>NC_090838.1:12128712-12431742 GCF_028021215.1 Eschrichtius robustus
TTTGGTTAAATTATTTAACTTTTCTGAGCCTCGGTCATCTGTAGCACGATGACAACACTTGCCTCAAAGGATTTACCGTTCATGAATTCAACATTTATTGAGAGCCTAGGATGTGCCCAGATGACTCAGATGTGTCCTTGCTCTCATGGTCCTCAGAGGACAGAAGAGGACAGTGGCCCAGGCAAGAGACAGGGGCCTGGTTGGCTCCAACGCGTGTGTGAGAGGAAGAGGTCAATGGTTATGCCCAGGCTACCGGCTTTAGCCAGTAGATGATGATAGGATAATTCAGGGAGAGAACCAGGCTTAGGGTGGGGATTCTGTAAGCTCAGTTCTGACCATAGGATGTGAGAACCTGTGGAGTATCCAAGCAGAGATGCTAGGTAGGCAAGCAGGACAATGTACCCAAACTCCCAGGAGAAACTCTGCAGCTAGAAACAAATATTTTCAGTCTTCAGCACAAAGATGATCAGTGATGCCCCGAAACAGATGAAAATGCTCAGAAAGAGCATATTCAAAAAGGTGACATGAATCACCAAAACACAGCCGTCTAAACAAGGGCGAAAGGAGGAGGAGTCACGAGAAGGGTCATCACACAGGTTGGAGACCGGGAACTGCAGAGCATGGGAATATAGCAACAGAAGTGAGAGGGTCAAGAGTTTTGAACACATTCAAGGAAGAGAAGATGATGAAACATATCCAATGGACACAACAAAAAAGTACCTGGTGAGTCTGGCAGGAGCTGATTCAAAGAAGCAATAAGGCTGAAAGGCCCGGCCTCAGCCAAGAGAGCACAACATCTTCTAATAGGACCTGAGGGAGGCTGGAAGGACTCGAGAGGTAGGTAAGCTGACAAGACATTGTAGGATTTTCTTTCAGGTGGTTTCTAATGTGTGTGTGACACTATGGGTGACCTTTGCAAATAGCCAGGGTGAGCTTGTGAGGTGGTAGGTCAGGGGAAGTAAGGGGCATTTAACATGGGCTCTGGAGATGGGCATGAGCCAGGCGCCAGAAGTGTGGAAGGATTTCAGGTAGCATCTCAGATCTGGATGAGGAGGGAGATTACAGCTGGCAGTGAGGGCAACCTGCATTTTCTTCACTCAGGCAGTGCATCCTGGGTATGGGTGCCAAGACTATGGCTGGCAGGCTGGGTCCCTGCTTTCGATGTTTCCAGATGAGTCTGAAGAAAGAACAACTGAAGTCAGACAAGCTTACGGGTAAGGGGAAATTAAAGGGGCTAAGAAATAAGAGCCCTCAGTGAAGCCAGATAAGCTGACTGGTGAAGTAGGGGGAGACACCGAGAAAGAGCTGGAAGGATTTAGGAGACAGATCGTGGTCAGAGACGGCCATCTGCATTCATGGTTTCAGAGCTGGTGCAGTTCCAGCTAATGGTGAGTTTCCAGGTGACTTTGTGAGAGTGGATGGCTGAATTGGGGTCAAAGGAAAGGTGGCAGGAAATGAGCTGGTCAAGGAAACAGAAGATCCCTTGTAGCTGAGGTCATTCAGGGTAAGGGCTGCACTTGGGATGGAGAGAAACCCTGAGATTTGGGAGTCAAGATCTATGGGGGGAGGAGATTGTTTAGGAAGCTGAACAGCTGATTCGGGAGAAGATATTTATCACCCAAGTATGGGAGGAAGGGGTCTGTGAGCCCATGTGTATGTGATGGCGGCTCTGACTCAGCCCTTTGGTACCTTAGTTGTGTGCCACTCCTCACGTTCCTTGCAGCGCTGGATGAACCAGATGCTTTGCCGGGTCCCTGATTGCTGACCACGTCACCTGCTATCCAGGCACAGCCCGTGAAGCCTTCAGTCCTTCCACCAAGGGAGCCCTCGGCAGAGTCCTGGCCGTGTGGTTGGGAACCACTGTCCCCAGGTCAGCCAGGGCACAGGGGCACCATCACTTGCCAAAGGCTACTTCTTGACCTTCAAGGGAGGTTTAGTTAGACACAGAACGAGCCTGGTCGTTGAAAACTGTTTGGGACTTGTTCCTGGAGACACTGGGGCAGCAGAGAATGAGATGGAGCATTTTAAGGCCTTCAGAAGGAGTTTCAGTGGGTGGCCCACCCTGGAAGTCCATCCAGGTCTGGCATCCCCCGGGCACAGACCCCGGGTCTAAGCCTGGTTGGCGGGTGGATGCTGGCGGTGGCCTCAGTCGCTCACAGATGGGGCTTGGTTTAAAGTTCAAGTGATAACTGGATGGTGACTGTTTGTCTCTGACCAACACTCAGCACAAGAAAAGGTGGCACTTTTTTCTAAAAGGCAGCAAATGTGGACAAATATTAGCTCTTGGAAATAAAGGGGGAAGTTATTCATTCACTCGGCAGCATTTTCCAAGCCATCAATCTTCCGGGGATTTCTATTGCTTTAATCATCAAGGTTGTTTATTTGGAGCAGTTTCTGAGAGAATAAAAGTACCTTTGGCCTTTATCTGCTGTCATCAAAGCATCCATTAGGGGGCTGGAGCCCTGTGGGGAGGCTCAAGGGATTATTCAGAGAGGTTTTCTGCAATGCACAGGAATTCTGCTTTTTCTCCTCCCTGGTGTGGCAGTCGAGTTGAAACTGTAATCTGAAAAGTTGGGTTTATCGTCAGGTTTAGATCATCTGAACAGGATTTTGTTCAAGGCAAACCTACAGATAAAAGCATTGTAAGGGGCCTGGAACAAAGGCCTGTCTGCCTGGAGAAACTGTGTGGTTTCTGGCAGTCCCCGGGCATTGGTGCTCTACCCAGCACGGGGCAGGGGCGTCCCAGCTGCCTGTGGAATCATAGGGGGTCCCCTTCTGGGCAGAGGGACCCTGGGGAGAAGCGGGTAAGGGGCTGACTACTGTCCACCCTGCCGGAAGGTGCCTGTTTACTCCACTGGGGAAGCCGGAAGTGTAGGAGAAAGAGTTGAGAGTGTGTGGACCTGTGAGTAAGTGTGCACACACACACACACACACCACATGCACACACACACCACACACCCTCACACACACACTCCCCACAACATACATGCGTACATACACACACCTCACACCACACACCCTCACACACACACTCCCCACAACATGCATGCGTACATACACACACCTCACACACACACCACACACCCTCACACACACACTCCCCACAACATACATGTGTACATACACACACCTCACACCACACACACGCCACAGATATGTACGTGCACACACACCCCCATATATGCACATAAATACACACCACGTGCACACACCCTCACACACACACTCCATGCCATACGTGCACACATAATGCACCATACGTGCACACATGTATGCACACACACCCCCCGTAGGTGTACATACTCACCCACCACATGCATGCGCACACCACGTGTGTGTGTGCACACACGCCTTCACATACCCTCGCTACTTGGAGCCCTAACTGCAGGGTCCTCCAGGGCCTCGGCCTCAGACCCTTCCAGTGCCAGCTCTGCCTGGAGGGCCCGCCTCCCTCCCTCTGCTCTTCTTCACCGCTCTTCCCTCCTCCATCGTCCAGGGCAAACCTCACTTTTCAGACCTCTTAGCCCAGCACCTCTGTCAGATACGGACGGCTCAGGATGACACCAGGACCCCCTTTCTGGGAATGTCTCTGCTCTCCCTGGCCCTGCTCCCCTAGATGGCTTGCTCTGGGCTGCGGGGGAGTGAGGGCTGGGAAACCTCTGCCGACTGGACAATGCAGGGTAGCCGCCGGGTTGCCCATCCTGGGCGGTTGAGGACGGCTCCCTGTAACTTCCCCCCGAGCTGCTCGCTCAGCATTTTGCTGTGTCAGCTGTGGCTCACGGGAAAGCCAGGTCAGTGGTAATCTGCACGGGAGCATATGCACACACACACACACACACACACACGCACACACCATAGAGATGCACGCACCTGCATACACACACAGCACACCAGATATGCACTCAGTATAGAGGTACACACACAACATAGAGATACACACAACTTACACACATGCACCACAGAAACATCTACATACACATATACAATATCTTAGAGACATTCATTCATCCATCCATCCATCCACACACACTCCAGAGACATTTACACACACATATACACATGCCACAGGGACATCCACACACTCACGTACCACAGAGAATAACACACACTCATACCATATGGATATCTACCCATATACACACCACTGGTGCACAACAAAGATATTTGCACACATATCTCAGAGACATCTACACACACCAAGCACAACGCAGGGGTGTGCACACACACAGACACCAGTACTATTTGTTACAAAGAGAGGAAACACCCCAGCACCTGACCGTGCACATAAATGTGGATACACAGACACACACAATAATTTGCACACTCCCCCCAGGGTTCTCATGAATACAGACATCACAGGCGCTTACTGGCACACAGATATGTAAACTCCCATAGAGCCCCCAAACCAGCTTATGTCAGAAGCATTTCTGGAATGGCCCAGACCTGGAAGAGAGAAGGGCAGGTCTGTACCCGCCGGGCTCAGCAGGAGAGGCAGACGGTGTCAGAGCAGGAGCTCTCCAGACCCTGGAGGTCACAGAATAGCAGGGCAGCAAGCCCAGATGGGAAAGCAAACTCCCCTCCTGTGAATGGCGAGGATGCTGAGGCCGGAGAGGGAGGAGGGCCGTGCCCTGCAGGGTGGGCCTTCGCTCAGGTCCCCTGGCTGCCCTTCTCTGGGACCTTGCGCAAGAAGCTCCCTGTTGTGAACCTCAGAGTTCCCATCTGTAAAATGGAGCTAATGTGAAAAACAAAAAGAAGATGGGGGTAGGGGTAATTGAGAACATCAAAGCTGCAAGGCGATCATTGCTACCTTTGTTCTTTTCAAGGCTGCTTCTTGGCTGTGCTGGCATGAGCAGGTCCAGCCCTCTGGTCTCCTCTTTTTTCCGCAGGGACATAACTTTTTTCAACAGTCTTTTCAGGACACTCTATTTTCATTTTCCAGATTCGTTGGGGTCCCTGAGAAAGGGGTGAGGTGAAGGGTGGGGAAGCGGGGCGTTGTGGGCAGGGTGGGAGGTTTGGGAGGCCAGGCTCTGAGTGCACAGAGGGTGCTGGCGAGGGCTGGCAGCTGGCGAGGTGCCTGCCCCAGCATGGAACCGACTCTTCCCACAGCGCCTTGCTCAGCGCATGTGCGTGGTAAAGGTCTGCTGAATCGGTTAGCTGAATTGCATTTCCTGCTTCAGTTCCTGGCTGGAAATTCTGCGGGCAAAGGAAGAGCCACAAGAAAGTTGGAGTTAATGCCGTGTGTCACAGGAGAGACATGCCAGGAAAGGGCTATGGAGTTCCAAGGAAGGGAAGTCACATCTATGAAAAAGTATTCTGAAAGAATTTGCCCTTGGGATGAGTCTTGCAGGATGAGTCAGGTGGCTTGCTTGCTGTCTTCCGCCCCGTGAAGTTGTGGCCACTCCATTTGGGGACCTTCAGAGCTAGTGACTGCACGCGGAGTCCCAGAGGGCAGCCCATGGATCTGCATGGACTCTCTCCACTTTCCCTCAGCAAGTAGACAGGCTCACAGTGGGCTGGATGCTTCTACTTAGGGTCATTTTATCTCTGAGTAGGCAGCCGTCTCTTGGAAGCCCACACTAGTCAGTACACAGCATCATGATGGCCCTCACATGCTCTAGCAGTGCCCATTCATCTACTTCTGTGACTATCTTTCCCTCAAGATCGTGAGCTCCCGTGGCCAGCCAACAATCATCTTCATTTCCCGTCATGCCTGGCCTGCAGGAGGCAGTAGGTCTCCGGAGATTGAAGGATTGAAGGAGGGGACAGGACGTGGTGGGCTAGCTAGAGGCTGGGGGCTCAGAGCTCCTAGATGGGCAGTGACTGTTTTCAGATCCCCTATTCCCGCCCTCAGCTGTTTCTGTGGCGGGGACTGAGACCTCTGAGTGGAAGTTAGTTGAGGAAGTAGAATTTTGGAAAGCAGCCTTTCATATCCAGATGTGCACACCATTAGCAACAGAGAAGGCTTGCTCTTTTTATTTTGGTGAGAGTTGAAAGCAGATATCTAAAAATAGAGCTCAGTCTCACAGCAAAATCTGGCCACTTGGAAATTGTGTTCTAGTGGATTTTTTTGTTGTTGTTATTTAAGAAGATTTTCCTAAACAAAGTGTATTATGACTGTAAGAAGATTTAATTATTACTTTTTATTTTCTTCCCACCTCATTCTCATGCTTTCCTGGATGTTGGGGGTTGGTCTCAAAATGACTGAAGTCAGCAGTTTCGCAAGCTGAGTGTGTTCAGTGTGCTCCTAACACATCAAGTCTGATGCAGCCCCTGAAAGTATGAGGGCATGTGCCCCAGTTATCGCTGTCCTCCTGTGGGCAGACAGACGGCCTTGGGGACACA
Organism: Eschrichtius robustus; assembly: GCF_028021215.1. NCBI lineage: Eukaryota > Metazoa > Chordata > Mammalia > Artiodactyla > Eschrichtiidae > Eschrichtius > Eschrichtius robustus. The sequence goes on from NC_090838.1 coordinate 12,135,055, forward strand.
GACCAGGCCGTGATGGGCAGCAGGAGCACAGCAGCCAGTATTTTGCCTTCAGTTTATGACTGGGGTGTGGTGGAGGACGGGGCGCAAGGCTCTGGTGTTAGATAAATCTCAGATCAAATCCTGACTGCATGGCCGACCAGCTGTGTTCTTCCCTGAATCTACTTCATAATCTGTAAGATGGGAAATCTAGTAGCTAAATGGGCATGATCATAGTGAGGTGTAAAGATATAATGTCTTTCATTGATGAAAGAAATTGAAAATGATACAAACCAATGGAAAGATATACTGTGTTCTTGGATTGGAAGAATCAATATTGTCAAAATGATTATACTACCCAAGGCAATCTACAGATTCAGTGCAATTCCTATCAAATTACCAATTGCATTTTTCACAGAACTAGAACAAAAAATTTTTAAATTTGTATGGAAACACAAAAGACCCAGAATAGCCAAAGCAATCTTGAGAAAGAAAAACAAAGCTGGAGGAATCAGGCTCCCTGACTTCAGACTATACTACAAAGCTACAGTAATCAAAACAGTATGGTACTGGCACAAAATATAGATCTATACAAATATAGATCAATGGAACAAGATAGAAAGCCCAGAAATAAACCTACGCACATATGGTCAATTAATCTATGACAAAGGGGGCAAGAATATACAATGGAGAAAAGACAGACTCTTCAATAAGTGGTGCTGGGAAAACTGGACAGCTACATGTGACCAGATACTATAAAACTCCTAGAGGAAAACATAGGCAGAATACTCTGACATAAATTGCAGCAATATCTTTTTGGATCTGTCTCCTAGAGTAATGGAAATAAAAACAAAAATAAACAAATGGGACCTAATTAAACTTAAAACCTTTTGCTCAGCAAAAGAAACCATAAACAAAATAAAAAGGCAACGTACAGAATGGGAGAAAATATTTGTCAATGATGCGACTGACAAGGGATTAATCTCTAAAATATACAAACAGCTCATACAGCTGAATATTAAAAAAACAAACAACCCAATTGAAAAATGGGCAGAAGATCTAAAAAGGCATTTCTCCAAAGAAGACACACAGATGGCCAAAAGGCACATGAAAATATACTCAACATTGCTAATTATTAGAGAAATGCAGATCAAAACTGCAATGAGGTATCACCTCACACCAGTCAGAATGGCCATCATCAAAAAGTCTACAAATAATAAATGCTGGAGGGGATGTGGAGAAGAATGAACCCTCCTACACTGTTGGTGGGAATGTAAATTGGTACAGCCACTATGGAGAACAGTGTGGAGGTTCCTTAAAAAATAAAAACAGAGCTACCATACGATCCTGCAATTCCACTCCTGGGCATATATCCGGAGAAAAACAATTTGAAAAGGTACAGGCACCCCAGTGTTCATAGCAGCACTATTACAATAGCCAAGATATGGAAGCAATCTAAGTGGCCATCAACAGATGGGTGGATAAAGAAGATGTGGTATATTTATACAATGGAATATTACTCAGCCATAAAAAGAATGAAATAATGCCACTTTCAGCAACATGGGTGGACTTAAAGATTATCATACAAAGTGGAGTAAGTCAGACAGAGAAAGCCAAATATCATATGATATGACTTATATGTGGAATCTCAAAAGATGATACAATTGAACTTATTTACAAAACAGAAATAGACTCACAGTTGTAGAAAACAAACTTATGGTTACCAAAGGGGAGGGGGGGAGAGGGATAAATTAGAAGTTTGAGATTAAAATATATACACTACTATATGTAAAATAGATAAACAACAAAAACCTACTGTATAGCACAGGGAACTGTATTCAATATCTTGTAATAATCTATAATGGAAGAGAATGTAAAAAAGAATGAATATATATATATGTATAACTGAATCACTTTACTGTACAATTGAAACCAACACAACATGTAAATCAACTATGTTTCAATAAAATTAAAAAAAAGAAAAAAAGATATAATGTCTTTATACTTACATAAAAGACAACATTGTTCTTGGCATATAACAGATGTTGAATTGTAGCTGTTATTATTATTATTATTACTATTATTTTATTTGGGTGAACAGTAAGTCTTAGAAATTTACATGACATTTGGTTTCCAGGACTTGTAAAAAATGAAAATATCATTTTAAGAAGGAAATAGCTATTTTATCTCCATTAAAGTCACCACAGACTTTTATTGTTTCTTAAAAGGATTACATTCACTTTATAATGATCTGTTTTATAATTTTAAAAAATAAATACACCAATTAGATCAATTTCAAAATTTAAACCAGATGTAACTTTTCAGATTCTAATTAGACATAAGATTATTTGTCTATGTTTATGCACAGAGGTGTGAGTATTTATATGTAACCGGATATAATATATATCTATCTATAAATATGTATAACACAGCTATTTATGACCTGATAATCATACTAGCAACTATAGATGCTGGACTAGACTTAGCTAGTGGTTTTACCCATTTGCTTTGTATGCCAACTTACTGTCTGATGCCAATCGGATTTAATATAATACAAAATCTTATATAGAGACATTGATAAATATGCACATAATATACAGGTATATGTGGTTCTAAAATATGAATATGTGTTTATTCCAGGTGTCAAATTAGTTTCAGGTGCCCATGTCTTAGGAGAGCCCACTGTGGGAAACACAAACTAAAATACTTGCCCTGATTGCAATACTGGGTGCTGAGCAAACCTGAACCACACGTAGGGGCAGTGGCGTGGAACCCCAGAGAGAAACTCAAATGAAGATGCCAGAGGGCCAGAGGCCTAAACTGTGTCACATGCATTTGATCCAAAGCAGGGCTGTGGTTTGTCAGAGCATGATTAGGTACTGTAACCCTGGGAGTGAGAATCACTTGACCCCGTAGGACCACTGGCAAGCCACTCAGGGTGGCTGGGAAGTTAATTTGACTTAAAATCTCTCTTTCTGTAATTCCTGCCCATTTCCTTTTCTTCTCTCCTCCTGGAGCCTAGAAGAGTAGGTCATGGCCTTTCTTATACTTCGGCTCAGCCCAGCAGAAGCCATAAAGATAACCGCCAGTTCTTCAAAGCTGGCCAGATCCCTGATAATTTCACAGAGGATTTTCCCAGCACTTTAGGGAAGAGGGCTGGGGAAGCTGCTCTGCTGATCCAACTGGGGGCCATTGTAAGGACTGGACGTGGCTGAGACGACTGCTCTGCGGGATGAAAAGGCACTTCAGAGTGACACCTTTGCTGGGGACCCTCAGGGAGGCTCTGGGAGCCACAGCCTAGGCTGAGATGTTTAGGGCGTGAGTCTATGGCGCTGTTTTCTGGGAAGCAAACTGCACTGAAAGAAGTCTGTTTTGGGTGGCTTGAGGAAATTTTCCTTTTGGTTTGCAATGATAAGGGTGGGGTGGGGGGTTAGAATCTCATATATACCTGAGAACTCACTTGGAAGAAATTTCAGCCCACTGGCACTTAAGATAATACACTACACATTATATATGCATATATACGTATATCTACATATCTAACATATAAGACAAATAACGAGTTTCTATCTTGAGCACCTACAACGTTCTAGGTCTTTTAATGTTTGTTATCTAACTGAATCTTCACAAAACTCATCAAATCAATAGCAAATCCATTTTACAGATGTGGGAACTGCGGATTTGAGAGTTTAACTTGCCAAATGCAAAGCTAGGTTTCAGTCCTTGGCCTCCCGCCTTGAATGCCCACTGTTTCTACCATGGCAATCGGTAAATATACGACTTCAGTTGTGGACAGATTGAGTTTAAAATTATGGACCACTGCCACATTCCTGCTAGTGTTGTTCTGAATTATTTGCTTTTAATTGAGACTGTATCAAATTATGAACATGTATGTGCTTTACGTGGAAAAAGGAAGATTTTGAGGATATTGCTGTTCTCCAAGAGCTGCCTAATTCTGCTTGCTAATAATTAGAGCTTTCTATATACCAGTGTGTATTATAATCATAATAATATAATGATCTATTCAACCTATGTTTATTGTGTGCCTACTATGAGCAGTCAAAGGGAACATAGTGGTGAAGTACTTTACAAATGTCCCTGTCTTCCTGTAGCTGACAATGAAGTGGTAGGGATGACCCTCTTTCCCTGAGGATGTTTTGTTTGTAGGGAGAGAGAACTCAGCTTGACTTCACTTGGACAGACACTCATGTTGTCTCACCTATTTAGGCAAAGAGAAGCAGTGGCCTGTCCTCAGGGACCTCTGAAGCTAGGGACTCAGGCCCTGCCCAGTCAGACTGCACTTTCTTCCCCTCTCATCTTGGCCTCTCTTGATGAATGGGCTCCCATCTGCTTAGACTGGCCTTCTCCATTTTGCTAACATCATGCCAACTGGTCCTCCTAAGCCTCACATGACTCAGTGTTATTGTCAGAAACGGAATGAGTTTATCTGTCTGTCTGCCTGTCTCTCATCTCAGTTTTAAAATCCTGGGGAAGGGCACTAATTGGTCCAGTTTGGGTCACATGTCCATCCCTGTGTCTGCCCAAGGTGGAGAGTGAAGATGAATCTGTAAGAAGATGGAGAAGGACCACTCAGGGTGGGAGAGCAGCATTTCCCAGGAGGGGACCGTGATGGGTGAACAATACATGTCTACTACAAATGGTCATTCCTTTAATACTCTATCACATACAATGGGCTATTATGGATGTTACCCTACTCAAACTAACCCCATCAGCTTTGCAGGACAGAAATGATTATCCTCACTTGACAGATGAGGAAACTGATGTCAAAGAGGCAAAGCTGGGCCAGAGGTCACACAGCTAAGTAGCCGAGTCAGAATTCAAATGCTGATTTTCTGGATTCAAATTTCAGATCATGAAAAGAGACTGAAAATCCTTCTGAATTTCCAGAGACAGATTCAGTCATGCTTTGTATAATTTTAGGGCCACATGTTTTCTTGTGTGTGGATGCCTTGAACACTGGTAATTCCAATACAGCTTTCATAACCGCTCTCAACTGACAAATTTATTGGGTCAGTAAGAAACCCTGTTCCCCAGCCAAGCTAAGATAGCTGATATTTTGTAATTGCATGGTAATTTTAGGTGGTATGTGGCAAAGAGCATTAACTGGATTTTTCTAAACCATCCACTTTATCACTGTGGGAAATTCTCCAACATCCATCATGGCTGTATGTCAAAGCTTTTTGTTTGTTTGTTTGTTTTCTTACTGAATCTCTTCTAAAGCAAGGGTAGAATCAGGATTCCAGTAACATTTATTCCCTCATCCATCTATTCATCGATCCACTCATCCATCCAAACGTCCCTAGACACATCCATCCATTATGACATCTATTCATTCAAAAGTTTATTTACCACATGTTTTATGCCAGCCATGGAGCCAACTGATGAATGGAACAGAGATAATAGAATACAAAACCTTTCTTCACAGTGCTCTCAGTTAAGTTGGGCGACATCAACTACTAACAAATAGCTGTCGTACCAGAGGCTACTAAAAAATAACTCTCGTACCAGAGGCTACTCTCATACCAAGGCCACCTAGAATTCTGAGAGTGAGTAAATAAATATATAGTAGGTAGCAGAATGTTCCCAGGCCAACAACACTGTCACTTGTCTATGCTTTCATATGTCATTAATACATTAAGGAAAAAGGGCCATGGTTACAGAAAAGCAAGATTAGGATAGACAAATATTAGAATCCATCTCACACTGGTATGCATCTGGGCCTTCAGTGATTGATTCCTTCTGTAGGCTGCCCTTCTCAGGACAGGCATACTTTTACCTCCTCAAGTTCAGGGGCAATAGTCTCCTCAAGTCATTCTACTTCTCTTGAGTATAGGCTGACCAAACAACATGTGTGGAAATAATTTTAATTCTAAAGTACCGGAATTCCAGGATGAGGCAGAGGGTGGGGTATTGCAAATAGAGTTTTCAAGTACTTTCGCACCTGCACCTGGATATTCTCAATTATCAATGGATACGTTAATGTTCTAATTTATTCATCCATCTTTTGTACTTTTGGTTAATTTGACTCTGTCACTAAGTTTCCAGGTTCAAGATTAAGGACCCAACAGATCAGGACTAAAACTCTGGGACAAAAACATTCAGCTGAAGTACTGTCCTTAAGGACTCATGCCGGGAACAAGGTAGCCCATCTAGAAAGCGTTTCATTTGCATCACACCCTCATCTTCATTTCCATCCCCATGTACCTTCTCCCCTGATTCCATCAAATTATGGCTGATGCCAGGGTAGATGAAATAATTCAGGCAAGTGGAGAAGGAGGTGCAAGCTCTTGACAAGATTAAAATAGATTGTAGATGGGAAGCGGAATTTGAGCGGAGCCTTGAACGTGAGTATGATTTTGACAAGCAGGGAATGTAGGCTACTGCACTCCAGGCTAGAGGAAGCACGTGAACCACTGCATGGAGGTCAAGGGCAAGGGGTTTTCGGAGAAATGTGCATGGGAAGGAAGTAGAAGCTTGGAGAGTTAGCAGATAAGAATGGAAATGTGGACTGGCTCGATATTGTGGAAATTTGCAACGCCTCATTAAGGAATTTGGCTTTTCTCTTGGGGAAGTAGAGGTATTAAGCAGAGAGAATGATGTGATCAGATTTACATTTTTGCATGATCACCCCAGAAGCAGTAGGAAAAATGGACTGGAGCCTGGAGGCAGAGAGCACGGTTGAGGTCCGTTGCGTTGGTCCAGGATGATCATTTTCTAATCTTTGGGGCAGACAATTAAAATTTCCAGGGTCTCTGTGATGCTCTTTATATATGAGGTCAGGTTTGCTTCTGAATCATTAGGAGTATGTCCACACTCATAAACTACTTTGTGTGTTTTGATTTATTTAACCAGTTCTGCAAATCAAAACGAAAATGCCAGGAAGCTGTTTCACATGTGTATGCAAACTTATGAGAAATCAAACTTGGCTCACAAATATTTACTGAGAGCAGATTTCCCACACAGCATACTGCCAGACTCCTGTGGATGGTAAAGAAAAAGCAGAGGCTATGGGTTTGTTTCTCCTTTAGATTACGTCTCATTTTATGGATGGGAGAAAGCCAGGGCTGATCCGAATCACAGGGCACTTGTCTCTCTGCTGGCCTCTGGACTGATTGACAGGGCCCTTGGCCTGCAAAGACCTGGGAACCCTGTGGTTGGGTCTGAGGTGGAGAGAGGCAGGGAAAGGGGGCTTCCGGGAGCAAGAATCCTGGGGGGGGATGAGATTCTTTGGTAGACCTGGGATTCATTCCTGAGACAGATATTTTGTAGAATCAGCATCTGGGTTCTGATATTCTGCTGGGAGCCACATCTCAGTGGAACATTCCAGAACTGTTGGGGCACAGAAACATGTCTATTTATGACTGATTGGATCACAGCCACACAGAGATGATGCTGTCACCATCAGATGCCAGACGATTCTTCTCCTGGAGGTGGAAGGGGTCACTCATGGGGCACGGCGGGCTGCCCAGCCTTGGCCAGAGTGGGGTGGGACCCATCACTGACTTGCACAGGAACAATAATTGATGACCAGGGTCCTAGAGGCTTTACAATCCTCCTAAGCATTTTCTCTTTCCTGAAACCTGAACAGATAGAAGTTCTAGGTGGGCCTTACTTGAAGCTGCTCTCAGGCAGTGACAAGCTGTGCGTCCTAAGTTCTGTGAGATGTGCTGAGAAGAGAAGCCGTAGGTCTAGAGGTGGGAGGTGTGGTGAACTGTTGGCCTCATCCCCATTTCACCTGGAGAAATTCTGGGGACAATGACAAATGTTTGAGCAGCACTTCTCTTATAAGACACTTTTTGTGAAGCCTCACAATTTTCTAGACGAGGGAACTGAGCCTCAGAGAGGACACTGAACTAGCTCCAAAGACTGCTGGGTGGTGGCAGAGCTGGGACAACAACACGAGCCTTCTACCTGCAATTTTCATGTCCTTTCTGCCAAAATAAAAAAATCCCTTAAGCCTGGAAAAATAATCTCAGTGTTAGGATTTGTAAACTAAAGACAATAACAGAGTAAATGCTTGTATGAGTTTGCTAAGGCTGCCACAGAAAAGCACCACAGGCTTCCTTAAAGAATAGAATTTTATTTTCTCACAGTTCTGGAGGCTGGAAGTCCAAGATCAAGGTGTTGGCAGGATTGGTTTCTTCCGAGGCCTCTCTCCTTGGCTTGTAGATGGCCATCATCTCCCTGTGTCTTCACGTGGTCTTCCCTCTGTGTGTGTTTGCATCCTAACCTCCTTTTCTTATAAGAACACCAATCATGTTGGATTAGGGTCTACCCTAATGCCTTCATTTTAACTTAATTACCTCTTTAGAGGCCCTATCTCCAAATACAGTCACATCTGAGATAGCAGGGGTTAGGGCTTCAACATGTGAATCGGGGAGGGACCCAATTCAGCCCATAACAATGGTTAACAAGCGTTTGTGTTATTAAAAATATCTATTCAACACAGTTAATGGAGTTTTGTGAGGCTCAGTGGAAACAACCCATTCATTTATCCCACTGCAGAATGCTTATCGAATCCCTCTACTTTAGATATTTCGGAGGACTTAGATACAGTACAGCATTAAGCATCATTAGCAATGGGGCATGGTAGGTATTATCATTTCCATCTCACAGAGGAGGAAGAGGAGGCTCAGGGAAGGACATGAAGCTATTCCCAAAGTGGCACCCATAGAGAATGGTGGAGTAGGGATTCGAACTTGCATCTTTGCTGCCAACCTCATTCTCAGCAAAAAAGCAAGTGCAGATGGTTCGGATTTAATAGCAAGTGTATTCTGTTCCTTTCCCACTCGCCCAGCTTTCACTTGCACTGAAATTATTAAACTGACAAGGGGGTGGAGTGGGTGGAATGCAGATACTATTGCTTTCAGAAAATAGGGCTCCATTGGGCGACCCTTTTTTACTGTCTCAGCCGGGGAAGGAGCCCCTAGCCAGAGGGAATCAAATACTTTTCAAATGTCTCATTAAAATAAAAAGGTGATTCTTGCATTGGTACCATGATAAAGACTACAAAGCAGCAACATGAAAACTCCCTGGTTTACCCTTCTGAATAGGCCTCAGCTCCAGCCGCAGAATGAATTAGCGGCCACCCCATTATCTGTAAGCCTCAGAGAGTGCAACCCAGGCTTTGATCTGCCAGTGTCAAGGAAACTGATAAAAACTCGTTCTGTTTCTAAGCTTTCCAGGCCTGAAATTCTCTTTTCCCTTCAGCATGCTATAAATGACCCTCTGAAGTGGCTGGGCATTCTTTCACAGCCTTGTGTCCAATCTATTCATAACCACGGTTATCAATTATTATACCAGCTGGAATTTCTGAGGGCCAGGAGGCTGTCAGGAGCTCTAATTGTGGTTCAGGGATAAAAGCAAAAACACACAAATTTTAACCAATCATAATTAACTTATTCTCCAAGTGCAAGAAAAAAAAAGAAACCCTACAAAACAAAACAACACAAAACCAAGGCTTATGAATCCCTCTCAGCTAATCACTCTTGAAAGCAACCACGGAGGGGGAGAGGGGTGCTTTTATGGCGATGGTCGCTCCTGATTGGCCCGTGGCGCCAGGTTCCCCAGGAAGGAGCGGGGCCAACTGGCAACCAGAGAAGTTCTCAAATCATTGGGGCTTTTTTTCCCCTTAATCTTAAAAAAACCCTCATTTTTCAAAGTAGCGTGATGTTTTCCAAGCTTCTGACAGAGCTTTGAATAAAGAGGCATCAATTTCTCATTGAACCCAAACAACTGATTGAGTGGTCCAAAATATTTCATTAAAAAGAAGTTCAGTGGCAGCTATCACATTAATAAAGGAGGCGCGTGTGACCTGGAAGGGGGCCTGAGGGATCTGATCCCCAGGCGCAAGGTCAGGCAGCAGGATGAGCTGGGAAAAGCCTTAGCACATGGCCTGGCACTTAGTAGGTGCTCAGGAGGCTAGCTCCCGTCCCTGCCCTGCTTCTCTTCTTAGACTGGCCAACAGCCAAATGTCTTGAAGGCATCTGGCTAGTGGCAAAGGCATCTGAATGAGGGGCCCATGATGTCATGGAAAAAGCATGGCTTTGGAGTGTGACAGGTCCCAGTGTTTAAACCTCTCTGAGACTCAGTGTCCTTTTTCTTACAATGGCAATAGCATGCCCTGTTGGTAGAGTTGCTATGAGGGTTAAGAAAAAACCTCCTAGGGAAGTGCCTGACACACAGTAGGTGCTAAATAAATGTTTGCTGTGGCTCCTGAGGGTGCTTTTGAGATGTGGTCTCCATAAATGTCAGTTCTGGCAAGGGGCTGCAAAGATCACCTCCGCCTTCCATCCTGTTACTTAGCATTTGCCCAGAATCATTTTACAACCCTTGTTAGATCAGCGGATCTGAGGAAGGGTGAGAGCCTTCCCTGCAGCAAAGATGTTGGGGATGTACATCAAAAAGAAGAGATATCACAGGACTCTTTCCAGGACAAAGGAAACAAGGCGTTGATGAAACGATTCAACAATATCGTTATTTCCGCAGAGCTTATCTGACTCCAGAAAGTGACATTTGTATTTTGGTCATTGGTGTTTAGCCTTGCAAAAACAACTTAACAAGATCTCCCCAGTATGTGTTATGTTATGCTGGAGGATCAAGAATCCAGCTTTATTTGTGACATTTGTTGATATGGCTGCAGCCCAGAAGTTTGAAACTTTTATTTATAAAAGATGTGAAAGTATTCTCTCCGTAGTTCTTGTTCACAGAAGCAGACATAAACATGTCCTAATTTTTTTTTTTTTTTGCACAAAGGAGCATTTCTTCAAAGTATTTACATACATGATAGGAGACAGTGTTTGGAGACATGTTCCTCAGTGAGTCTAAGGTGGAGAATGGCGCAGGCGGGATAATTATTATTAGCCGTCCCGAGAATCGAACTCTGAAGTTGTAATGGCTTAACACAATAAGGGTTATTTCTCACTCAGGTGACGTCAGATGAGGGTGGGCATCCAGCTTGCATCTTGTGGCCATGCTATTGGGACCATTACATTCAAGGTTTTTACAACCTGGGAAGACAGGGGCAGAGAAGCAAATGAATTTGAATCGGCTACATCCCAGAAATGATATAAATTATTGTTTCTGCTCATTCTGACCAGAGCTGTTACTGTGGCCTCATCCTAATTGCAAAGGAATCTGGGAAATGTAGGGAACTACATGAAATATTTGCTAAGTAGGAAGTGTCTCTGTTATAGGGAACATCGGAGATGGTACTTTGGCTCTGTACCCATGACGTAGTGGGTGTTCCCAGGAGGGAAGGGGGATGAAATGAGGCTGTTGGGATATAGGTTCCTGGATAGAGTAGCCCAGGGCATGAGGTTGGCCCCTTCAGGAAGAGTGTGTAGTCTCCAAAGAGCAGGGGAACCTTAGCCTGGGGCTGTACCAATGGGCTGCTATTTGGGGCTGGGAGATGCATGGGATTTTCAGCACCAGGTGAGGATTTCTGTGTTAAATATAGATCAGAAAGTTCCATCAGTGTTCCTGAAAGGGACTCTGGAGAAGGGGCTGTCAGGACTTTGATTAGGGGAGAGGCCCCCTGCTGACTAGCCCAGGCTCAGAGCTGGGATTCAGCTGCAGGTAGAAGCTGGTGAGAAGTGACACCACCTAGTTGGAAGGCTGGGTGAGTAGATGGGTTAGCGATGTACGACGGGGTGAGATAGGGAGGCTATGGCCTTGGGTCAAAGCAGGTGCTGTGGTGATAAAGTTCACCCCAGTGGACATCGGCTAGAGGAGCAGCAGAATATTTCCAGACTCCGCCTGAGAGGGGTTTGGGGAGAAATACCAAAAAGCCATCAAGGTCAGGATGGGCTGAGCCTCTAGGAGGCAGATATTTACGTTAATTGCTAAAAGGGCCTGGGGCAGCCTAGGACTGATAAGATACATAATTTACTCCTATACAGTGAAAACTGAACTGATAGTAATTCCTACCAGTTTATTTTAATATAGTCATTTTTGTTCAGCTTCTCTTTTTCAAAGATAAAAGTCTAGAGGATGAACGAGATTCTACAAAGGACACGATGAAAGTCTGGTAGAGAAGATGCTAATGATAATAGTGATTCTGGCAAATGTAGTGTTTTTCATTTTTACCCATGAGCTAATTTGTTCCTCACCAAGAGTCTGTTAGGTATGCAGGGATTGTTTTTTCCCCGTTGTATAATATTAGGGAGGAAGCTGGGATCTTTCAGGAAAACCTAAGTGATTAGTTCACAGAGGAGCAGCTAATATGACACAGGGCTGGAATTCAAATCCAAACCTCCTGATTCTTGCTCTGCCAAACAATGCTGCCTGTCAGCGGGAAGGAAGCAATGCCTGGGAGAGCTGCCGGGGCAGTGGTGGCCACTCCTCCTCTTCCATCTCCTGCATCATTATCATCACCACCATCAGCACCACCACCACTAGCACCACCACCGTCCTCATCATCTTTATCCTAAGGATGGTCCCACTGCCCAGCCATAACCAACATCTCTCCTCTCAGTTTTGTCTCCAGTGGTACTGAGTTTGTACAAGTTCATGCACAAATTCTCACCCACTTCCTAACCAACACTTTTATTCAACAATAAAAGGTAATGATGCAGTGTCAAAAAGGATCTGTATTATTTCATTTTGTTTAGATCTCCCCTTTGGGCTCTCTCAAGGGGCTGCAGAGGGGACATAATTTTACCTGAGAAACAAGGGGAAAATGAGTTTGGGAGGATCAGAATTAGTCACTTGCTCTATCAGTGAAGACCACTGAGCACCTACCATACCAGGTGCTGGCCCAAGGCTAGATGGTGGGGGAATAGAGGTGAATATGTTTCATTCCCTGCTGTCGGGGTCTACAGTCTAGTTAATGCTACACTTCACTGAATCTCTGTAGAAGTGAATTCTTGGTTTTGATTTCAACTCCCAAATTTATAAAGCCTGCTACTTCAGTGTGAACTCCATCTTCTAACTCATCACCAGTTTGAATTTAGATGTAGAGAACAGATATGAATATACTGTTCCGTGAGTATAGCCTAGAGCAAGGGTCAGCAAATATGGCCCATACCAAACCACCTGTATTTGGAAAAAAGTTGTATTGGAACATAGCCATGCCCACTTATTTGCATATAGTCTCTGGCCACTGTAGCTGCTGTATCAGCAGAGTTGAGTAGTTCTAACAGAAAACATATGGCCCACAAATCCAAAACCAGTTACCATCCAGCCCAGTGGAGAAAAAGTGTCCTTACATTTGCCCTGAGTTCCAATTTTTGCAACATTTTCTTATGGATGAACTGTTGTGTCCCATCTGAAGCCATGCCCTCCACTATGCACTAGAACCCATCCACTCTTGCCTATTCAAGGACATCACTCCAATAATTTTCCCTTCATCAGTATTGCACCTCTACTGAAATCAACTATAGTTCAATAAAAAAAATAGGAAGTTCAGGGCTATTTGTACTTATGTTGTATTTTCAATACAAAGTAATAATAATTTAAATCACTCTACATGTAAAGATAAAAACGACTGAAAAAAATATTGCACCTCTACTGGATCATTCCATCAGGATACAAACATGCTGTTATTCCTCCCATCTTAGAAAACAAAACCTAGCAAAACCTTCTCCTGGTCCCAACAGTTACTGCCCATTTCTGTGTACTTCTTTGCAGGGCAACTTTCCAAAAGCATTGCCAACTCTAATTCAGCTTCTGTCATTCATCCTTAAACTTATTCTAACACCCAAACTGTTCGCGTTCAGGTCACCAGTGATGTCCAGTTTGCCACCAATGGTCAGTTCTTGGTGGTCATCTTACCTGACCTCCCAGCAGAATTTGATGCATTCAATCGTCTCCTCTTTTTAACTCATTTTCTTCACTCGACTTCCGGAACATGGCGCTTTCACATCTTCCCTCCTACTTCACCTGCTGCTGCCTCTCAGCCTCTTCTGATTCCTTTGCTTCTCTCACAGTCTCACCATTGCAAGCTCAGTCCTTGATCATCTTCTGTTCTCTTTTCACATACTCCTTTGATACTCTTAGTTAGTCTCATGGCTTGAAATGCAATCTCTATGCCGAAGAATCTCAGATTTTTTTCTTCATCCCAGACCTTTCTCTTGTCTTCCAGACTTGTACTTCACCATCTACTCAACAGCTATGCCTGGCTCAATTCGGCATCTCAAAATCAACATAAGCAAAATCGAAGTTTAAGTAACATCTCCTCCCACTCCCACGGGAGTTGAGACACTACCACCCTCCCAGTTGCTTAAGCCTCAGACTTTAGAGTCCTCCGTGACCCTTCTTTCATAGTTTCTATGCCGTCCATTGGGAGAGTGTGCCAGTTCTACCATTCACCCCCTTCACTGCTCCTCGTTGGACTCCACGCTTCGTATCTCCTCTAGATTACTCCGTTAGTTTCCTAACCCTTCTCTCTGCCCCTACTTTTGCCTCCCTACCATGTCTTCATTCTATTCTTGAGAGGGTAGTCAGTAGTCAGTCAGTCAGATTATAGTCTTCCTTAGTCCTCTCCAATCGCTCCCTATTTCACTCAGAGTAAAAAAAAGTCCTTAAAAATTTCTGTAGGACCCTATGTGACCTGTTCCTACACAACTTAGCCCTGCTGCTCTGACCCCATCTCTTATTCCTCTGTGCCCCTCAAACTCTGTTCTAGCCACACCACTCTTCTTTAATGCCTTGAATATGCCAGCCATCCTGATACGCAGGACCCTTGCACTGGCTGTCTCCTCTGCCTAGAGCTCTCTTCCCTTAAATATGCGTCTTTGCTCATATATCACCTGCTCATTGAGGTCTACTCCAACTACAATTATTCAAAATTGCAAATTGCCCCCTCCAGCATTTTTTCCTCTGCTTTTTTTTTTTTTATAACACTTTTCTTTTTCTAATATCCTCTATTCTTTGCTTACTTGTTATGTATACTGTTGACTGTCCGTTTCCCTCTACTAGGATGGAAGCTCTGCTAGGAGAGGAATTAACGTCTCTTCCTTTCACTGATTTATCCCATGTGCCATGAACACAGCCTGGCTCAGTACAGACACTCAACAAATATTTGTCCAAGTAATGAATCATTAACTACGAGGTAGTGATCGATTCAGATGATGAATAATGTTCTCAACTCTTAGAAAGGAGACACTGGCAGCAAGAGATAGACTTGGGAAACTGTCGGGAAGAGGCAGCCTCGGAACAGCCCAGGATGTTTTGGCTTCCGTGCCGCTGACCAGCGGTCAGAGGTTCACAGGGCATGTGGCTGAGTGGGGCTCCCTGCATGAAAGGGCTGCACGTCCCAGATAAGGGAGTGTCATGTGCAGTGGTGCTGGCTATAATGAGGACTATTTTTACATAACAGAGGGGAAGATAATCCTACAGACGTGATGTAAAGGTCTGAAACATGTACCATCTCAGGGAGGCTGGCAAGTTATGCTGTTTATCCCAGGGACACCTCATTCCCAGACAATGTTTGGAAGCCTGAGGAAGGAATTTGTAAGTTGTTTCTGGCCAGGAAATGTTCCCTTGCACTCTCACGGTGTTCCATGACCTACGAGTGGATTTGAAAGCTCTCCTAGAGTGAAAACAAAATACAGATTTGGAGTCAGGAGAAAGAATTCTGAATTATGTCTTTATTACTTGTTAAGACTTCCAGTTTGGGCAAATTACTTAACCTCTCAGAACCTTGATTTCCTTTTCTGTACAGTGGGGTTAAAAGTACTTACTCTTTCAAGATTGAGCTTAGGAGCGAATGAAACCACACACGTGCATGCTTTTCTCAATTTAAAGGCCAGTCGAAAGTAGTGGGAAAGGTGAGGTGGGGTGATGCATTAAAAAAAAAAAAAAAAGAAAGAAAGTAGTTCCCATGATTATGCATAAAAACAGAGAATAAGTGAATCGCTCATGCTCATTTGGAAATATTATTTAATTAGTAAACTCCAAAACAACTAAAAAATATTTACTGGCCACTTTTATAGTAAACCCAACATGTGTTCAGCATTGTGAGGGTTTGAAGGTCTGGAGCAAGGTCATTACCCTTGAGGGGTGACCAGCCTTGTTGTGCAAAGGTGTAGACATAGAACAAGGCCAGGCAGCGGTACTGAGGTTCCTAAGCGCATCTGTGCTGTCTCCCCGTCTGACTCAGATCAACTGATATGTGCTAACTCATTGTCACGTTCCAGGCCTTCTCACATCAATTACTTAATGAGCTACGATAACTGAGGAAGTATTTATAGATCTAGTTTGCAGATGAGTCTCTGATAGGTAAAGTGATTTCGCCAATATTCTGTAATTGGCAGGTGGCAGAACCAGGCTCTGAATTTTTCTGATTTCAAGTCTTGTCATTCTTCCACAGTCCATTGATGCCACATATGGCGCACATCCTTCTATACCCGCAGGAATGCAGTGTTTTAAAGGAGGACTGTAAAATCCCACACAGGCGTACACCTATTTCTATGAAGATAACGTCTGTTGTCATGGACTGAATGTCTGTGTCCCTCAGAGATTCATATGTTGAAATCCCAATCCCCAGTGTAATGGTAGTAGGAGGTGGGGTTTTGGGGAGGTAATTAGGTCATAAAAGTGGAGCCCTCATGAGTGGGATTAGTGCCCTTAGAAAAGGAACCCCACAGAGCTCTCTGCTCTCTGTCATACAAGGATCTGATAAGAAAATGGCCATTTGTAACCCAAAAGAGGGTCCTCAATGGGACCCGACCTGCTGACACCTTGATCTCAGACTTCCAGCCTCCAGAACTGTGAGAAATAAATGTCTGTTGTTTAAAGCCACCCAGTTTTTGGTACTTTGTTATAGCAACCATGAGGCAGAGGAAACAGGGAAGTCTCTCAATGTCATTTGGGGCCATTTCAAGTTGGTCACCTCACTCATTTCATAAAGGACAGCAACTTCTGTTCAGAAGTCAAGATCATTTGGCAGGAAACGTGTTCACTAGGGTGTGTGATTATCCTCGTGCACTCACAGCCACGCACATGCACGCATGTGAAATGGTTCATGTCTCATGTCACCTTGTGAAGTATGAATGCGTTCAAGCAGGAGACAAGGGACAACGGTCTAGACCAAGCTCTGCCACCAAGAAGCGTGATGCCCGCTGTCAGTCACTCTTCTCACCCGTAAATTGAAATAATTACTTTGTGGACTTCCTGAGGGGAGGGCTGTGTCTCCCTCCTGCTCCCCCTCCCTCTTTTCTTCTCCACTGTTCCCTGCCTGGCCCTCCTCTTTCTGTCATCTTTCCACAAGGCAGGGTTGCACACTGACATGCTGCAAGCACGGTGTTAAAACACAGTTAACAACAAAACAGACACGCTTGCTCTGCTCATGGAGCTTATAGCTGAAGACGAATACAGACAAAGAACGAGCAGTAAGGGAATTCCCTGGCAGCCCAGTGGTTAAGACTGCACGTTTCCACTGCCCGGGGCACGGGTTCCATCCCTGGTCAGGGCGCTAAGATCCTGCAAGCCACGCAGCGCAGCCAATTAAAAAAAAAAAAAAAAACAAGTGGTAACAAAGTGTGATACTTACTCTGACCTGGAGAAACCCACACACTTCCGGTTACTGCCCCGATTAGGGGACGGTTTTATTCATCTTTGTATTTCTAGTGCTTCACAAGGGGTCTGGCACATAGTAGGTGTTTAGTAAACGGTGTCTGGACTGACAGTGCAAACAAAAGAATGAAAGAATGAGGATGTTGAATTCAAAGAACTCTGGGTTCTTCTAACTCTTTCATCTTAAATTTATGGGAAGAAGGGGCTGCAGGTTAATACTTTTTACAGTCCTTACATTTCCACTTTTATCTTCCGTGGATTTATTTATTCATTCAACAAACATTTGTAAATATTTGTGCCCAGGTACTGTCCTAGCCATTGGTAAATAGCATTAACAGCAGAATCAAAGTTCCTGCCCTCAAGGAGCTTACATTCCAGAATCAGAATGAGAAATAGACCATAAACAAGCATGCGTAGCTCGCAATATAAATTCAGGTACTGACAAGTTCAAGTAAGATGTCAGAGGGCAATGGAGATTCTTTTTCAGGAAAGGCTGTAGGGGAAACCTGTATGAGAAGCGAACATTTGAGTGGAGATCTGAATAAAGTGATATTTTATAAAAACTAAGCTCTTCATACTATGAGTCATTATGAGCCCAATGCCGGCCCTTCGATTTTGTGAATACAGTCTGTACCCAAGGATGAAATGATCTTCACAGCAGCCCTGCCATGGTGGACATGTCGTCTTGGCTTGATGAGTGATCACAACATTGCAACGTGTTGTGCTGTCAGACATTTAAAATGAAGCGGGTTCACCTTTTACTGAGCTCGAATGCGTCTTCCCTTCATTTCCACTCATGGGAACTAGTTTTGCTTTCAGTGAACAGATTGATGGCTGTTCATCAACATCTTTATTCTCCTCTGCCTGGACCACAGCTGGACTCCATTTCCTGTCCCCTTTGCCGTTGGGAACACGTGCCTGAGTGACAGCTGAGGCAACGTGGGCAAATGGCTGTGTGTCCCTGCTGGGCCTGGCCCCCGCAATCCGCTGGCTTGAGCCCCTTACTGCTTTCTCCCCTCTGCCGGCTAAACACAGATGATGATGAGGATCTGGGGATGGCAGAGCAACAATTTGGAAGGAGTTCTGGACCCCAGGATGACCAAGCGAAAGAGAGAAACCCCATGCACTTATTAACTTTCCCAGGACTGCCTACGTGAGCTAGAAACAGCTTTTCACTTTGTTGAGCCGATATCTACTAGGACTTAATTCTATGGCTGTGTTGAGCTAACCCATGTTTGGGTTTAATATTATAGCAGCGGATCTAGTTCTCATGACGAATACACCCTGGAACAGAAGAATATATCTCCCAGGCAAGCCACTCGCTTTCAACACCTCTGTACCATACTGCATAGATTCTATTTGCAGACGTGTCCTAATATCTACAATGGATTCATTTAAAACCCATAGGGTCTCAAAAGACAAAATGAGGGAAAAGACAAGCATATGGACAATCTTTTATAAATCTGTATTTACAACTTAGAGTACATGAGCTGGCACACGAGGGTAGTATAGTAGGTGGTCAACAAATGTTGGTCCAATGAACGAATAACAGTACTCTGATGGGCTTTATCCACCAAGTTGGTAGAGAGGGGTGTTCTTTGGCAGGTTTCTTACTTGTGAGCACTTAGGGGTCAATGTCTGTGGATGATGCATGCACCACAGAGATACCCTGAACATGACTTAAAGCCAAAGGAACACACTATCTTACTTCTGGCTAAACAAAGACAAGAGAATAGTAGCCAAAAATTGCTTTCCCCACCTGTTTTATTTTCATGGAGAGCTGAATGATAAAATTTGGATTATGCTTCCTTTAAAAAAGGATTTTGTAGCTAGAACTGCCAAATCTCTACTGGACCTAGAGTCCTAGCACAGCCCATCTGTTCAGCCTGGAAAATTGGGTGTTGCCTTCCTTCTGAAGGGACTGGTTGTGCAGACCTGAGTCTGATGTGAAGAACACGCTCTTGTTTTCAGAATGTTTCAAGCCCTTACTACTAACACCAGATACGGGGCTATACTCTTTATACACACTCATTCAGCAAATAAACTGCCATCTTCAATCTCTGAGCCAGGCATCAGGGAAGCAGCAGGCATCATGCCCCTGGGGGCGTTTAAGCAAAGCTGGGCAGCCATGAGCCTGTGTGCTTTTGGTAGTTCTCTCTCTTTTTTTATAAGTTGTTTCTGGGCACTGACTGAGCTCCAGTTATAGTTGAGGCTCTACTGTGGAGGGCTACAAGTGTGATGATTCTTAACTTATTTATTACTTATATCCAACCCCTTTCCAAAAGCTCTATGGTACAAATATGCAAATAATAGAACAAGATAAAAAATGAAGCACCATTAAAGGTACATGTTTGCTAACACAATACACCTTGCAAAATTAGAAGAGAAATGTTAATATCCACTTGCATATTCTAAAGTCCTGCATTTATGCTGAGCTGCAGTTTAGACTCTGAATTTCCCAGTAGCCAGTGGAGGGGAAAGTATGATCAGTCACACAATTCAATCCCACCTGATGAATGTACATCAGTTGCTCAGGAAAAGCACTAGAAATGAGAAAAGGAGAAATTTCTCCTGGGGGGAACAATTCACGGTGTTGTTCTGAACCAAATCCACCATCATGTTTTTACAATAAGTGTAATAGAAAGAGTGTAGAATCACTTGGTGTTGGCCACTGTTATAACGCCAAAGCGCTCTTCACAGGATTGGTGAGAATGAGGGCCAACATGATACTATCCAGGAGCACAGCTTTTGAATGGTCAGATGTGATAAGAGTTTTAATGGAATAGGGACTCAATTTCACGACCAAGTCTGTATATTTATTTTCCACAAGTGAGATGTTGATAAGTCCTGGAGAAGAGAGATTTTGCGGTTACCGTCTGCTTCCTGATTTGAAGAATCTCAGAGCATAATAGCTGCATAGTCAGTCTCCTGCTTCTCGTCCCTTCCCAGACTCAAGTCCCAGGTTTCTAGAGATTTCAGTCTTTCTCATTTTCCCTCATCAATACCTACTCGTTGGCGAGCATCTTTTGGTTATTTGAGAAGCAATCTCTCTGTCCCACCCCTACCCCCCACTTAAGGGGGGCAGTCATGGCTCTAGAAATTATTTTAAAACTTCTGCTTCGGGCTTCCCTAGTGGCGCAGTGGTTGAGAGTCCGCCTGCCAATGCAGGGGACACGGGTTCGAGCCCTGGTCTGGGAGGATCCCACATGCCGCGGAGCAACTGGGCCCGTGAGCCACGATTACTGAGCCTGCGCGTCTGGAGCCTGTGCTCCGCAACAAGAGAGGCCGCGATGGTGAGAGGCCCGCGCACCGCAATGAAGAGTGGCCCCCGCTTGCCACAACTAGAGAAAGCCCTCGCACAGAAACGAAGACCCAACACAGCCATAAATAAATAAAAATAAATAAATTTTTAAAAAAAGAAATGTGGTGAGAACCAAAAAATAATGAAACTGAAAATGTTACTGACTGATATAAAAGAAGATGCGAATGAAAAAATAAATATGGTAATCCGTAACAGGAAGAGTACATTTCGTGAAGATATCAGTTCTTTGCAAACTGATTTATAGATTGAATACAATACCAATATTCCATAACGCTCTCAAAAATCTTGGTAAAATAATTTGACAAATCATCTGGCAAATAAACGGATAAATAATTGAAATTTTTGTTGTTTGTTTTAAATTGTTGTTTTTAAGTAAAAGAATGTAGAGGAATTTCGCTTCCAGACAGGAAATCTTCTGAAGCTACTGTCATTAAAAAAATTAAACATGTGATGCTGATGCAAGACTCAACTAACATTTTAACGGAAAGGAGGAGCTATGGCCTTAAAGCAGATGGCAGCACACAATCAAAGAGCATCACAGCCCCATGGGGAACGAGTGGTATATTTAACAAATGGGGTTGGATTTAACATTATGGTCTTAGGAAAGACTCCCATAGGAGTCTTGTTTTGAGCCATGACAGCTGATAGAAACTATCACAGTAAGAAAAAAATATTTGTGAATTTTCTCAGTTTTTGAATTTTACGCTAGAGGTTCAAACTTATCGAACTCTTTCATGAACTGTTATCCCTAATAAACTTTAAGTCTTACTCCAGCACTTTTCTTTGCAAATAGAAGGTAAGAAACGCCCTAATACAAAGGTTTTGTAATATTCCTTTTCAGCTGTAGGTGTTACCCAGTTTGGTTATAAAGTGTGATGGATCTATAAATTGAATACGTACTTTATCTCCACAGGGTCCCCCAATATTTTTGTCCAGTATGTTCTTAATTGTTTTTTATTCTTTAGATTTTTTTTCAAGTGGTCCCTTGAACAACTGGTTCAGAAGTATGCTGGGACATACACATATTTGGGGATCGTCAGTGTATTTAAATATTACTCCATATGGAAAGAAACACTAATATATTTTCTCTCTCGTCTCTCTGCCAGCAGTGACTAATTTACTCCCGTAAAACATTTGGAGTAATATAGCTGAAGAGAAACATCTAAAGTTTATGCATATTTCAGAACCTTTCTCATTTTGTTTCAATTTCCTACGAGATCTACCATTTCTAAATTTATTAAACTAAACGATTAAACGCGGAACATCAAACTGGCCTGGTGAAGGGGAAATGCAGATCAGAGCAACAACAATTTACTTCAGGAGGCTTTTCTGAGCCTGCGTGGTCAGGCAGTCTGAGAAATGTGGTGTAGAGTCAGACATGAAGGGGGCCTCTCTCTTTCTCCTAGGACTTCACAGTCTGTGAAGAACCACAGTCAAGGGAAGAAACACCAACACATTTTCTCCCTCCTCTCTCTGCCTGCACTTGGAGCTCTAAAGAACCAGGACAATGACACATGTCAGCTTTCCATGTCATCTAAAAAAGCTTCAGCCTCTCTCCACAATTAATGTCTCTTCTTAGCAAAGGCCTGGATAGTTCATTGCTTAGTATGATTCCTTTGAACGGGTTCTCCCTTTCAATTGATTTGGCTAGATCTGGCCTAGCGCGTACTATCCAGGGGCCATACATGCTATAAAACCCCTGCTATTCATTGATCTCTGACTGTACGCCACGCACTATGTTAGGGTTTTGCATGCATTATTTTGTTCAGTTCTCACCACATTTGAGGTACATGTCATAATTTCCAATTCACAGATTTAAGAAAAAAATAACCAATAGTGGCTTTGTCACCAGATTCACCCGTTTATAATGAGGTCATTGATGCTAGCTACTTCTCTAAATAGGCAGAGATGGCAATACCTTAGAACAAATGTTACACGCTGTGTTTGGAATCGCTGATGTGCCTTCCTAAGTTACGGAACTTGTAAGGATTCCATTGGCTTAGGGGATGATTCAACAAAAGCTCCTGGGCTTGGTTAAACGTATTCACTTGCAGGATGGATGCTGGAATAGGAAACACAGACGTTGGTAACCTATGCACTCTCCTTAGCGCTCTCAGTGTGGTGGATGGCGATGGTGGGTGTGGGTGTGATGCACTGAAGGATGGCACGAACCATGTGAGTTCAGCGACAAACAAAGGAGCTGCCAACCGAGCAGTGGCACTGAAACTCTAAGGCGAGAAGGGCCTTGAAGAGTGAGCGCATCTATGAAGGCATCTCAGAGGAAGTGAAGTTTGCCCTGGCCCTGAAGCCTCGTTTATCTGGAGCACGACATCCTGACTCAAGTTGGTTTTGACAGCAAAACAAGTATCCCATATAATAAAGATGCATCAGAAGAGCAGGCTCATGGCACCTCGCTACCAGGGCTCCAGGTCTTCTTCTCTGTAGTTACTCTCAACTGTGTCCACCTCTGAGCTTTGGATAGTAGCGCCATGACACAGCCGTTCTAGGAGCAAAATCCAAGCGGGACAAAAAACCCAGAGGAAGAACAAGACCTTCTTTTTCTCTGCCTCTTTCTTAGGAGCAAGGAAAACATTTCCAGAATTCCTCCAGCAAATTTTCCCTTATATAGCTCATTGACCAGAATTGTATCACATGTCTGATACTAAACCAATCACTTGGTTTAGTGAGATTACCAAAGAGGGAGATTACCCTGATTGGCTTGTACCAACTAGGATTTACTCTTGGAGCTGGGGATGCGGTGGGTTTGGGAAGGGGTGACTTTCTGAAAATAATTTGGGTTCCTGTATAAAGAAGAAGGACCAGAATGACATTGTGCTGTAGGCCACTGAGTATGTTATGCACATAGATTTGTTTTCTATAATAAGAATAGGGAGAGGACAGTCTAAACAGGCGCAAAAGTGAGGTTGCTCATTTGAGGAGTAATGATTAATTTGGCTGAAGCTCGAAGGCGTGAAGGGAAGGCGTGTCCAGAAGAAGGTAGAGCCTGGGCTATTGGTATCCTCAGCCTGGAACATTCCTCAGAACCTTGACATGAATGTCCCAGGTACCCCTGAGTGCGCATATTGGATGCTGATGTGTCTTTGGTTAACTGATGTTATGGCTAAAGGTGGGATGGCTGTTCTGGATGATGGAGAGTTGACAACATGGAAACAGGTCATATTGAAGAGGCTAAATAACCATCAGAGTTAAGAGACTGGGCAGCTTTTGCCTCCATTCCGATGAGCATGGAGTCCAGTTGGCATCTCTGCATCTTTTGTCCCTTGAAGGGAACTGTGTGGTCATCTCCTTCTCCAAGAGTCTGGTTACCATGGTCTTCCCAGTTGGGGTCAATATGGTACCTTCTCAGTTAATCTTTGCTATGAATATGGCACTGCTTTGGTCGTCCCAGGCATGAACCAGACAAGGCATCCAATGAAAGAAAGAGGGCTCTGCCACTGCCCTGTGTGTGTGGGGTTTGTGGTTTGGGACCATGACATGGAGAAGGGATGGGGATGGACTGCTTTGAGATGCTGAACTTCTGCATGATAAAAGGACAATTACGATACCAGGGAATTTTTGATTTCTCAAAATATTTCATCTGACTCTCCTACCCACAGAGGAAAGAAGGGCAAGTTTCCCCAGAGGAGTCGAAAGTCCAGAGCAGGTAGGTAAATTTTCCAAGGTCACACAGCCTGTAAATGATGAAGCTGATAGCAGAATTCAAGATCTTTGACTCTCTGCCCTGGGATCTTTTAGCAATTTCTTAGCAACAAGTTGAGGCAGGTCTAGTCACCCATTGCTGTGTAACTAATTACTCCCCAATAGTGGCTTAAAGAGTACATATTATCTCACAGTTTCTGTAGGTCAGGAATTCGGGAGTAGATCAGCTGAGTAGTTCTGGTCCAGCTGAGGTTGTAGTCAAGCTGTTGACTGGGACAAGTAAAGCCCAGCTTGACTGGGGTTGCAGGGATCTGTGTCTAAGCTAAAGTTAAATGACTTTTGGTAGAAGCCTCCGTTCTTTGCTGGCCATTGATGGGAGGTGTCAGTTTCTCACCATGTGGGCCTCTCCACAGCGCTTCTTGAGTCTCCTGATGACATGGCACCCGGCTCCACCCTGAGCAAGTGATAGGAAAGAACAAGATGGCAGCTGCAATGTCTTTTATGACCCACACTCAGAAGTCACATGCCATCATTTCCGCCACATTCGGTTCGTTAGAAGTCAGTCACTCAGGGACTTCCCTGGTGGTCCAGCGGTTAAGACTCCGCCTTCTAGTGCAAGGGGTGTGGGTTCGATCCCCGGTCGGGGAGCTAAGATCCCACATGCCTCAGGGCAAAAAAAGCCAAGACATAAAACAGAAGCAATATTGTAACAAATTCAATAAAGACTTTAATAATGGTCTACATAAAAAAAAAAATCTTTAAAAAAAAAATGTCAGTCACTTAGTTCAGCCTGCTCTCCAAGGGAGGGGAATTAATCTCCACCCCTTGATGAGAGGGGTATCAAAGAATTTGTGGGCATATTTCAAAACCACCGCAGCAGCAAAAGTGCAGCCTGTATCCTGGCATCTGAGATGACTTCACTGTTGGAAAGCACTAAATTTGAAGGCATTAGAACACTAAGTGCAATCACAGTAATGATAGACTCAGATGACTCAGTAGGAAATATCGGGGGTGGGGAGCATCGAGATTTGACTAAAGCTCATCGATAAAAACCTCAATTGCGTTGTTTCCAGAGCTATGGATAAGTGAGGAGAGAGAGCACCTCTTACTGGTGGTGGGGAAAGGGTGAAACTTCCTGCCCAACACTCAACCCTGGTGACACACTGTCAATGCTCTCCATTATCATCAGAATGACACTTCATTCCTATTTCTGTGGGCTGTGTGGCCACAGAGCACCTAAATCTCTGTCTCAAGGGGAGGTAGTTTCCCCATGACCAGAAAACATAGGATCTTTTCCTTGTGTTCTCCTAGCAGTGTGCAAAGCTCTGGAGAGAGGCCGGCATTCCTGGACCAGAAAGGCAAGCACAGAGTGGTACCTCGCCTTCCCCCACTGCAGCCCCAGCGGGGGCTTTCAGTCCAATGCCTTCATCCCGGGGAACCTTGAGAGAGCTGGCAAATACTCTACACAGATAAAAGATAATTGAACAAGGAGTGAGTCAGTAAAAGGTGACAAAGTGCTATTTCCATAATAAGCTTATCTGAGTAAACTTTCTCAGAGCCCCCGAGTTCCCGAGCAGGGTGTGGATTTGGCAATAGTAAAGAAACAGGCCACGCCAGGAATGTCTGGGGAGCTAATGAATGCCCCTGAAGTGGTTGAGTTCCTATCTCTGCTTTGGATCCCTGCCACCTTGACGCTCATGTCAGCCGCTGTTTAATTGGCAAACAGGGTTTCAAAGGCTTGCTGGGCCCTGCTCCCAGGGCCCTGGGGCCTGTTAATGTTTAATTGTCATGTGCAAGGGCCCACTAGCTCTTGGTACATTTGGGTGTTTTACTGCACTTTGAAAAAGCAGTGTTATGAGTCTCCCTCTTGCTCCATGGGCGTTTTTACAGTCATGTCTTGGAGTCACGTGTCCCTTAACCCCAACTCTGAGTAGCAAAGCCACCGAGTTATGTAGCAGGGGTAGAGCAAGTCACCTTCAAGATGGAAATATTCCAGATTTCCTGCATTTGCCCTAAAATCAAGAAGTCTCCAGGGAACATATGGAATGATTAAAAAAAAAAAAAAAAAAAGTGGGTTGGGGATTTCGGGTAGGGGAGGAGAAGGAGACGTCACAGAAGTGAAATCACTAAATGCTAGAAATTGGATGATTCCCGCCTTGAGTGGTCAGGGTGTCTGCAGTCCTTGAAGCTGGCTCTGTCACTCATGGCCCTGTTGGAAATGCAAAGTTTCTGTAAGGTTTTTTTTTTTTTTTCCTATTCCTCTCTTGAAAAGGGTCTATCTGCTTTATACTGTTCATGTAATTTCAAAAGTCAAAAGAGACTGTCTTAACAAGACTATATAAGCTTCGTCTAATTACAGAGGGGAGAAGAAGAAATAACAGAAGACAAATACTTTTTTTCTCTCAAACTACACGGGAATTGTGAATAAAAGCATAGCTTCCAACTTCCTGACATTTGAAAAGCACTGCTTTGAATTCAATATGAGTGATTTCTTTGAATTTTCAACTCAGTTCAACTTAATTGAACACATCTTCATTGAGTGCTTACTAAGGGTTCATATCAAATAAATTCTTTAGTTTTGAATTAGTAGCTTTCATAGAAATTGCCTCTTTTGTTGTATTCTGGAAATGTATCAGTTTGTTGTTTTAATTATCCTTTTGCTGATTGTGAATATCTCCCTAAGGAAGGAATGTACAGAAAAATATTTAATTACACCGCTCCTATCGGAACGGCAAACCGTATATTTATCTTGTTTGTTAATTACATATGTCACAGCTAAAGACCAAACATCAGTTAATGTCAACATTAGCCAGAAGGGTCTGGCTAACATCAAGAACTAGGTGAATAATAAATAAAAAACAATATAGCAAGTAGAAAGGGTATATATCTTCTATATGTTTAGATTAAATCAAAACTCTTTGTTCTCTCTTTGTGCCCATTTCTGCTTTCTAAACATAGTCAGATTTTCATATCAAGGATCTCTGAGAAGTCTGCTTTGCAGCAGAATCACCGCTATGAGCAAGTTCCAGGTTGTCCAGCATGTGGTCAGTTTTCGAAGGCAATGCGGCAGACATTTAAAGTCTTTCAAAGGATTTAATCTCTTTTTCTCTAGCTCTCTTGTTTGCCCTAGTCCTCAATTCTCCCCTCTTTACCGCTGACTTAGCAATTCCTCTCCTTTGCCAAGAGGTAAGCAGACAACCTCTTCCAGTCAGAGCCAGCACCTTGAAGTTCAATCACGTCCAGGGTTCCCAGACCCAGAGCTCCAGCCTCCTCTGAATGTAGATTCAGGAATAACCTATTATGCACAAAGCATCAGCCCTCCAAATCCATACGCACAGTTAATTACCTTAGAGCCCTAAAATGTTCTGTGATTTCTTTCTTAATAGAAATGAGAAGTGGTAAAGATGAGAGGCCTTTATTCATACTTTATCAGCTATTTTAAATGAAGGGGTATATTATCCTCTGGATAGATTTACAGTAACACCCATTATGCACCTCTCTCCTATTATCACTAATGGCGGTGAATGCAGGCGCACATGAGTACAGCACTCTGGGCTTTACACAAGGGGCCACTGTGGTCCTTCTGTTATTAACTGTTTCTGCTTCACATTTCTTAAATATCTGCAAAATGAAACAAAACATTGTTCAGGATTTAAAGACTATCTGGGTATATGTTTTTCAAAGGAAATTGGATTGGTACATTACAAAGGTTTGCAAATTTACTTTATGATAGCAAATGATCATGACTGTTGCTCACAATCTGGGAAACGCTCTAGAGGGGAGAACATGGGGCTTGGGGGGGCGGCGAGCCATGCCGGGTTTTCTGTGTCAGCACAGTACGAAGGAATTAGTTGACTGTTTTCTTTCAGTGTTGGCAAAGCCAGGATTTATGTGTGGAAGAGACAGAGACGTGGGAAAAGAGACCATTTTTCTAATTATTGGGAAGAGGCTGGTATATATTGATCAACCCGCTCATTCATGTGTTTGTCTACCCATTCCTTTGCTCTATATATGTTAAACACCCACTGTGTGCCAAGCAGTGCTAGGCTATAAGGACAAAATAGTGAAGAGGGTAGACTAGGTCTTTGCCCCCTGGAAACTCACACTTTTCGGAAAGATAGAAATTAAACAATTGATTGCACAGTTAGTGCTGCTATTATTGCCGTGCAAGAGAAGCACAGGGAGCAATGAACATGAGTGAGTGGAGGGGAGAAGCAAGGGAGGCACCTGGAGGAATAAATGCGTGAGCTTCACTCTAGAGGAAGCATGAAAGTCATCATGGTAGTGGGACATGGTTGAGGAAGCGCTTGCCAGGTGGAAGGAGCAACATGTTCAAAGGCCCCGGGGCAGCCAGCATTCAAATTCTGCCCCTGCCACTCAGTAAATAGTAGTAACAGTGATTTGTCCTTCTTTCTGAAACACTGTTCAGAGGGTACGTTTATTTTCTTCTTTTTATTGAAAAAAGCATGTGATGAGGGTTACCTTTTGCAATGAAATTTAAGCTGGACTCCAGCCAAGGAAACTCTTAGTGTTTGGGTTATTAAGCTAGCAGAATCCCTGCTAACTCCTCCTACCCATCCCCCATCCCCAGACACTCAGGACAAATCACCTTTGTGTTCCTTCCACACAAGGGTCAACTTCTGGCGGATGGGCCTCGGAAGTCCTCTATACATGTGCTTCTCAAATTATCTGTGATGAAGGACCAGATTTTTAAAAATTCTATTGTGACCTGATGATTTTATAAAATATACTAAAAATAAATTACTAGGAAAATGATCATACACTTTGAGATCACAACTATATTAATTGCTATACAATCTTCTAGATGCTTACTCTCAGTTTCTGTGCTCATCTCACTGCAGATCGAGAACAGTTTGCAGACTAGTCCTTCCATTAAAGATCAGGACTATTCCTCATCTTCAAATCTTGTCTCATTGACCCTAGCCAGCCTATTAACCAGGAATATATCTACAACTCTTGAAATTATTGACATTTCCTGACTGGACCACCTCTTGGGCAAGAGGTTTCCCTGCATCCTTCCCCACAGCAAGAAGCAGGATTTCCTTTGATAAACTTGCATCTCTAAAACTCTAAGAGGCACTTATCTTAAGTCCTGGTATTTCCAGGGCTGCCAGGATAACCCCAGGTGTCCCTGTTTCATGCCTCTTTTTTCGCAAGACTTCAATGTTAATGTAAAGGACTAGGATTCTAAAACCAGCAGATGTGACCGGTTGGGAAATCTGGGCCGGGGAGTCTCAGCATTCACTCAGGGCTGAAGGGCGTGGGGAGTTAGCACAGGAGGCATGTTTAGGCTTGTTGCTCTATGGGTGGGCTGGGAGTCTAGACGGGGGTGGGTCTCC
Source organism: Eschrichtius robustus (assembly GCF_028021215.1). Taxonomy (NCBI): domain Eukaryota; kingdom Metazoa; phylum Chordata; class Mammalia; order Artiodactyla; family Eschrichtiidae; genus Eschrichtius; species Eschrichtius robustus. The sequence continues at coordinate 12,164,911 of NC_090838.1, forward strand.
TGCCCTGCTGGAGGATGGGGAGAAAGACAAGCCAAGGCAAGAGATAGGCTGCAAGGCAGAAAAGTGGTGGGGTCCTTGGGGGAGTTCCTTTTAGGCAGATAGGATGTGAGCTTCTGCAGCACAAGCAGCTAGGAACCCAGGCCCTGGGGGAAGTCAGGGCCATGGTCAGAAAGCAGCCCCAGACAACTCTGAGAGGAAGAAACCTGAGAGATGTCAACTCGACTCCTATGACCCTCTTGCTGGCTCTTCTTCCTCTATGTGTCTTTATGGGTTTGGAAGACCTTAGGGCTTAGTTGTCACCTCTTTTATCTTCTCACTCTACACTCTTCCCCTAGACTATCATGAAACTAACCCTTAGCCCCATGTGGTAGGCTAAATAATTTTCCCCCAAAGATGTCCACGTCCTAATCCCCAAAACCTCTGCAAAGGTTATTTTTATGTGGCAGAAGGGATGTAGCAGAAGGAATACAGCCCCACCAACACCTTGATTTTAGCCTATAAGACTCATTTCACACTTCTGGTTTTCAGGCAGTGAGGTGAATCACTCATAGTCTGTTCTACTCAGTGTGGCAACAAGGAAGGTACGGGATGGCAGCGGGGAGATGAAGTATCTGGGACCAGACCATAAAGGCTGGGAACACCACGCTGTGGACCCCAGTTGGACCATATCCTTCCCATTGGCCTGGGAAGACAGGGACCTTTCTCCTCCTGCCTGGTTCACCACTCGCTCTCCCAGCCTAAAGAGATGCAGGCAATTTATTTAGCAGTGAGTAGAGGGGGTGTGAACACTGACCAAACAAGTCAGAGGCTGGCCATAAACAGTTGGCATATCCTGGGTACAGCTTAGCTCAGCTTCTAGTCCGGCACGTGGGGACACTTGCTCCAAGGCTATGGGGACACCAAAAAGGAACTGCAGTTTGTCATGTCTTAAGAGCAGAAAGAGGATGGGAGTAGTCATCTCCTGGAATTACTCTTGATTATTAAAGGACTTTTGCATGAATAGATGAGAGAACATGGACCAGACAATGATCAGGCACCTGGGTTCAAAATTTGATGCTACTATTAACAGACCTTAGGATGCTGAGGAATTTGTTTTCCATTTGGAACTCCCATTCTTTATCTGTGAATGGAGTTAATCACACATGGGCTACAAGATTGTTGAGGCTCAAATGATATCAGGTATAAGAAAGTGCCTTGTGTATATGTTGCTCTTTATAATAATATATGAAAAATAAACAAAACAAAGCAAAATTAGCAAAATGCCACAAAGTAACTACTGGAAGATCTTAGTTGTAAAAGACACAGACTTTTGGGGGGTCCACTTTAGAGACTATCCATTCCTTACTAAAGGATGATTGAAGTTCTACTCTGTACAGACTCTTGCGCTTTCCAAGAATTTTTCTGATTTGCAAACTTTCAGAAAATCTGTAATTTTCCATTTTTGCAGAAGGATGTCAACAGCTCATTTCCCTGTGTCAGGACCTGTGGCTCTGACTCTGGTGCCCTCGGCATTTTCTTTCTTTGCCTGTCCTACCTGAACCATTCCTGAATTCTTACCCTAACATCTTTTTCCTAAGTCCCCTTCACTGATGGTAGCAGCATGGCTTCTGCTTTGAAGATGGGCTCAGCTTGTCTGGAGAGTGTAGACCAACTAATATAGGCTTGTCTGTTGGAGGGGGACAAGTATATTTGTGTCCTTGCCCTGCTAGGGAAGGTATTTGCACTAGAGGCCTTCTAGAGTCACAGTATCTTAATCAAAATGACACCTCTTCTGTGAAGAGCCTGGATACTGGTGTAAACCAATGGAGAAGCCATTTATGGATGGAGTGGTGATAAAGGAAGATTTTTGAGTTCCATTTAATCATTGTCCTCTTCTGGAAGAGGACTGCATTTACTGTCAGAAGCTCTGTATTGATCCCTCAAGCTCAGCTATCTCATTTGTAAAATTGGGATAATAATAATAATATCCTTCTTTCAGGGCTGTTATAAGGAACAGATTGAAATAATATCCAGGAATCAGCTTTGTAAGTGATGAACTCCAGTGTATTAGTCAGCTAAGACTTCATAACAACATATCACAGGCTGGGTGGCTTAAATAACAAAAATTTATTTTCTCACAGTCCTGGAGGCTGGACATCCAAGATCAAGGTGTCAGCAGGGTTGGTTTCTGGTGAAGCCTCTCTCCTTGGCTTGCAGTGAGTCACCTTCTTGCTGCATCCTCACATGGCCTTTCCATGTGCACACAACCCTCGTGTCTTTTCTTCTTCTTATAGGGACACTAATCCTCTTGGATTATGGCCCCATCCTTATAATCTCATCGAACCTTAATTACCTCCTAAAATCTATCTCTAAATACAGTCATAAGGTGTTACAGCTTCAATATATGAATTTGGAGTGGGACACAATTCACTCCATAATACGCAGTATTCATGCAAAACAATATTATTATAATGCTCAGTGTTCACCTTGGAAACAAACATAAGTTAGCCATGAAATATTTTCAAATTGGACTCTGGAAAATGAGTCATTAGTAGTAATATTTCCAAAGTAAAATTAGAACATGTCCTTTCATTTCTCTTTACCCAGCCACATTCCAGCTATACTTCTCTGCCCTCAGGAACCCATATCAGACTGGATTTCTTCATAAAAAATGCTCCTTGAAGATCTCTGCAGTCACCGAATGGTGAGTTACTTCTCCAGGGAGAGAGCCTTTTCTGGTCTAAGATTTGAGCTTTCCTAGTGTCTGGGGCAAGACCACAGATCTGGGCCCTGGACCTCCCAGGGCTTCTTCCCATCAACTTGTTACTTGGAGCTCTGCCTTTGGAATATAACAGTTTATACATTCAGGTCAGCATAACCAACCACTGAGAACAGTCCTATCTATTTACCTGAAATCTTGCCCAGTGTTGAAAGGCCCATACAAAAAGACATTCTTTTGAATGGCATTTTACTCAAAATGCCATTTTGAGTAATTTCTTTTAAGAGCTATTTCATCCAGGTGTTCACATAGCCATGGACCATAGAAAAGATGGCAGACTTTTGCGGATGGGAGAAAACATGGCGAGAACATGAAACAAAAATCATTTTTCTTACTCAGTCTGGGCATGAACAGGAAATGAGTCAGAGGCTCCCACGAAGCAACCAGCAGCAAGAATGGACCCAGAATGACTATTTTTAAGAATAGCTCTTGATTGAACTACACTTTTTGTGATTTCGATGCTTCTGGTTCTAAACTATCTCCAACAAGAAATAAAGTTTATAGACTGGAAAAGGGACAAATGACTTCTCATATTTGCTTGGGGCTGCTTAGCCTGTGTCATGGGGCAAAGTGGATTTGGGGCCTGAAGGAGGGAGGCCAAGTATTCCAACCTGAACTCGAAGTCAGTGGGGACTGCAGCTGGAAACAGCTGGGTGTGTCCTATGCTGGGGTGCGGGGGCAGGGAGAAGTGGGGCGGTATTCTGTTTTAAATTTGCATCTTTTTTTCTTCTAAGTTATTGTTACCATTTTTCCATTTCGTTCTTGTAGGTATAGTCATTCATTTACTTAAAAACAATCACAAAACAGCAGTGGTAGGCACTGTGAATGCAGAGACCAATGTTAGGCTTTAAGGAAATTTGGAGGAGGACACATAACAGCTGGGTGGGTACCAAGTATGGTTTTTTCAGCTGCTTAAACATATCACCAAGGACTCAGCTCTCCTCCATCCTACCAACCACCCTTGGTTCAAACTTGAAGCCCTTGTTGCGTTAAAATGATTACCAGGACTCAAGGGGGCTACTCACTGTCTTGTCCACACCCACGTGAAAGACAGAAAGCTTCTCCTCCAACCATAAAACCTCTATGGGGCCAGCTTAGATGCACAACCTTGGTCCTGTAATGATTGTCAGTGAAGTGCCATCTTGTGATGGATGTGAGGCTGGGCTCCTGATCAGAGCTCTTGAAGGGGTCAGAGGTGCTAACAAAGATTGGCTTAGACTAACCAGAATTCTAAGATGAGCATGAAACCACATTGCTGGTCTGTGGTAGGAAGATGGACTGGTGCTTTGGAGGCAACCAAGAATAGACTAGAACTAATTCTTCCTGTTCTTTAATTAATTTAACTTGAAATTGGAATGCTCATAGTTCAACAAAAATCAAATAGTGCTAACATATTTATGGTGATAAAACAGATAGCAATCCTCCCTTCCCTCACCCTGGTCTCAGCCCTCATAGGCAATCATTGCAAGTCTTTTAGTTGTTTCTCTTTGGATATAGTGCTGTGTCTTGTCTTAAATAATACAACACTTTTTCCCCCTGATGAACATGTTTAAACATTATCTATTACATTTCTCTACTAAGAGAGGATTTATCACCTTATCCCTCCCCTCCCCCACTACCCATAATAGTTTTTCTCTCTCTATTCCAGGGGTCAGGGGTCTCCACACTAATACCTGTGGGCCAAATCCAGCCAATAGCTTGTTTTTCCTTAGTCTCTGAAATAAGAATGGCTTTTACATTTTTAAAGAGTTATAAATATAAATATGCTAAAGAGATTGTATGCGGCCCACAAAACCCAAAATATCTTGTCCTTTATAGAAAAGGTTTGCTACTGTACAGCACAGGGAGCTCTACTCAATACCCTGTATGGGAAAAGAATTTGAAAAAGAATAGATATATGTATATGTATAACTGAATCACTTTGCCGTACACCTGAAACTAACACAACACTGTAAATCCGCTATACTCCAATATAAAATTTAAAAAAAGAAAAGGTTTGCTAAATCCTGCTCTATTAAAATGTTAGCAAAATCAGCAATAACTTTTTACATTGTTATGATTAAGTAACTATTGCTTATTATGGGCCCAAATAATGTACTATGATAATATTCCATTACTTACACATTTTTAAAATCTGGTGTTACTAATTGCACTGTTTTCTCACCTGTCCAGTTTTTTATCTTTCCTCCATCTTTGCCAGACTCTATACAATGTATCAACTGTCTATTGACATCACTTCTAAAATCCCAAGAATATCATGTGTTATGAGCTGGATGTTTGTGCTCCCCCAAATCCGTATGCTGAAGCCCTAATCCCCAATATGATAGTATTTAACAGCGGGGCTTTGGGGGAGGTAATTAGGTCATGAGGGCAGAACCTTCATGAATGGGATTGGTGCTCTTAAAAGAACAGACAGAGAAAGATAATCTTCCTTCTCTGTGAAACTTTTTATTTCAATTTTTAAGTTTGTTGAAATCTATTATTTGCTTAATATTTCTTCTCCTGTTCTCTTGTCATTGTGAATTTATACTTGTTTTTTACCTTAATTATCATTTCAGCTGGAGAGTAAATCAAAACGTATGGTCAATATATCATGCTTAAGTGTGTGTCCAGGTAACTCTAACATAGCTAGAATGTTATGTATGAGAAAAGAGGTGAGGGGTTCATGCTACGAAAGATCCAAGGATTTTCCTTTGGTTGACAATCATGGAAGATTTCATGGGAAAAGGGATACTTGAGCTCAGATTGAAGGATTGATATTAATTGTACAGGTGCACACGGGACATGGGAAAGCAATTCAGGCAGTGGAAAGATCAGGAGCAGAGATGCATCGGGAGGGAAAGTATGCAGCACTCAGAATAGCATTCCCAAACCATTGTCTGATTTGTCTGGAACCTTCGCCTTAGTTGCTCAAACCAGAAAGGGGCAGGGCAGAAATGAAAGATGGCGCGGGAAGAAAAAAAGCCTTTTGAATGGCAGGAAGGAAAAGAGGTGGCTTTTGTTTCAAGGAAGATGAATCTGTAAGTCTAAAGAGTGAGTTGGTAGGGAATAGCTCATAGTAGAGATGTTCAGAAATGATGGTGTCTGAAATATTGTGAGTTATAAGAAATGTATACTTGGTCATTTGGATGACCAAATATCTATTTCTCCTATATTGATATATTTGGTCTTCATCCACAGTACCTGGTTCACAGTTTCCAAGACCTTTGAAATTTCCTGAGTGATAAGAACATCTTTTGGTATAATATTTGTTCTCTTGTTCTCAGTTCTTGAAATTGTTTCAGAGCCTTAAAGGTGAAATAGGTGTCGTTATTCATAACAAGCCCTTTTCCAACACAAGAGGGTTTATGTTAATGAGGTGACTTGTGGAAAGCACCTAAGGTTGGGGACTGGTTGCGAGGGCAACCAGCCTTAAATGGAGGGCTGGAACTTTTAGGCTTACCCTCTGACCTCTGGGGAGAGGGGAGGAGATGGAGATTGAATTCAATCATCAATGGCCAATGATTTAATCAATAACGTCTGTGTAATGAAGCCTCCATAAAAACCCCAAAAGACAGGTTTCAGAGAGTTTCTGGGTTGGTGAACACATGGGGATTTGGAGAGGGCGGAACATTCGAAGAGGGTATGGAAGCTCTGTTCCCTTTTCCCATACATTGACCTATAGATGTCCTCCTGAGTTATATTCTTTTATAATAAACCAGTAAACTAGTAAGTAAAATGTCTCTCTGAGTTCTGTGAGCTGCTCTAGCAAATTAATCAAACCCAAGGAGGGGGTAGTGGGATCCTCCAATCCAGAGCTGGTAGGTCAGAAGCACAGTTGATAACCTGACGTTGGGACTTGTGTCTGAAGTTGGGGAGGGGGAATCTTGCAGGCCTGAGCCCCTAATCTGTGGGATATGATGCTTTCTCCAGGTAGATAGTGTCAGAATTGAGTTGAATTGTAGGACACCCAGCTGGTGTCCCAAGCATTGCTTGGTAGTATGTGTGGGAAAAAAAAATATATCACTTCACCCATTGTAATTGGTGATCATAACTTTCAATGTCTCAACATTTGCTCCAACAATTGAGTTGTTACTATGTTCTGGTTCTGTGCTAGGGGATAAATATGTGTAAGACTTGGTTCCTGCACTCACAGAACTCAGAGCCTGGGAAAGGTGGGTTGATGGACAGTCAAACAAACATTACAAATATGAAGATGATTGTGACACAGACAGTCCTCTGGAGGAGCAAAGTTAGGGGGCTACGCATCCCAGATGAGAGACACTCGGCTCAGGAGGTTGGAGAAAACTTCCTGATGAAAGGGTGGGGATCTCTCAGTGGATTCAACTCTTCAGTTAGTTGGGTAAAATGGTTGCCCTTGGGTTTCCTGGAGTCTTACATAAGCTGGACAAGCCCATTTTTCTTCGTCAAGGGACCAGCCTGGGGTAACCTTCCAGTCTGGACTCTGCCCTCTGGACCCCATTTAGTTTATCTGTGCATGTGAGACTGAACTGTATTCCCCAGGTGTGGGGCTCAAGATTAACATACAAACCAGCACTTTCCAAGTCTCATTATGTGCCCAAAATTGTGCTGTTTCTCAAGCATTTATTTCGTGCAATGCTCATTAGAATTTTAGGAGCCAGCTAGATCTTAATATTGTTTCTACTTTATTAATGAAGAAACCTGGAGTTAGAGAAATGAAGTATCTTGTCAAAATATCTGCCGTGAGTGATGGGGCCAGAGATTGAACCACGGTCTGTTTGAATCATAAGATTATACTCTCAACCACTAAGATATGTCGTGTCCCATTTTCAGGGGAGTGGTGGCACGTTGGATGCCCTGAATATACACTTCCACTCAGAATCTCAAACCAGCTCAATCTCTGCCCTGGGTCAACCCTACAAGGTAGGAGGGGTCTGGGTTCATACAGGGCAACCTCTAGTCACAAGGCTTCAGGCAAATGTCACCAAAAAGAACAAGGATTTCACTCAAAGTCTTTTCCCAGAGTACAGAGCATGAAAGGGCAATAGAGCAATTAGGACTTTCTCCCTGCTGCCCAAAGCTCTGAGTTGGTTAATGAAATTGAGAGAATGGGAGGAGCCACTGCCCCCTGAAGTTTTTGAGTCCCATCTTTAAGCTGATTCAAACTGTAAGCATTCCAGACAGAGGCCACAAACCACAGAGCTGAGGCCCCACTGGTCTCCCTGTTTTTCCCCCATAAGACAGACAGATCCTGTGGCCTCAGAAAGAGTTATGGGCTTTGGCATCCTGTAGTGCAGGGAACAGGCATCTCCCCTCAGTCAACTGCCCTCGACTTGCTGAAAACATGATTCATGATTCATGAGAACTATTGCTTTCTTCAGAGGCACGCTTTGGCTTTGCTTTGGGCCCAGGAATAAACTGGCCACAATCAACTCCTCTGAAGAAGTGGTTTCCCCACCACATAACTCTTCTTTCTGAGGACAATGGCTTTTTTCAGTGTGGTAAAGGGGAAGTTTAACCAAAGGAAAAACTGAGCCCACACTGATAAAGCAGTCAGGTTATCAAGGGGCTGCTGGGCACCTCACCTTGCGGTGACCTCAGGAACTCCCTTCGTAAGGTTTCCCAACTGCCCTTCAGCATGGAAGTGTCACCCCGAACTACTCTCCAGCCTTTCTCCTTGCCCCACATAATCATGTTTACCAAGGTTCATAATTATACATTATACATATACATATAAGACAGTCCCCTTTCTGGGGACAGCCTTGTGTGGCATTGCAGAAGCCAGTATGACTCAGAGTAACTATGGGTGTTGATTATCGAATGCCTACTATGTGCCAAAGAACTGTCCTAAATGCTTATGTTTGTTCCTCTATTTAATCCCCACCAAACTCCACCAGGAGAGTAGTAGTTGTCTATTTTTAGAAGCGGGTTCAAAGAGTTAAGCAAATTTCTTAAGATAACATGGATTGTTACAGAGCAGGATTTAAACCACGACTGTCTGATGCAAAGGAATATACTTAGACTGTCCCCCAAATGTTTCTGTCTATTTTAATATGTGAACCAGGCCTCCAAGAAAAGAAAATAGAAACCACGCATGTTTTTGTATAGAATTCAGACAAATTTGCAGTTTCCTCTAAACCAAAAGTATAAAGGTTTTCAGATTAAGAAACAGAGATGCCCACATTTTGGAGCTCCAAGTGGGGAGTCTTGCACATTGAGGTGACACCTTCACTTGCAAGGAGACCTTTTGGGTGTGGAGATGGAATAATGTGGAATAGAAAGAATATCCTTTTTTCCCAAACTAAGGGGAAAAGCGACCTGAGGCTGACCCTCCAGCCCCTCTTTCTTCCCAACCAATCGAGGCGGGTCCAGGGAGGCTCCCCATACCAGGACTCCGTGTTGCCCCTCCCAGGTCAGTGTTTTCCTGGTCCTTCTAGAGTGAAATAGTCATGCACCCTGAGAGCAGCAAGACCAGGATGGCCCCAAAGTTCACCTCGCTCACCTTCTTGCTATTGCCTCAGCCTACTCCTATCTTAATTACTTCATAGGAAAAGAGAATACTTACCCATATAAGCATATTATTTTGTATTAATTCTATTAGACAAATTAACTAGACAAATATTTATTTGCGGTCCTATGTAGTAGGCACCCGCGGAGATTGCACAAAATGGTCTTTAAGAATATGGGAAATTATTAGAACATCTATTTTTTCCCTCTTTAAATTTTTTACCTGATATGTGGTTTATAATACATATGACAAATTAACAAGATAGATATGAGTCTTAATTAAGAAAAGAATATATAAATTTCTATAAATGTATATGTGAATATACAAATGAATATACAGGCACCTAATCAAAAAGGTTTTTAAACCGATAAATGCATATTATCATAAAAGCTTTGAGACAACTATAATCTAATGGGGGAGACAGATGTGACCAGAAAGCATTGCAAAGGACCACTGGAAAGATTAAAACACTATATTTGTGCCTGGCCCTGGGGAAGGGGTAAAAAGGATGCAAAAGAAAATATATTATTATTGTAGCAGTAGTAGTAGCATTAGATAAACAAATTCATTGTGTAGACATTTAAATTGTCATTAGATATTATTACTGATAATTACTTAGCTGTTAGTAGTAGCACTATTTAGATAAATGTATTTGAATTTTCAGAGTTCTAGCCTCCCTTTTCTTTTTACAGGATTTTGGAATACCTGAGAAGTTGCATCTAGAACACTATTTCTAATGATAGAATTATTCTGCACAGTGAAGGTCTGACAATGCTGGGATGCTTCCCACATTCTCCCAACAAAGTCTCTCTAGACTGCCCACAGTTTAGGGTCTGAGAAGGGAATGATAGGTGTGGGGTGCGGTCCAGACCTCACGTTCCTCCCCCTGCAGTGTGCTCCTCTTTCCTCTTATCCTTCATTCAGAGAATTGATGCCTTGTCCATCCTCTTCATGGAGTCAGCCTAGGCTTCTCTTGCTCCCTCGTCTCCAATCTCCACACATCTGCAGATCATCAAAGGGTCCCCTGGAGTCTACCTCCTAAGTATTCTGTCTGTTGCCTCCTCTGCTCTGCTGGTCTGACCTCACTTCAGTCCACCATCATTTATTGCCTAGAGTACCATGAAATCTTCCTAGCCTTTCTCCCTGCTTCCAGACTCACCTCTTCTATTCAATCTCTATTCTACAGAGTAAACTTTCTACAGCACAGATGTGATCCAATCACGCCTGTTGTTGAAATATCCCTCATCAGCTCCTCATTCCCTAACTGGGTAATTCATACCTTCCACAGTCTGGCCCTAAGCCTGAGTTCCCATCGCTCTCTGCCATGGTGCCTACCTTCCAGCTGTACACTGTGCCATTGACTTGTTTCTAGACCTTTCTTCAAAATGCCCCATGCACTCTTCCCTGTCCTTCTCTAATGCATAATCCTTCTTGTCCTACAAAGTCTTGTTCCATGTTATCTTTGTAACCACAGGAAGAACTGAACACATCCTCTTCTGTGAGCATAATGTACCATAGCTGTTATCAATCTGTTGTTGCTATATATTTACATATCTATCTCTCCCATTAGACTAAGAGCTCCTTGAGGATCAGGGACCATGTCCTATCATTACACTTTCTACCCCAGCAGCTCGAGACAGTTCTGAGTACCCCAATAGCTCAGCCAAATTCCTTCCTCCACTGCAGGTCAAGACCCATGAGCCATGGCATTCCCCTCACTGGGAAGTTTAAAGACACTCAGACAGGTAAGGGCTATTATTGGATCCAAACATGACTGGCTTACTGCCAACATAGTTCCATTAAGGGTTGAGAAATGTTTATTGTTTTAGAATCTGGAAACAAGCCCTCCTAGATAAAGCATCTAAATGCCGGTCAAAGGAGCACTCCAGGGAGCCACTACCACTTATTCACAACTGGGCTGAAAGATAAACACCTGTATTCCATACTTAACCTCAACCCTCTCTCAGTGGTTCAGAGAGCCCCAGATATATGTGGGAATAGCAAACACTGTTGGAATCAACTGATACGTATATAAAAGAGAAATGGATTTCAGAGATTTCCCACATTCTGTGGATCCAAGAGCAAAGCTATTTGTTGTGAAACCCAAAAGGTATTGGGGTGGAGGCAGTTAGAGAGAAGCTGTCTGTGATTTAGGTGCAACCATTGGTCATCACCAGGATAAGGTGTTTAAGATGGTTTTCCCACCCCAGCTGCCTCCTTCTATCTCTCTTTAGATTCTCTTGTGTACTCTTTCTTCCTTCCTCTTAGTCACTCAACCCTCGGAGGCATGTCCACTCCTCTCCATTGTTTCTTATCATTAACTCCAGACCATGGGAGAGAGATGGAGCTAGAGGTGGAAGAAGCTAAGGCCATGAAAGGGGAGCCCACTTAGCTGCCTAAGTCTCAGGCTTAGGCTCAATTGTAAGGCTTTCGGAAACTTTACTAGCTAGGACAAAGGATTGACCAGTGCTCTGAAAAGTCAGCCCCAGGTGCTGCCAAAGACAGATCTCTTTGGCCCTAGCTATAACTCAGCGGGTGGGAGAACCCTGCATAATTCCTTCCCTCTGACCAGATCTTTGTGGCCTCATCCATGGACTGGAGAGACTATGTCTGTCTTCTAAAGGTAATAAGCTGTCTGCAGCTGGTAGGAATGTTGGCTGAGCCCTGGTAACTGGTTGGCTGTTATTGAGAGCGAGAAAAGAACCTTGGTTAGATTTAGGACTTCTCTGTATAGTTGTGTATATTGCTCAACTTTAGGAGATGCCCTTTGCTTAAATGCTATATGACGATAATCACATAAACTCTATTGTAAGTGGAAGCCCTAGAGTTGAGCAGTGCACGAGCTACATAACAGCGAGGAGTAGCCCTGCCCAGGGAGAGCCTCAGATATGCCAGAGCAATCCTGGACCTCCTGCGATGTAACTCCCTTGGTTTATTTGGATGAGCTTAATTTCTGGTTGGAAAGGATACGCATTATCTCTGGGGACCTTCTCTTCTAAAACGAAAACTGGGACCCATGTTTGACAAAAGACTCTTCCTGGGAGACCCGCAAAACTGACATTATTGGTGTGCATAACAATATCCAAACTAACAGGACAATTTAAAGGAAGTTGCTGCTGCATTGGAATTTTGGGGGCAGCACGGACTAGGAATAGTTATTATTCGGTAGTGTTGATGCTAATTGAGAGCAAGGATCCACGACTGCATGAAATGTGTGGGTACAGGGATACCACAAACCAGACCTCCACCCTCTACCAAGCTGGGCTGAGTTACTGATCTTGCCCCTGGGTCTAAGGAAAGCCACCGGCAAGCTGAGCAGAGGAAGTAGCTTTGCTTTTGACTAACATATCCCAGCCCAAATCTGTCCATAGTGGAGTATGGTCTTTTGGCCTGGCTGTGACTCAGGTCCCTGCCCAGGTCCTTCCGCTCTGCCCACCTGAATCTTTGCCTTTTCTTTTCTCAGTCTGAACAACCTCTGTGCGATCGCATCTTTTCTCATGGCTTCAATTACAGGACATAAACCAATGATTTCCACGGGTGGTCTTATCTCCAGCCCAGGTTTCTCCTCTGAGATCCAGAGCCACACCTCCAAACATCCAATGAACAGCTCTAATCGAATGTGCCATACTCAAGCCTCATTCCCCCAATTTATCAAGAGAAATCGATGTCTTGTTTTCCACCCATCTGCGAACATTTGGTTCTCAGCTTGGAGATGGACTGGTGAAAGAGACATGATTCACATTGATCCTTAAAATTCCCAATACTCCCCATTTTACAGATGGGGAAAAATGAGACCTGAGGCTGACTGAGCCCAGAAGGTAAAAGTCTCATATAAGGCCATTTATATAAAGTAATATACTTGTGATCTAAACCTACATTTTTATGAAGTCCAAACCTATGATTTTTTAGCACAAGATTCTTGGAGAAGGTAGACGTAAGTTAGAATAAGTCATTTAATCATATTGGCATTTAACAGAAGGACATTCATGGGGAGCTTTGGAGTCGTGGGGGATGAAAGAGAGGTTTAAATAGTAGTTGAAATAATCATCATTACCACGGCCCTCTGGGTTTTGGGTAACAGTTACTGCATCTAACCACCAACTCCGGCCGAGCAGCCTCCAGAATTTTGGTCTCAAGTGTGTAAAAATAGGCCTCAACAACAACAACAGCAAAAGTTTTCTCCCACCAATACTTAAAATTTACGGCCAATAGAAATGTCAAAGAATGTGTTGTCTTAGGGAAATTGCATTTATTTATGATAAACCCAAGATATGCAGGAGGATATTTTCAAAAGACTCAAGACATATCCGTTTTGTACTTCAAAAGCCATTTGGTCCTGGGTCCAGCAGGCCAAGTGGTTATTATGGTCCCATGTGGCAGAAGACGGGTGAGGCTGGAATGTGCCCAGTAAACATGAAACCCCGTCCGCAGAGCTCCACTTGCTCCTGCCGCTTGGTGAGGCTAATTGGAGGAGAGCAACCTTTTTTAGAAAGGAAAGAAATTTCTGGATTTGAAGCAGATGTCTGGACCTTGCCGAATCTACAATGCAGGCTTTTAAAGGAAATACTGCAATAATTAGGAGTCCGGTTTGAAGTCAGTGTGTTGCTGTAAAAATTAAGGATGTTTATAACTGGGGGAAGGTTCTCTTTAAAAACCCAATTCTGATTCCAATTTGCTAGCAAATTGCATCCTGGCCTCATGGAAAGAGCGATCAGGGGAACCTGTTTCATACATCAGGATCCTCATTGTCGGATGCAGTGGAGGATATCCATTGCTGTTTATGAAATGTAAATAGGAATTCTCATGCATCATCCAGAATTCATTTGTCGAGTTTTAGAACTCAAAAAGATAGTTGGAGATTTGGAACCAAGCAGAATGTTTTCTCGGTTGATTTTTTAAAAAAAGAAAAAGAAGATGAAAAAAAAAAAAAAAACAAAACCCGAAAACCAAACAGAAAAGAAGACTTGGCTTTCCTTGTGTGGTCCCTGGAATGGGAAATCTAGTATTTGCTAAAATTACCACAGTTTCTCAGATATTGGTTAGTCATGAAACACCATATTATACTCAATTTCAGGTTATTCAAGGACAAGAAATTAGGCAATGTATGGATTGAGTTTCCCTGCAGTCATGGATAATTCTTAAGTATCAGGAAAAAAATAGTTTGACTTGCATATGCCAGAAAGGAAAAAAAAGAGTCTTAAATTTATCAATCAGTCCAGAATAAGACCTTAAGTAGGCAACGCTGTAGTGAAGGAAAATCGGAGTTCGGTATATCTGAGTGCAAATCCAGTTTCTCTTACTTAGTAATTTTGTGACCATCTATTTTTCAAAACTTGACTCCTCAACTGTATTAGGGATAATAATATCTACCTTTCATGTTATTTTGAGAATTGATTTTAATAGCATGTGTAAAGTACTTATCATGGCCTAGGCACACTGTGGGTACCTAAAAAATAGCAACCCCACACTCTCCCAACACAACACAAACACACACACACACACACCCAACACACATTGTGTTATCTGCAAGACTCTGGTTCTGTATTCACATATCAGTAGGTCAATGTCATTTCTGGAACAATATAGCGTATAGCAATTCAGAGGGGAAAGGAAGGAGACTATGTTAGAGACAAATAAATGTTCCCCAGGTCCCTTCTTTTCGTAACAAAACCCCAAGTTCTAGTTAGGCTCAGGATTGTTCAGCTAGAGGCTCATTTCCCCACTTCTCATATGGTGAAGTATGCCATGTGACTGGATTCTGTCCAAAGAGACATGGGAGGAAGAGATGATGTGTGTGTAGCTTCTACATCATGCCACTTGCCCTCCACCTCTTCTTTCTCGTCTCCCGTGGGTAAGAAGGTATACACAATGGTAGTGAGTACATTTTACTCTGTAAACCAAGGCAACACCTCAGTGGAGGATGGGACACCAAAATGGAAGGAGCCTGGGTAGCTGGGTGACTTTGTGTTTCCTATGCCTCTGGGACCATCTACCACTTCAGACTTTTACATGCAAGAAAAAGAATAAAGCTATTTTACTTCAGTCATTTTTATTTTGCTCATTGTTAACGCACTTAAATTTATATCCCATTACAGAAACTTATCTTTATTGTGTTCTAAAACACAGATTAGATCATGTCAGTCCCCTGATCCAGAAACTTCTCTAGCTCCCCATTGTTCATCAATGAATTGCGTTTAGGGTGCCCTACGTGTGACTGGTGGCAGAATCAAGAATGGCCCAGCTCTGTGGCAGAGAAGAGACCAGCCTAGCTGCAGTGGTGGATGGGTGCTGCTGAACAAAGGAAGACTGAGACCACCTTTGAGGGGCTTTATCTGATTACAAAGCAACTTCAGACTGTTAGGCTTAGGAAGTAATTCTCAGGATTTTCATCTAGCCTGGCTGAATACGAAATCATTCTGTCTGATTTAGCTATTCGTAGGCCTTGATTTTTCAGAGGTCCCTTTTGAGTATGCAAACAAACAAGGAATAGGCACTGGGCGTATTCTTTAAGCCCGGCCTCAAATTCCACCTGATTGTTTTTTTTTCTTCTTCTTCTTATTGAGATATAATTGACATACAGCACTGTATAAATTTAAGGTGTACAGCGTAATGATTTGACTTACGTCATGAAATGGTTACTCCAATAAGTTTAGTGAGCATTCAACATCTCATAGAGATGCAAAGTTAAAGGGGGAAAATATTTTTTTTCTTGTGTTGAGAACTCGTAGGATTTACTCTCTCAATACATAACACATAACATACGGCAATGTCAATCATATATGTCATGCTGTACATTACATCCTTAGTACTTATTTATATTATCGCTGGAAGTTTATACCTTCTGACCACCTTCATCTAATTCTCTCTCCCCCTACCTCCCACTTCTGGCCACCTGATTCTTAAAGGCTTCCCTCACTGCCCTGAATTATCTCAGCCAGGTTCAATTGTGAGTTCCCCAGTGTTTCGCAACATTTAATTACTACTCATTCACTAACTTAGAGTTCATTAATTTAACAGAGTCTTATTGAGCACTTACTACATGCCTGGTCTGTGCTAAATACTGAGCATAAAGATATACGTAAAAATTAACCCTTACTGTCATGGAGTTTGCAATCCAGAATCTTTGAATACTCATTGCCAACGACTGTGCTTCCCCTCCACCACAGGTCTTTGGAAAGTGCTGTAAATGTGAGACAGCCTTTGTCTCTAGGAAGCTGTGATCCACAGTTATTATTAAATACAGTCCTCAGTTAGTTCTGCCTTACATGTAATTACATGTAGTTGTGTTGTATGCTTGGTCCTATCACTAGAGGGTGAATTCCTTGCTAGTGGAAACTGTGTTGAATTTATCTCTAGTTCTCTCCCTCTTCACGGCAAATATTTCTTGCCTAGTGCATAGTAAATATTCTACAAATGTTTGTTGAAATTAAATCCATTCAATGAAAGATATTCCTTCAAAATTAGGCATCTCCAGTCTATTAAACCAAAGGTACATGAGGAGCCATTTTAAATTTCTCAATTATTGAGCACCATTAAACTAATTATCGCCAAGGGAATAATTTTAAAACAGAAAACAATCCTATCTGCTTCAACGCTCTTCCTCACTTTTCCTTTGCTAATGGTAAGAGATGGTGATAATTCATTTTTCTCATTGTTTTCCAGAAACACTTTCTTTTGTAACTGGTAAAACTCAAGTGGTTTTTATATTTCATTTATGAGGTAGTAACTGTGTAAGTGGTTTTTACACTTCATATATAAAGTAGCAACTGAGGTACATGTGTAAAAGTTATTCTGAACTAATTTTTCGTGACAATCTCAATTTTCAGCACCAAAATTCTCACTCATATAAAAGGGAAAAAAATTCATGTCTAAAGACATTTCTTTAATCTTAACTCATTTTGTTTAGAAGAGGATGAAATTAGTTTAGAAAACATGTCCTTAAAATGCATTCCCATATTCTAACAAAATACCGACTATAATAATATATTAATTTTTTCAACAACGCTAATCAAATTTAATTTATAGTGACACATATAGGCCAGAGCAACACTGCCTTTAAGATATGCCAATTTGTCTAAACTCCCAACCAATAAAGAGAAAGTTGAAGAACTAATCTTAAAGGTTGAGTGCAAGGAAACCCTTAAGCTATCCTGCAGAGGCCCAAAGAAATGTCCTAAAGAAAGCATCGATAGAAACATTTGCCTAATATTAGCCTCAGTTAAGCATGGCACCTCTAGCAATTGCCCAAAATATGGAAACCAATGAACTAACATAGGTTTTTATTGGTGATTTAAAAAGAAAATGCAGGGTTTATTTCAGTTGGAAGGGAGAAAAATGTCAAAATAACTGTCTCATTAGAGAAATACTCAATGGTCTTCTTTAACTCAAGATATTTCTTCTGCTTAGGCATTAAAAGGACCTCTTAACTGGCCTGCCTACCTCTGAATCCCCTACACACAATCCCTCCTGAATATTGAGGCCAGAATGAGCTGTCTAAATTGAAAATTTGACCCTGTCCCTCTTCTACTTAAAATCCTTTAAAACTCTCCATCACTTTCAGGTTTCACAAGATGGTGTGCACCAGTGGTTCCCAAGCATGGGCCCAGGGACCAGTGCTGGTCCATATTGCAATGTTTTCATTGGTCCATAGCTAAATGAGACAAAAGAAGGGTAACATGGCAAATAAAGCTAAATTAATTAAAACGTACTCAACTTACTGAAATCAGTGTTCTTTATTCTAAGGTAATATCTGTCTGACTTTTTTGAAACTCCTTATTTCACAAGATAATGGTTACTGGTAGTCTTTTTTTTTTTTTAAAATGCCGTTATTTGGTAAATTTAAAATTTGGCTTGGCCAGGGCTCTGTGAGCTTTTTTGCTTCCT
Organism: Eschrichtius robustus; assembly: GCF_028021215.1. Lineage (NCBI taxonomy): Eukaryota > Metazoa > Chordata > Mammalia > Artiodactyla > Eschrichtiidae > Eschrichtius > Eschrichtius robustus. The sequence continues at coordinate 12,183,021 of NC_090838.1, forward strand.
GAGCCTGCAGTGTCCCCCCACTGGCCATGCAGACCTTTCTGAGTCTCTGCCATGTCCTCCATCAGACCCATGGTCGGGGATGTCCACCACTAACATCCATTCCAAAGTCACACACACAGGCCCACTGGCTCTCATCTCAGCTTCCAGGCTGCACAGGAACTAAGGCCGTCTCGGGAAAACGGGGACCCTTCTCTGCCTGACTGTGGCCATTTGTCCTTGGAACTGGGCTAGGGTCACTCTGTCTGTGAATGGAGACAGAAGACAGGGAAAGAGACATCAGGGAAAGAGCTCTTTTGCCCATTATCTTCCTTAACTATTTTAATGACCGCTTCAGGGATATACTTTTATATTCTACCCACCTTTACAGATTAGGAAATGGGGATATAGAACTGTCAGCTCTGCCCTAACAGTACTATTGCTAGGAAGGGGAAGAGAGGAGATCTGAACTTAAATAATCAAACTCCTGTCCATTCATGTCTTTATCCCCGGTGCCTAGCAAAGTTCTGGCACACTGGGGTCAATTGATGGATGTCTTGAGTAAGTCAATGAATGATTTTTCATTTTTTTATCATTTAAGATATATAGTTTAATATTTTTTTCTGACAATAACTATACTTGCATGTTGTATGAAATTCACATATGTATTAAAAAGAGAGTGATCTGAAATCCTTCCGCTAAGAAGTAACCTTTTTAACATTTTGCTGACCATCAATGTATACATTCATGGTAAATATACACTCTCCCCATAAAAATGTCATATAAATGGAATATGAAACTTGTTTTCCATAATCTACTTTTTCACTCAACAGTATCTCGTGGATAATTTTTCCAACCAAAAATTATAGATCTGAACATTGTAATATTAAAAAAATTCAGATTATTGTGTCATTTGAATATACCATGGTTTAACTAACCATTGCTTTAACAGCATCCTACAAAAAACTGATACATTGTTTTCTTCATTTTCATTTAGTACAAAAATGTTTTATAATTTCTGTTTCAGTTTTTTTTTTTAAACAGGTTATTTAGGTTATTTTTTAATTTTAAATTTGTAAATATTTGGGTGGTTTTTCCAGATATGATTTTGTTACTGAATTCTAGTCTAACTCTGCTGTGATCAGAAAGCATATGTTGTATGATTTCAATCTGTTTAAATATTTTGAGGTTGTCTTATGACCCAGAATATGATGTGCCTTGGTGGATGTTTTATGTACACTTGAACTTAATTTGTATTCTGCTACTTTTGAATTATGTGTTCCATATACATCAACTTAGTCAAGTTGGTTTAGGTATGGATCAGTTCTGCTCTGTTTTTACTTATTTTTCCATTTATTTTATCAATTACTGAGAGAGAAGTGTTGAGATATCCAAGTATAATTGTGGATTTGTATATTTCTTCTTGAAGTTCTACCAGTTATAGCTTAATATTTTTTGAAACTCTGTTATTTGGTTTACACAAATTTAGGACTGTTATATCCTCCTGATTAATTTATTATCTTTATGGAAGTCCCCCTTTATCTATGATAATATTTTTTATTTTGAAATTACTTTGACATCAATATAGATGCGCCATCTTCCTATGGATTAGTGTTTGTGGGGTATATCTTTTTCTACTCTTTTTTTTTCTATTCTTTACTTTTAATGTATCTATATCTTTACATTAATAGTGGGTTTCTCGTGGAAAGCATATCCTTGAATCTGTTGGGTCTTACTTTTTTCAGCCAATCTAATAATCTCTGCATCTTAATTAGACTGTTAAATAATTTCATTTAATATAGTTATTGATATAGTTAAGTTTAAACCTATTAGCTTGTTATCAACTTTCTATTTATCTGTTTTTGGACTATTTCCCTCTTCACCAGTTTTTTTGTTTGTCATTAATTGTATATAATTTAGGATTTCACTTTATTTATGATTCGTTTTATTTTTAAGTACTTGCATTTCCCCTTTAGTCTCTGTACTATTATCATACAGTTTTATGTGTTATAAGCCTATAACATAGTTAATACTTTTTATGTTAAACAACTCTTTAAGAAAGCTAAGAAAAGGAAGAGAATATCTTTTATATTTACCTACATATTCAGCATTTCCAGTGCTCTTCATTTCTTTACACAGGTCCAAATTTCTATCTCATATCATTTTTGTCTGCCTAAAGACTTTCCTGTAACATTTTTTTTTAATAGCACACATCTGATGCAAGTGGATTCCTTCAGCTTTTCTTTGGAAAGTCTTTATTCCATCTTTATTTTTTTAATTCATTTGGCAATAAATTCTAGATTTACACTTTTTTCACTATTAAAAAAAAATTCTCATTATCTTCTGTTTTGCATAGCTTCTGTGATAAATCTGCTGTGATTCGTTTGTTCCTCTGCTTACTGTGGATTTTTTTTCCTATCTGCTACAAAAAGTTTTATCACTGGTTTTCAGAAATTTCACTATGCTGTGCTTTGGGGTGGTTTTCTTTGTTTCTTCTGTTTAGATTCATCAAGCTTTTTGGCTCTCTGTGTTTATAGTTTTCATCACATTTGGAAAATTCTTCAGCCATCATTCCCCCCATAGTTGTCTCATCTCCCCTGGGACTTGATATTGTTTCACAGACACTGGTCTGAATTAATTAATTAATTAGTTAAATTTGTTTTCTTTCTGTGTCATTTTGGTTCATTTCTATTGTTATGCTTCCACGTTCATTGATGATTTCTTCTGCATGTCTAATGTGCTGCCTGTTCCTTTCGGTGTATTTTTCTGTTGGATAATGCATTTTTTCATCACGTAACGTTCCATTTGGGTCTTTTATATCTTCCATTTAACTTCTCATCATGTTCATGCTTTCCTTTACATTATTGAGTTACCAGAGTGTATTTATAATAGCTGTTTCAGTGTCCTGTCTGATATCGTCATATCTGTCAGTTTAGTGTCTGTTTCTATTGATTGATTTTTCTGCTGGCTGTGGATCATATTTTCCAGCTTCTTTGTTTGCCTGTTGATTTTTATTGGATGCTCTACATTGTGCATTGTACGCTGTTGGGTTTTGGATTCTGTTGTAATCCTTTAACTAGCAGGGAACTTTTTTTTTCTTGCATGCAGTTAAATTACTTCGCACCAGTCTGAACCTCTATAGGACTGCTTTTAAATTTTCGTGGGGAAAACCTACAGCAACTTTTAGTCTAGAGCTAATTTAGTCCCATTACTAAGTCAATACCTTGTGGGTGACTATACCCATTGTTAGCAGTCCTATGAGCTCCCAGAAAGGTTCCGTCTACTGCTTTTTGTTGCCCCTTTCTCTCCTCACCTGCTCATCTCATGGAGTTTTCCCCGTGCATGTAGACCTCACTAGTCAGTCAAAGATTTGAAGGGGCCTCTCTGCAAATCTCTAGCGCTCTCTTTTCAGCATTCTGCCCTACAAATTCTAGTCCTGCAAATTTGCTTTCTGGAACTCTGATGGCTGCCTTCAACTCAGTTTGGTTTGGTTTGGGTTCTCTGTTCTTCCCTGTGTCCTGGAAACTGCTTCCAGGCAGCAAACTGGACAACTGTGGGGTTCATCTCCTTTGTTTCTCTTCCCTCAGGGATAACAGGCCTGCTCTGCTTGTCCTGTTTCTGAAAACAGTTGTTTCATGTATTTGTCTGGTTTTCTAACTGTTTATGGTGGAAGCACAATTCCCATAGCAGTGAATACTTCATGGTCAGAAGCAGATGTTGGCATCAATATTTTATAAAGTTCTCTGGGTTATTCCACTGTGTAGCCAGAGTTGAGAACCAGTGCTTTAGACACTCATCAATATCAGTTTTGTTTATCTTTTAAACCCTTGTCAATTCTTTAGAAGAAAAATGATACACATATTTTTTTGCAGTTTAATTATTTGTGAGGTTGAATAGCTTTTCATATTTACTGGCCATTTGCATTTTTTAATAGATGAACTTGATAATTTTTTAACCTGTTTTGTTATTGCTGTTGTTGGTGTTGAGAGATTTGCTTTTTCCTTGTAGGTTTGTATTTATATTGTTTGCCATTTGTATTGCAAATGTTTTTCCAGTTGATTATGAGTGTTTTCACCTTGTTTATGGTGGTTGTGATGTGGAGGAAGGCAAGGGGGAGGTCATAGATATGCCATGAAGATGCTTCTAATTTTATATGTAACCCACATACCGGTTGTTTCCATTATGATTTCTGACTTTCATCTCATCGTGTGAGAGATACTGTTCCCTGATGTAGTAGATGGATTTATTTATTTTCAACAGCTTTCTTTAGGAACATCCGTTTCAGGGCACGCTCTAAGGCTCCTGGTTAGTGGTACTTTCCTTTTTGGCTAACAGACTCTCAGGGATCTGATAGAATATAATGGATCCTATGATCTCAGAAAACTGCATGTGTATACGTATGCTCCAAGTTTACATATAATTCCAGATCTTGGATCCCCGGTTAGTGACCCCAACCCTAGACTGACTGTGAGAGAAGAATCCTTCAGTGACGTCATTGAGTGTGGGAACCAAGAAGGCATCGCAGGCTTCCTGGTAACCACCTGGGAAGTGGCATTGCTGCAGGAGGGGCTATTGACAGGGGCATTTCTTCTCACTGGATCCCCTCCCACCATCAGAGAGGGCTACTTTACTTTTCAGTGAAGTGCATAGTGGGATGGACAAAGGTCTGAATTAGGAATTAACAAAGGACTGAGGTTACCTGGAGGTCAGTGGGATCCTGACCCCTGCAGGTCAGCCCAGGTTTGGTCCTGCAGGTGAGTTCAGTTCTCTGCCGGGTCCTCATCTGAAGCTTTCAGACTCCCAGGCATCTTGGAGTTCACATGAGTTTTCCAGCTGACTTGATTTGCTTACCTTGCTTCCTTCCTTTAGGTGACACAGGAAGGCCAGAGGAGCTGCAGTGGGAGTAATATCCTTCCCCCAGTTGGGATAAGACTGTGGTAAAGTTTTGCTACTGTAGTAATTATGTCGCAATGCAGAAATATACAGACCAACACATTATACACCTCAAACTTACACAATATTTTATGTCAATTATATTTCAATTTTAAAAAAAGAAGGTTTTCCCCTAGAGAGAAAGCCTCTGGGCTATTTAAAAATGATCAGTTTTCCCCTCCCCCTGCCAGAGCCAGAGGGGATCTTTCTTGGCTTTTCACTGTGAGAACCTGGTAGGGTTCCCAGAAGTAAACCCCATCCATGTCCCACAATGCATCTCTGCCTGACAGTTGCCTGAGGACCAGCGAGCCATCATATATGTCTTCCTGCTGAAGACATTGAACTTCCTGGTTCCTTGACTCCCCACTGGGACCAGTCTTTTCTGGAGTTTAAGGGGAAAGGTGGCAGTGGAGAGGAATGAGATTTGATGAGCAGATGGGGCCCAGGTCAGGAAAAGGACTTTGCACTTTCTTCAATGCCCATTCTCTAGGTAGTGGGGAACCACCTAAGAAAAGATGGAAAATAAATGAAGGAGATTTTCAGATTTGCACGTCCAGAAGTTCATTCCATGCAGGTGTGTTTGAGGTGAAGGAGTTATAGTCTATTGCAGTCATTGAGGCCGTAGCTCCAGAGCCCCTAAACTTCTTCCCAGAAGTGCTTCTTGGAGCGTCCGCTTAGCATGGCTGGTCCCTCTCTTCCTCCAAGGAGGTGATGAAGGATGACATGGAGGTGCCTTCAGAACTCCCTTTATCCACCATCAGGCACAAGCATCAACGTGTTTGTGAATAGTTGCTGAGCACAGTCTAGTCAGATGCTAATCACTCCAGGAAACACTTATTTGAAGCTCTTAACATGGGAACAGTCCTGTTACACTATGAAAGATTGGCGAAATTTAAAAAGAATCTGGTTTATATGACTAACTTGAATGTGCCAATTAAGCTAACTAGTAGCAGCTTATGCAATTGTTTTGCATCTTGGGAGTCTCCACACACAAATGGACTCAGAGGAGTAAGAGTGTACACAGCACAGGCTCGGGTAACATTAGGCTAGCTGGGTACCCAAGCCAGATGTCCCAGCACCACAGTCCTCAGAACACTAAGAACCTGCCAACCATGGTCTGGACCAGTTCCCGGCCTTCAGGAAGGGGCCACTGCCATTTAACTAATGAAGTCATTGCATCACTGAGACATCAGGCAGACAGACCCAAGTCCCTTAGAGCCAAACACTTCAATTATTTTACAGACCTCAAGAAATTCTTTCTTTAACGATAAAGGATGAAAATATCAACCACACTTTAAGGTAAGCCTTTATTCTATTTCCTTTGATGTCTCTGAATTGATATTAAAAGATGAATGGTTAAAATATCTACAGCAATTGGATAAAGATTTGGAAGGTTGGGAGAGAGACAAGAAGGTAAAGAGGCTAAGAATTCCTTTTCTACTGGGGCTCCTCTTGCCAAGCCCAGTGCCTGATAGGCAAATTCACCAGATAAAGGGTTTTAAAAGTTAATTGATATTTGCTACATCAGATCTGTACAGATGTCCTTGGTATCCATGGGGGATTGGTTTCAGGAAACCTCCCCCCAACAGATACCAAAACCTGCAGATGCTCAAGTCCCTTACGTAAAATGGCATAGTTTTTGCCTAGAACCTACACATCCTCCCATATACTTTAAATCATCTCTAGATTACTTATAATATCTAATACAAAGTAAAATGCTATGTAAATAGTTGCCAGCCTGTGGCAAATTCAAGTTTTGCTTTTGGAACTTTCCGGAATTTTTTTTTCTGAATATTTTTGATCAGCAGTTGGTTGAATCCGTGGATGCAGGTCCCGCAGATATGGAGGGCATACTGTCCTTCAAATAGGCTTTGGCCATTATTTCTCATGGTCTCAACCATAATCAGTTATCTATGAAGATATGTTCATATTAATAGTCAAAATAACATTTTTATTTCTCTCAGTACTCTCAACCCCAAATTAAGCTCAAGCTCAGTATGCTATACTCCTTGGTTCGTGGCAGCACAGACTGAAACGCTTTCCTTTCTTCATAGAACAGAATATGCATGCCCTCCTGACTCCAATGGGTATAAAAGATTCTCAGAGTCCTTTGCAAATCATTTACAAATGTTCATGATGACCATTCTTAGAACTGCTTTGGAATCTGGAACTTCCATGAGACACAGTGTTGATTTCCTCAAAAGTTATTTTCATTCATTAGGTAGGCGCTTTCACCTACCTAGGCTTTTCCATCCTGCAAAGGACCTTCCTTTTCATAGATTCTTAGTTCAGAACCTTCTAACAACTGGTGACGTGGGAAGACAGTTCAGGTTTTGAGTCAGATGAACGTGGGTTTGAGTCCAAGCTCTACCACCACTTAATTGCAGGAAACTGAGCAAATCACTTCTCTCTGTGCTTCAGTGTTCTTTTTCATCAAATGGAGGTACAGTCAAGGGTCATTGTGAGAATCAAAAGAAGAAACAAAGAAAAACTGTGAAATCCTTTTATAAACCTTAAAGCCCTATATAAATGTAAAAGATTACCTTATTTCTACATGATATAGAGATTTTTATCTGAAGCCAATCTGTCCCCAATTCTATAATACTACATCACGGCAGAGCTCAAAAAGAAAATGCCTAAGGAGAGACAAAGAAGGACAGGGAGCACTCAAAATTGACAGAGCGTTAAATGGAATCTTCACGTGATACAATGGCCTACACATTTATTACTTGTGGCATCCTTACTGGTGAAATATTACTGAAACTAAAGTCTTTGTATAGCCTCAGATCTATAACTGACAGAGTTCCAATGTCACATGGTGAAGGCGTGGGAGCTAAAACCTAGGCCTCGTGGTTCCCAGTCTCTGTTCCCATATCTCTGTGCCTGTCCAAGTACATCCTTCAGAGTCTGTAACAGGAATGACATGGTACCACTTCTGAAGGTAATGAATCCCCCATATTCGGAGGTTTCAACAATCATTGATGAGCAATATAATTTAAATGATGTCAATCTTATATTTGGGAGTTGCTGTGAGATGGTAGTGGAATCAGTGACCTATAAGGATCTTCTGACTTTGAGCTTGTGTGAACTTCTGGCCAATTCTGAGCTCATAGATCCAGTTCTCACCCCCAGTCATCACAGTGACAAGAAGCTGGTGGAGGCACTGGGCGGGGGAAGGGATGAGTGTGGATGGTCCCTGAGCTGGTCTCACATTTGCCCAGCCTCAGCTTCCATACAACACCTTTTAGAAACTTTCCAGGCGCTGCACTCTTTTCACAGCTGTGTACAGGGAATTCAAACAGAACGCAGGCAGCCAAAGCCACTCTCGTGAGCTGTCATAGCAAACGCACCTCAAGTTTTTCCCCAGGTGAACTTAAGTCAAGGAGCAGCCAAACTAACTTCCGAGCAGGGTTTACCCAGCTTCTTCTTACTGCTTTCAGAGATAGGTGGCTCTTCCAGAGACAAAAAGTTTCCATTTGGAAGTAGGTCCAACTGTTAAAAGTATTAACTCAACTCAACACCAGTATCTTGCTACGAGATGCTAAGAGTGAATTAAGCAGTTTCACCTCCAAGTGCAGTGTTAGTGGCTGGCGAGGGTATGCATGCAGAAAAGGCCGTGCTGAAAGCTGTGCTCTGGGACTCCATTCAGCAACTCTGTGCCAGTGTCTGTGTACAAAAAAGCAGTGGAAGATATATGATTTTAGTCTGGAGGCTTGGGCCACGTAGGAGGAGCAGCTACCTGAATTTCTTTCTCTGACTCGGTCTCCTCCTGCCTTACTCTTCTTCTGTGGACTGAGGACTCGCCATATACTGTGCTAGCTATGAAAGGGATGACAGATAAGATGTGATTCCTGCCCTTGAGAAGTTCACACTGTAGCGTGGGAAGCAGACATACAAGAAAGAGTTGTGATGCCCTGTGATGGGCGCTATGCCCTGAGTCCCCATCAAGGGCATCACTTCTGGCTGTGGTTATTGAGGAAAGTTGCAAAGATAAAGCGACATTTGGGATGGACCTTGGAAATAATGTGGGACCCTAGGAGTTAATGCAGGTACAGAAGGAATTACGTGCACAGGCTCGGCAGAGGGTGAGCTGGTCCAAGCCTTGGATCCGCCACCACACTGAAATATGACCTTGAGACACGTTATTTCTCCTCCCTGGGCCTCAGTTTCTCCATTCATAAGGGAAGGGGTTGTCTACATGATATTGAAAGACTTTGTGTTGATATTTTAAAACATGATGATTATAAGCAAAGGCGAAGAAAATTAATTTAAAAGAATGTAAAAATATACTAATCCTGGACTTGCTGGCATTCAAGACCTTGATGATTGTAAGCAAAGAAAAGAAGAAAAAATTTGAAACAGTTAAAGGAAAAGCACAGTAGGGCTTGTTACTGTACAGGGTAAAGAACCATGACAGGTGCTGTGTCCCTAACATTTTACCCAGCGGTTACAATGGCACTTGTGTCAACCAAGATTCAAGAGCACAGGAGGACAAGGTGTACTTTAAAGACAGTAGATGCACCAGGATAACTTTCTCTGCAGAAACATGGAGCCATGAGGAGAAAATTCCAGGAGAGAATCAACTTGCCCCATTAAGGTGTCCACCCTCATTTCTCCTCCAAATATGCCCTTTCCCAGACCCTTTAATCTCTAAAACAAGCCTCTATTATGCTGAAACCACAGGAACCTTGAGGGGAGTTCCATGGGATGCACTCCAGCAGGAAGATTTTACTTGCATGTAGAGGAGCCCAAGCAAAGACTCAGAATCAGGACCTGGGGTCAATCAACACGGAGGAGAGATGCCTCGAGGGAATGTGCCACTGCCTATAAACCTCCATAGAAGGAGGAGATTTGTTCTGTGTGCCTCTCTGGGACAGAGCCAGGGCTGATGGATGGATGGAAGTTACACTGGGACAGATTTACATCCAACGTAAGGAAGAAATTTTTGATGCAAAAGCCATTCAAATGTCAGCGGGCTACCTTATGAGAATGAGTGCCCCCAGCCACTGGGTGTTCATGAAGCTGGCTGGCCAACCTCCTCATGCACTTATTTAACAGGAGTGAATTGTTAATTACATGACATTTACTGAGTGACGAGTCTATGCTTGCACTATACTTGACAATGGCAATTCAGAGACAAATGAACTGCACTCCCTACCTTTTTGGAATGTGTGGTCCAGCTAAACTGTTGTGACATTGGCAGGGATGTTGTAGAGGGGACTGAGTATTATTGGTTGGGGAAAGCAGGTTGTCCTCAATGACCATTATAGGTGCTTTCTGTATTTAAAATCCTCTGAGATTTTCCAATTCTCCTTTTTTTTTTTTTTTCCAGTTCAAAGCCCAATTCATCTATGCTTTTTTCAAGCCTTTGGAAGACCAGATAGAGACATGCTAGGAGAGTAGGGGGACCCTAGGCAGGGACAGGTCAGATGGCCTTTATCCTCTTGTTCTATATCACAGCTCTTTCCTTCAGTAGATCTAAGCAGAACTTGGGATTTAGATAGTGATGTTAAATGCAGAGGGCATTCTTGGTGCAAACGACTGTGTGAGCAAAAACAGGTTCAAGGAGAAGTGAGGGGAGCAGGCTGTCTCAGGGGAGAGCTCGTGTGGAAGGTAAAGTTTTCTGGGGCTGGGGCCATGCTGGGGAGAGTCTGCATTTCTACCATCCAACTCATTCGATTAGCTGGAGTTTTGGAAAACAACACACTTCATTTTGCCACTGTGGATACATTCTTCTAAGATTGTTTGTAAACACAACTCAAAGTTATTGTGGGAATAGCTAATATACTGTAGATCATGGTAATTATCTAATAAGCCAACTAATAATTATACATGACAAGAATGTCCTAAAACTTAGTAATTAGACAGTGATGAACAGTATGATTCTAGGACACTCTTAATGGTTGATATACAGAGAGATTTGCTTACCAAAATGAACATGCAGACATGTGCACACACACAGTTTACCTAATGAAGTCAGTCTATGCTCATGCCCTGGGAGGTTATTGTAAGCACTTGTCACCCCACTTGTAACCCAGCTGCAGGGGCAGGCAAGGGCTTCTGGGTACAATGCCCGACTGAGAAAAGTATTGCCAAGGGGAACACTGTTGGAACCAATGCAACCTGCATGGTTGACTCATTTGGCTGTATGTGGACTCAGCTAAAATGTAGGCCTGGTGTTACATGTCATCTATGCAGACACGGAACAGAACACCTACTGCCATTCACAGAAGTCCCAATCTTCTCCTTCAGGATATCAAAAGGGAGGAGCAGTCTATTTCTCACTTTAGAAGGAGAGGGTTAATCTGAAACCAGAAGTGCAAACAAACTTCCAGGGAAATGCAAGTCCATGACTCTAGAGAGCCCCAGAGGCCACCCAAGTCAAAGGAACAAGTGACAGAGACCATCGGCCAGGACATAAAAGACAGAAATAGCCAGGGAGGTGGAGAGCAAATGGAGGGACACTTTTGCTCAATGTCAAGGGCTGTCTGGGACTTGGGCTAACTAGTTTTCTCTAAAAGGCCAGGGGGAAGAAAGTATGATGGCAGCTTCCTACTGATTTTGTTAGGTGGCAAACCTACATTTTAAAATTGAGGGAAGGGACTTCCCTGGTGGCACAGTGGTTAAGAATCCACCTGCCAATGAAGGGGACACGGGTTCGAGCCCTGGTCCAGGAGGATCTCGCATGCCACGGAGCAGCTGGGCCCATGCGCCACAACTACTGAGCCTGCGCACCTAGAGCCTGTGCTCCGCAACAGGAGAAGCCACCGCAGTGAGAAGCCCACACACCACAATGAAGAGTAGCCCCCGCTCGCCGCAACTAGAGAAAAGCCCATGCGCAGCAACGAAGACCCAACACAGCCAAACATAAATAAATAAATAAATAATAAAAAATAAAAATAAAAAATAAAATTGAGGGGAAACTTCAGAATGTATTAATTTATGCAGATCTGTTGTTGAATATATATATCAGTTGTACTTCTGTAAATGGAACCACATTTTTGACATGTTAAAGAACTATAAAGAACTATAAAGAAATATATAGAGTTTTAAATTTTATAATGCAGATAACTGTTAATAAAGATGTGTGTATATATACATATATGTTATAAAATATGTTATATTATATAGATGTTATAATATGTATATAATGTAATATAATGTGTGTATATATACGTGTGTGTGTGTTTATATAAATATATATACATATATATATATATATATATATATATATATATATATATATATATATATATATAATATCGTATGTTCCAGGGAGGTCTGCCCTTGATAATATTGAGTATAATGTCTTTTCCTTTTTCTCATGCCAGAAAACTGAAACGGCTTACATTACAGCCAGGCTGTCACGGCTGACCAACATGAGGCAAAGAATTAAGAAATTCAATAGAAAGGGGATACCCTAATCTAGGTGATCAAATCCCTGGAGGGATTTCTCTAAAACACACGCTTCCAATGTATTTTTTTCCAGTTATGTGTGTCACACTGATTTTGTGAATAAAATAAGAACCTGTCTCTTAGGTCTGTATCCCACTGTATAAAACCTCTTCCGGCTCTCTTCCCTGATACTTAACACCAGTTCTGAGACGTAAGCAGGCCAAGCGAACGATCCCACTTCACAGATGAGGAAGTTGAGCCTCCGAATGCCGAGCTGACTGGGAAAGTGTCAGAGAGCCGGCGTGCAGAGCCCACCTAGAGCTGGTCCCATGCTCTGTCCCTTAGGGCTTTCCTTTCCCTCTGAGGCCTGCATCATCATGGAACTGGAAACACACTGGCCCAGGGAGCTGAGGATTGACTTCATCTCTCTGATCTGTCACAAACCCACAGTCTGACCTCAGGAAAGCCGTGTCTCCTTCTCGGTCTCTGCACTCCCAGTGGGTTACAATGTGAATTCCTCACTACTGTCTCTGCTTCCAAGCCCCCTTCAGAGCCATTGTGTGGGCACGTTGCCGGAACAGCCTTTCCATAACCCACATCTCTGCACCTGCTTGCCTAACACACTTCAATGGCTTCCCGTCCCCCAATAAAGATAAAAGCCACACTTGTTAGTCTGATTTATAAGGTCCTCTGTGACTAGCTCTTGCCTATGTCTCCAGCCTCATTTCTTGTTCCTCCTTCCTCCATGCTCTATGCCACAGACGTATCAACACGGATGGTGCCCAGATGCTTCTCTTCCCTGCCTGTATTACCTCTTCTCAGGCCCTTTCACCCATCTGACTTTTACTCTAAGACCCATGTCGTGAATCTCTTTCCCTAAGAAACTATCTATGACCCCCGCATGCCCATCCTTCCTAAGCAGCGGTTTTGATCATTGTTTTCCCTCTGGGGTCCTGTAATCTGTGAATATCATTGTTGCATCTTGACTTATAAAAAAATAACTTATTTTCATGGTTGCTCCTCCATTTACTATGAGGTTTTATTTTATTTTTTTTTAAAGATTATATCTGAGTCATCTTTTAATCCGTAACATCTAGCATTTTATCCAGCACACAGATGTCAAGGAAGTGTTTGCTGAATACATGAATGAGTGAATGAATGAAAGAAAATGGATTAGAGTATCTCTGGGACTTTCTACTTACGATATTTCAGATGTCTGATCCACATGCATGCGCAGAACATGTTGCCAGAACAGATTCTCTTCCCGCTTATGGAGATTTTATTGCTTTTCATAGTGAGCTCCATTCTAAGGAGCTGCCGGAAGGGCTGAAAGCTGAACGCCTCGCACTAGCGCCCACAGGAACAAGGAGCTGGGCAAGAGCCATTGCGGTTGGTGCAGCAAATCCTGGCGGACGGCTCTGCCTGCCGTGACAACGAGGCCACCCAGGCTGCTGTCTGATGTGGCCAGGGCCAGCTCGAGCACGGGTGGTTAGTCTCTCCGGTTGACCGAGGTGTGGGTGTGTGGGAATCTGCTCCTCGCCCACACAGCCCAGGATGCCCAGTCTCGCCTGGGGGCAGACTAGGGAGAAGATAAGCCCACTCCTCCTGGGAGATGGGACAGTTTAGGGCCTTTCTAGGTTTTCCAGGACCTCAGAGGCACAGCGAGAAGTTGACTTGAGAACTGAAGGGAAATGGGAAAATCTTTATTTTGGAGAACAGGCAAGCACGCTAGTGGCGTCCTTTCCTCCAAATTCCTCACTTATAGGTGAGAAAACTGATCATTGAGATGAGAGATGTTTTACGGTCACTCAGCAAGTGAGCTTCTGGGCATTTAAGTTTGCGTCGCAAAGAGAAAGGGGGCCACGTGCCGAGTTCACCAGCCTGATCCTGGGGAGTTCACACCATCACATGAACACGTGCTCTCAGCCCTCCCCTCCTTCACTCCACCTCCACGCTTTCCCAAACTACCCATCACATTACCTCGTTGACCGAGCATCTAGCTTATATATGGATAGATTCATGTTACACGTGCCACATACATCAAGAGGTGAGCTAGTGTAGAAGTTAGGAGCACAGATGATGAAACCACACTGCCGAGGGTGGGGTGCTTCTCAGCTCTACCACTAACCAGCTCTGTGACCTTGGATGGCTCAGCCATTTCATGTCTCAATTTCCTAAACGTTTTAATTGGGTAATAATAATACCCACCTCGTACCATGCGATGCTAGATATGGCTACCTTGAAAACCCACCATGTGCCAGGTCCTTTACATCCATACCCAGCTAATTCCAAGCCACACACTGCAAAGCATGCTGTATTATGATTCGTGTTTCACACAGAGGGATACCAACTCAGCCCGTGAGGGGGGATGGGGCGCAGTCTCCATCTCAGGTCAATCTGACCTCAAATCCAAAGCTCCTTCCCTTATGCCTATGGTCATGACGTATCCCAGTTTCCCTGGAAAGTTCTAACTAATACCTATTGTCTAGGAGTAATTATTAATAGTGCCTCTCTCACTTTCAAAAGTGTCCTGGTTTGAACGATAAATTATATGGTTGTCCTACTTGCTCTATATTTCCCCTCTGAGAAGGAGACTGCCTTTCTATAAAAGGCATATTTACCTTGAAAATTCTGTCTGGAGTGACATAGGTGGCCAGGCAATCTGCCCTTGCTTGGTAAATAACTTGGGTGTCTTGGTTTACTAACAGAATTGGGGGCCAGTTAGAAGAAAACATAGGAAGCAATCGAGTCTCCCTTTTTTCATTTTTGCAAGTTTAACCAAAATGCATCTGTCATCACCTGGCCTTTTCACAAATTTTTCCGGAACTTGGAGACCTGTTTTGTTGTGGTCACTGGGTTATCTACCCTTAACTGGGATGTTCTCTCTCTGTGATGTTTCATAGGTCAGGTAATAGAGCCTGGGTAGAAGTTCAGGCTGCTGAGTTCAGAAAACTTTTCTATAGACCTTTACTTATTTTCATTTCTGAGTTCAGAGTTCTAATCCTTTAATATCATTTCTCCTTCCTTATACAAAATATTGATACTGAATAAAGAAATAAACAAAATAATAACAAAAGAATCACCATAAAAACCAGAAAACAAAACCCAAAGGCAACAAAAAACAGGTGAAAACGAAGTCTGTCCTGTTTTGAAGTCAACAATGGAAAATCATTCTTGGAAGAGAAAGTACATCGGTTCAGAAAATGCTCAAGGGAAAACAGCTAGGATCACACTAATGGTGATGGCTTTGATGTCACCACATTATTTCACCTAGATTTGCACTTGCTCAGAACCCAACGAAAGGAGAGTCTTACTCATTCCTCCCCCACAGTCAAACAGAACAGGTGCCCAGCAGCCTCCAGTTCTTGACCTATGACCTTGGACAAATCAGTCTCCATCTCTCTGCCTCAGTAGCTACTCTGTAAATTAGAAAGGGATAATTTCCAAGAGCCCTTGGTGCTTTAAATCACCATACTACTTCCTACCTTTTATTTGGCCAAATCACTGTTCAGGGTAATGGCCATGGAAATCTGTCAAGATAAACAGGAGAATGACCAGGTTATGGTGCTTATTGAAGCCAGCCTTGAAATTCTTCATCTCTCATGTTCATGTTCTTTGAGCTCTTTGAGGAACTGTGTAACTTTCATCCTAGTGTCTCCAATGCCTGGCAAAGAACATATTCAATAATAATTTGTTGACCAAATGAATGAATACATAAATTTTTGTCACCACATGGAAATCTGAAACCTTGCTCTAAATTATAACATCTCTTAATGATGCATATGAAACAATATTTGTCATTACAAATCCTTTTGTAGAATTAGGTAGGAAAAATAAAAGAAACATTAGCATGTCTGTATTAAGGATTGGGCTTTATTTTAATAAGTGTTAAAAAAAAATCTAACTTGCTTATGCAGTATATTGGCTAGTCAGTTGGCTCCTTTGGCCTAATCAGGGCTCAGCTAAGATACAAGCCTGGTGCTAAGGAGGAAATACATACAAAAATCCCTCATCTCTTGCCAACGGTGAGAACTGTTGTCTGAAAAACACCAAGGCTGAAACTCCTTAGTTGGCAAGAAGAATAAAGGTCTTACTGAGAATAAGGTGTGGGTGGAAAAGTAGTTGAAATAGTGCTAAAAGTAGATGTTAACACAGTCAATAAAACTTCTAGGAAAAATCTCCACTTTCAAACCAGACTAGTTCTGTTCAGGCTAAAAACGTAACCTCCAAGGCAGCCCTCCTCCTGTTGCTTGGGAAGAGTTGCTGTAGCTTCATGATCTGCTGTGATGGATTTTTAATTTTGTGACAGCCAGATTCTACCTCATTTTATGTGGCTTGAACCTACCATTACCAACTGAAATCGCACTTTTAATTTCCCTTTAAAATTTTTGCATGTCTTGGCAACAATGCATTGGCAATCACCTGGCCTTTTCACAAATTATTGTGGAATTTACAAACTAGTTTTGTGGCGGTTATCAGACCACCTGCCCTTAAAACGGGATAGTCTCTCTGCAGTATTTCATAGGTCAGGCCACAAGACCTGGGCAAAGAGCAAGAGTGGTAAGAAATAATTTCTATCATGTTCTCTTCCTTAAGAGGACTAAATAGAATCTCAAGGATTCAAAAAAAAAGTCATGAGCTTGAACACTTTGACATACTATTGTAAACTAGTATCAGTGCTAATCTCTAAATTGGCAAGAGACTGAGAGAGCTTCTGATGCAGGTGACACCTGAATTAAGTCAGCTGCTCTCTCCTCCC
Organism: Eschrichtius robustus; assembly: GCF_028021215.1. Classification (NCBI taxonomy): domain Eukaryota; kingdom Metazoa; phylum Chordata; class Mammalia; order Artiodactyla; family Eschrichtiidae; genus Eschrichtius; species Eschrichtius robustus. Next base: position 12,200,083 of record NC_090838.1, read on the forward strand.
ATCTCTTTCTCTCCACCTTTCCCCCGACAACTCCCCAACATTTTCAGGAGGGCTGAGCAAACATCATGGTCCTATGGGGTGAGGCAAGTAGCAGGGGCATTCCTACCACAGTTGCAGAAGGGAGGTGTTTGGGGGTGAGCAAGTTGAGATCTGTGCATAATTAAACTGGAGAAAAGGTCCAAGTGGGTTGTCAAAACAAGGAGGGCCCGAGGCTTATGGGAGGAATCAGATAACAGAGATAAGGTGTGGGAGAGACAGTGAAAATGAGCAAAAGCCATAGTAGGAAGGAACAGGTGGAGGAGGCTCTCTGGGTGATTGTCAAAGACAGGGCTGTACACTGGAGCATGGCTAGGCTTTTCCATGTGCCCTGTGATTGGCTATTTGGTGGGTTAGAGCCATTCGAAGGGCTTAGGATGAAGCCCACCTACTGTCTTCTTCTCTCAGCTCCTCTTGGCCTCTTACTTTTACTTCCCTATTTCTCCAGAACCTTCCCTTCCCATACTGTATCCTCTGCCTGCTAGAACCTTTGATCTAATTTAGATTTTCTAGTATAACACATCTGATTGTCTTACTGGGCAAGGGCTCAGAATCAGGGCATCGTGTGTGTGAGGGATGTGGGTGAGTGTGGGGCGGGGAAAATCATCTGCAGCTAGGGCTCATTTCCAAAGGAGCTCTTCTCCCTGGATCTCTAAGGCCTATGTTGAACACCTCCAGTCCCTGAGGTTTCTAAACATCCTTACTGGTGATGTTCTTCCAGAGATGCAGTGTGATGTGGAAGAAAGAGCATCGAACATCAAGCCCAGGTCTCTGGTTTCAAGTCCAAAGTTCTGCCCACAACACTGTACTTGAAATCTTGACTAGGCACACGGGCTGACACTCCCAGGCACTCCAGGAGAAACGGAAAATGGAGAGTCCCTTTCTTTAAGTAGGATACAGTATAATAAAGCAGATGGCACTAACACCCAGTGCAATGAAGAACAACACAAAAATGATACAAAACTCACAAGGTGACTTGAGTGTGGTCTGGCCTATAGATGCTGGGGAAATCCAGAGGGTTAGAGCTGGAGGAGCTCATTTTTGGAGCCAGGACCCAGACCTCAGGAGAGTTCCACATGCAAATGACGAAGATAATAATAAAACAATAATTATAATGATAGTAATATAACTATCATTTTGAGTGCCTATTGTAAGTTAGGATATTATACTAGGTGCTTTGTTTTGAATTGCTTTTTATTAATCCTCACGCAAATCCACAAGGTATAAGTTGTTAGCTATATTTTGTAAATGAGGACGTTGAAGCTCAGATTAAGCTCAGATTCTACTAGTACTAGATGGAGCAGGGGTCATGTTATGTCCCAAATCTGCCTGTTGATCCTCGTGACGCGTCTTCCTTTGTATTACAGTGTCTCAAATCAGCAATGCAATCTGAGTTCACACTCTTTGATTGAGTAACTTGAAAGCAAGTCAGTCCTTCAATGGGGCCAGCCCTCCCCCTGAATTTCAAGTTATTTGCCTTGCTTCCTCAGTTCATTTATAAAGACAGGGCCGCAAAGCATCCCACAAATAGGATCCTTTACCAGAAGGTAAACTGGAGACAGGAGACTGGAATTTCTTTGTATGTCTTATTTCCAACTCCTTCCCTGGGCTCAAAATAACCTATTAAACCATGCAGTCAAAATAATTAGACAGAAATATTTCTCATTTTAATTTCCATTCTAAATCTTTCATCATTCTTACCGACTTGTTTATTTAAGAATCTAAGTTTAATTACGAAGTGACACACTATTAATCCCATTTGTTTTTGTAAAGGAAAGCACTTCTTCGACTGGAACATAAGCCTCACATGCTCAGTGGTCGGCTGCCTTCATTTCAGCTGCTTAGGACCGGTCTGCTCCAGCGAAAGCATCTCCACCTGCTGGCAGGTACACCCCTGAGGCAGCCTTGGGGGACCACCACATCCGACCCCGTTCAGCTTCCTGGGACAAGGGCAGGCTTTGGGAAGACTGCTTTTGAAGACAGTGACATCAAATTACGAAAGCCATGGGGACAGTGTGTATTGTGTGTGCCTCCAGAGGTAGAGAATGCATGGTGTGTAATATGAGTGTGTGTGTGTGTGTGTGTGTGTGTGTGTGTTTGAGAGAGAGACAAAGAGAGAGAAAGAGAGAGGGAGAGAAGGAAAACCACCTTTCCTGAGCCCCAGCTCTCTACTTTTGCAGAAGCACCAGGAAATATCTCTTAGGTCTCGTCAGACCAAGCTGTAGCCTTACGATTCCTGAACCAATCAGTAGAATTACTTTAACAAAGCAGACCCATTCCTGGAATTGGGAGTGTGGTCAGCTTTCTTTGAAGTGAAGAAGTGGATGGAGAAGGTGTGAATATCTGAATAAAAGGCAGGGATGCAGGGAGAAATGGATTCTGGGTAAGCCACTAAAAATGTCCACGGCACAAATGCAGGGTTGAAGATTGATTTTATTCTGGGAGATGCCAGGTTCGTTTGGGCCTTGAAAGACCACCTGGGCCAGAGGTTACATATATGTGGGCTGTGGTGGATTCCAAAGGCAGAGTCAGAGTAGCTGAGAACGAAAGCTGGGAGCCCGGGAGAGGAGGAGGCGGACACCGCAAGTCTGGACGAGCTGCCTTGTAAAAGGATCAGAGCTCCGTGAGACCCTCTGCCAAAGCTCTGGCGGCGCGTGCAGGGACCCAGGTGAAAGACAGGTGTGGGTGGAAACTGAAAGAGACCGCTTGTTGATTTCCCGAGGAAACTCGCCTGTTTGGCAATGACCTGGTTCTGCAAGTTTTCCTCCTGCGTCCATGTGTCCTCATCAACTCCAGACTCACAGGAAAGATGATGGTTGTGAAATCTGGGGCTCATGCAGGTAACTCAAGTTCAGCATGAGAGGTTATGCAGTACTGTTTGGCACCCAAACCACCATTTTGGACTCCTTCCTCCCCTTTGCCCTGCGCTCAGGCATGTCGCTAGTCCTGCCATTCTGTCTGTAGAGTCTCACAACCGACCTAATAATTACTTCTGCTACTGCCCTAGATAGAACCGCGCCCCCTTCCCCAACACCTCCAACATCTGCCTTCGGTCTTTCCCTCCTGATTGTTACAATCAGCTAGGTTTTCTTAAAACAAAGCTCTTACCTTTTATTGCCTCTGCTCAAACACTTTCAGTGGGCACTCATTACCGACAGAATACAAATTCTCATCCTGGATGCCCACAGTCTGGCCAAACCCAAGAGAGCTCTAAGGACTGGTCAGCAGTTCAGCAAACACGCATTGCTCCGTGCCAGGCATTGGCCAAGGTGTAGGAACTGCTGAGTATGATTTTTCAACACTCTCTTTCTTATCATCTATATTTCAAACCAAATCTTTTCCATCCATCAAAACTTGTAGACTATGGGCTCTCTTGAAGTACTCGGGTTGCATTTCTCTCGTTGCATCTGCATGATGGTCATTTGCATTCCTGACCAAGAGTCCAACATTTTAGACTATGAGTCGGTCATCACTGAATTCCCTCATCTCCCTCTGAAAATCCTAGTACCTGGCTCAGTTTGGGGGTAAAAGGTGTATATTTACTGAGTATCACCTGTATTTCTAGGACTATTATAATGTGTTCCACCCCTCTGGTCTCCACCCCATTGAAAGCAGAAGAAACTGACAATCCTCACAATACACACATTTTATTTTTAATAAATCACTTTTCAAACATGATGCTGATTCTCCAATGTTTAACATATTTTGGAAAAAAAAACTCTCATAGTATTTTTATTCTTTGTATTCTTTTTTTTTTTTTGCCCATTGTAGATTTGAAACTCATAATACTACCAGCTTGAAACAACAACTGTTCATATTTTGGTCTGTGTCCTTTAAGCCTTTTATCCTAACGAATATCAATAATTCAGAAATTGCAGAGAAAATAAATATTTTTTTCTTGCTTTCTTTACTTGATTTTGTACCATAATTTTCCTGCCAGCAATGTATTCCAGGAATATTTTACTCATTGTCCTTTTGCTACCATAAACAACAATGTAATGAACATCTTTGTGTACAAAGCCTTTCTTACATTTGTAGTTGTTTCCTAAAGATATTATTCCAGAATTGCAGTTGGTAGGGCAAAAGGGTATACACACTTTATGATCCTAAATTCCTACCTCAGCTTGGCTTTTAAATATACATTTAAAGGAAAGGTCATGAGCAAAGGTGACTGCTTAGCAGAGATCTGAGGGGGAGTCTTCAAATTCCACTATCTCAGCCTAATTTATTTCATGACTATGTTAATGTTTGCCTTTGCCTTCTTCTCAGTTTCAAGAAAAAACACAAAACACTGAAACTGGATTCAGAGCCAACCTCTCCCTCTCATTTATAAAGTCTTCTTTCTTGATGGGAGAGGGTGAGAACTTTAAATCTCTCTCTGAAAAAACATGCAATGAAATTGGAGATGGTGGGACCCTAGACCCAGAGTCATCTTTGAATGGATGTGTATTTCCCAGTGCTTTGGGAAGATGGAAAACCCTAACAAAATAAAATCAAGACCAATCCCACATAGTTCAGTCTCTTAGCAAAAAGAACCTTATTTCTCTGTTACTGGGGCAGCTATGCACAGATGCAAAACACAGACAGACTGTCCTTGCCCTGCGTTATAAAATAGTGATTTCTGTTGAAGGTCATATTGCTTAGGAAGAAAAAAAAAAAGACTGGTACTTGGCAGGGAGGCCACAGAAACTGATGCATCTCTGCCAAGGACCTTCGACACGGATGGCCCGGGAGATCTTCCACGTCACCCCAGAGCACGTCATGGCCCTGGTTACTGAGGGAGGAAGATAAGAGTTGGAATAAAATGAAAGAGAGAAGGTTGTTCTCTAATTCCTCAGAGTTCTAAAATTAGAACCCTCCTAAATAAATTTTCAAGATTAATAAAAAGTTAACTGGACCCCTAAGGTAGTGTATCTTCATCTACCTACACAGTTCTCCTCGCAAGAGTCTCTTTATTCTCAAAGTGGGCTGTTTGAAGGGGAGAGTCAGCCCCACCCTGGATTCCGGGAAGGAGGGGGGCAGATTGCTAACCTCTTGCAGGCTGAGCATCTTCAGTCTAACTGAGGAGGAGGCGGGGGAGGAGAGCGCCCTCCCCGCTTCCTCCACTCACCACCAAGCAGGGGCTTTCCTGGGAAGTGAGGGTCTGGAGACAGTGATGATCCTTTTATCCTGTCCGTAGTCTCCAGGAAAGCCATGCAGGAGTCTCTTCTTTCTGGTCTAGCGTTTGACTCTGATATGCTTTTACCCACCACACCATCCATGGCCCCATAGATGCCGCAAATCCAACATGTTCAAAGCTGAACTTTTCTTCTAGGATGTCTTCTCCTCTTGTTCTATATCTCAGCCAATGGCTTTATGGAGTGCTTCTTTACTCAGCCCAGAAACCCGGGTGGCTGCTTCTCCTTTTGCCGTGCGGCTTGACGGTTCTCTCTTCCCAACCTTGATGTCTTCTCCCAACTTCCGGTCACCCAGCTCTGGTCCGCGTGGTTCCTTACTTATACTTCTGCAAACGTTCGCTAGTTGGTTTCCCTTCTCCAGTCTCTATCCCACCTCCCCTGCCCATTCTCTGTCCTGCCTTCGCTCTCCCTTCCATTAACCACACTAGTGCCAGAAGGATCTCCCTAAAACAATTTCATCAAGGTACTTCTCTGCTTCAAATATTTCAGAGGCTTCCCACTGTTTTCAGAAGGAAGATCAAGCCTCTTAGCACAGCAAGCAAAGCCCTTCCTTGGTTCCTCAATTATTATCTCCTTTTTTAATAGCTATGCAAAAGCTGAGAATAGTATGTGTGTACATATGTGTGTGCATATGTGTGTATGAGTGTGTGCACACATGCATCTGTGTAACTGAATGTCCTAGTCTGGGCTGATTATGGGCATTATCTTTTGGGAGATGATAGTCCTATGGTAGGGGGTTTAGAAAATAGAAGTGAATGTTCCATAACAAATGTGACACTTCCTATGGAATAAGACCAAATTCAAACACAGTAGATTCAGAAAGAAGAATTTTGGTTTGTAACTTGAGTCCATTGATGAACATCATCCTGATGTACGAAGTGGTACAAATTTTCTATAGAACAGGTCTTGCCTGTTATGTGAATTAATATTCAGGCTCCCAGGATGACTTTCCCAATACTGTATATTTTTAACAATTCAATTAGTCATTCCCAAGTGAAGCATTCTAATTGATTATTTTCCAGTCTCTGTTGGTGATGAAGATAATGGATGTTTTTTTGGAGTAAATTGGCTTCCTTGCTTAATATCTGTTTCTTGATGTCATTGCCCAGCAAATAAATGGTGAAGCATATTGCTATAAATAGCATGATGGCTGGCAGAGGAAAAAAAAAAATAGCTGTGTTTCCTGACAGTGCAAATTTCACACTGTTTTAATTACCACAAACGTTCACTCCTATCTCAGAGAGCTGGGCAGGAAACTGGGAATAACTGAAAATTTGTAGACATGACTGAAATGACAAGCCTGGGATGAGACTCACGCTGGTACGGGCAGTGTCCCCATGACATCTTCTGGGAACTTCAAGTCTAGGAGGTGAATTGGACCCTTTGGGAATCAACCACACGAAACCTGGAAATGTGTCCCGCTCTTTGTGCTGTTGAGACACGTGTCTCCCTAAAATAAAGAGTTTGGATTTCAAAAAAACAAAATAAAAGACAGAGTGCTGGAATTTTGCTCTTCAGGCAAATACCTACACGCTTTCACAGTCCACATATTAGGCAGTGGTAGAGAAATAACAGGGATAAGGTTCCCTGAAGGCATTCTCTGGATGCTAGACTTTGTGTCTACCTCGACTGAGTATGAAGGCCTTTTCTCCCACATGGCCTGCATCTCTTCCCATTCCCATTTCCTCAACCATCACCTGCCTTCCCTCTGACCTTTCCCACCCTGCCCTATTACCTGGAACCACCTCTCCTCTTCCCTGAATTCTGGACAGTTCCCGGCCCTCCTGAAATCCCACTTCAACAAGAGAATGGTGTTAACAATGTATTTGCTCCAGTGCTAGAGATCCTCTTCTTGGGCCTTTTGTCAATTTTTTGAATTTGGGGTGAGAAATCTCTGGCTCTAGCCCAGAAATCTCTACAATACTTTGTAGTAATGGAAAAAGCATGCATTGGCACAGGCGTTTATAATTTATGCCAACCTCTCTTACATTTTTTCCCATGTGAGGGTAAATCTCATCGGATTTGAAATTGTATACAACAGTATCTTATAATTACTCAGAGGAGTTTCAAGGCTTAAGTAGGTGGAAGAAAAGGAAAAATTTTCACTTCCCGTAGTGATAAAGATGTAATTTCTTACAGAGGGTAGGAGGTAGGTTTGCGAGGCTTAGAAAAGACCCAGGAGGGGTTGGCAGAGACCCAAGGACCCAGTCAGTGCTGCCACTCTGTGGAGTACGAGGCAGTGGCCCTTTTCACCCATCATAGAATAACCATTCGATGAATATTAATTGATTGACTAGATGAACGTACAAACTAAATAAAGAACACAAAAGGGTGCAGCATGGATTACAAACCAACATTACTCAAAGTTTAATGGGAAGTAAGTTTAGTAAAAGCCATCGATGTGGCCTGGCAACCAAAGTCCAAACCATGATACCATGTTTCAGTACCAGAGAAATATCCACGCTAAGGAAAGTGCTTGTTAGTCTTACTCACTTCTGTGTTCAATAAGAAGACTATATATCGTGGTTTGCATGTTGTAAAAAACGTGTTCTAAATGGTCCAAGAGGTAAACCCTAAGACCACATTGGTGGAAATACAGTCAAACAGACATCAGCTTGATACAAAGAATCGCACGCAGATGGAAGCTCAACGGTCAAAGAGGTGGACGGCGCTAGTTATCAAATTGCTTCCTAGTTCCAAATTCCCTCTTTTTGCCCACTCTTGGAAAAATGGAGCTGAGCTGTTTAACTATTTTTCTTTTGCTAACTAACGAAGGAAATGGGTGTTAAGCTTTGTCATGACAGAACAGTGGAGAGACATTGCAGGAAGAAAGTCTTTGCTTCTGGGTTCCAGTGTGCTTGCTCAGCCATCTCCTGCAGAGCCTGTCATCAGGCTTCTGTGTGCATGCAGCTTCCCCAGCACTGAAATCTTGAAGCATGGTAGCTTCCTCAGCATCGTCCTAAGGTTCTTGCAACATGAACAGATTCGGTGGTGCACAAGTGGTTGGCATCCCATGGCACTCCCAGCCTTGGGCGGTTTTATAGCAAAGTGCCTCTAGTGAAACATCTCCCCAGGAATAGCTTTCCCTGGCTCCCTAGAGGGCAGATTTCCAGCAAGTTTCCCTAGTATGGCACCATGGCAACTTCTCATCCACGCTGCGAGCCCTGGACTCTACAGTAAGGTCTGGACCTTGGCCCTGGGGAACCTATGCCTTATGTGTTATCTCAGTCCAAGGCATAGAGTCTGCTTCTAATATTTGCTATTCCTTCCATCTTTGGTGTGCTCTTCACTTTTTACCAGCCAATCTCTTACTACCACAATCCTCTGTTATAGTTAATAATTCTTTATATTAGACTGTCTCTGTTCAAATTAATATGTGGTTTTGCTTTACTTACTGGGTCCTAATCGATACACCTAGCAATTGCGTGGAGTCCTGAGAAATGGGTAGAATTTAGGTAAGCATAGAGGAAGGAGAATGAGTATTTGAGGCAGAATGAAGGCATTAAGGTCCATATTTTTCATGTTTATACTATTTTCAAAGAATGAAAGAACTCGCAGTAAATACATTTGATCTAATTATAAATTCCTTGAGGCAAAGACTATGTCTTATTTTTCCTCAAGTCCTCTAATATAATGCTTGATGAAAGAATAGAATCTTCTGGACATTGACTGTCTAATCCATTTAACCATAACTGAGACCTGGGAAGAAAGACCAGTCCTCGTTGCAGTGCTTCACAAAAAAACCCCAGTAATATTAATAATAAAAATAATAATGTTAGAAAAAAATATTGAGTAATACCATGTACCAGGCTTTGTACAAATGAGCTCATAAGTAAAGACCCTCAAAGTCTTTACAAGATAAATATTATTATTATATCTGAAGCACAGAGAGGTTATGTAACTTGTTTAAATTCACCTAACTAATAAGTGGCCAAGTCAGCATTTAAACCAAAGCTGTCTGGCTCCAGGTACCCTTCCCTAAATCACCACACTACCACTTCCCAACTATGCGTGGAAATGTGATTATATACCTCAGTGATAATGATCTTTCCTTTCAATATTCCAGGGGAACAAAAGATGGGGGTCTTTTTTATACATTAGAGACAGGAACTTTTTCTTTGTAAATTAAGATTTCTTCCATTGAGGGTTAGGAAAAGGAAAGATTTCAGAACTTTACTGCTTGAAATGTTGAATATTAAAATGTTCCATATATTAATTGGTACGCTTTCTTATGAAGAGTTGTATGCCCTGGGCTTCTTCCCTCTAGGATATTTACCTTTTCACCCTTACTTTAAGGAATTGTGGTTTTGAATGTTTGGGTTCCATGACAGAGATTCTAGAGCAGTAGGTGGACCTCTTCTTGAAACTGGGTCCCTGAAATGCCCTCTTATCATATTCAAGACCTGCTCTGATTTCTTCACTACCTGATGAAGTAGTTGGAAAGCCATGCTGGCCCACATCCAAGTTTGCCATTTCTACATGATGTGCTTTTATTCTGGAAAATTTGGAGTCCAGGACCCCTCTTCTCCTCCATGGATATTAATGTCCCTCAGGATGCCACTTAGGCTAAAAACACTTCTGAATTGCTTTGACCTATAAAATCCTACATGTAATGTTTCTTCTACCTGGAACGTGTCTCTTCCTTTTTCTCATCCTGTAAGACTCTACTCAAATAAGATGTCCTTTGTGAGGTCTTTCCCAGCCCCTCAGAAGAATTAGAGTTCTGTGCTGTGCTCCCCAGAACACCTGGCTGCCATGTCTCTGTTAGGCCTTGTTATATTACCCTGGGACTGACACATATCTGCCTCTCCTCCAAACTGGAAATTCATGGAAGGCAGAAGGCTATTGCATACCCATATTTGTTTTCCCACAGCCTGACATAATCACTAGGACTGAGTAGGTGTTCAATAAACATGTGTTGCTGACATAAATATATGAATAAGTGAATGGATTTGGGCCTTTCCCAATCCATACAGGATTTATGGACTTGGGCAAATCATGTCACCTCCTTTAAAATGAGTCAGTGGGATTAGATGATGCCAAAGGTTCCTTCAAATTCTGGTGTCTTAGGGGTATGAAATTCAGTAACCATTTTTATATTTTGCCCTGAAGTTACTAAGAAACTTTTACAAATCCAAAGCTTTTTTTTTTTTTTTTAATTCCAAACATTTTAAACAACCGCATCTCCAAAGATCTCATGTAGAAGAGCTCTGCTCATCTCCGCTTCAGAAGATCCATGGGTTCAAATGTTAACACAAGCCTTCTGTCTATAAGCAAAAATACTACTGCATAGGGTAAGAGGAAAGTCACATGAACTATTGAAGCTTCTTTTAGAGTATCAACTTCATCAATCACAGCTCTGGAAGTTCTGATACCAATCTGTTAATACAAGGTCAGGGATGAAATTGGGACCTTGGGCACAACTGGAAAAACATCTCTGAAGATTTTCTATCTGTGAGGGAAGATCACCATTTTGGTTCATTCCTCAATTTGAGACCTGGACTGCATGCTTTTCTTTCTTTCTTTCTTTCTTTCTTTCTTTCTTTCTTTCTTTCTTTCTTTCTTTCTTTCTTTCTTTCTTTCTTTCTTTCTTTCTTTCTTTCTTTCTTTCTTCCTTCCTTCCTTCCTTCCTTCCTTCCTTCCTTCCTTCCTTCCTTCCTTTCTTTCTTTCTTTCTTTCTTTCTTTCTTTCTTCCTTCCTTCTTTCCTTCCTTCCTTTCTTTCTTTCTCTCTCTCTTTCTGTTTTTTTTTTTTTTTTTGCATTATTTTAATTTTAACCTCACTGAACTATGAAATAATCCATTACCGGGAAGCACAGTCTTTCCCTGCGCTTGATCAAGGAGTTAAATGCACAGTTCACATTACAATTCCATTATCCAGGAGGGGATTCTGCTCTTGAATTAGGGCCTGTGGTAACAGTTAGTCTCTCCTCTCCTTTCCAGATGCCAGGCATTGTACAACTTCCAATTATTGGATGACCAAAGCCAAGGGAGGCAACGCCCCCATCTGGCCAGACAGAAGAAACAAGATGAAAATAATGATTAAGAAACCAGAGTGTATTTATTGACTTCCCTCTAGAGATGAAGAAAGAGGCTTACAGAAGTTAAGTAGCCAGCCCAAAGTTATAAAGCTAACATCTAATTCTAAAGTCTGTACTTTTCTGTGAGTGTGAGTGTGTGTGTGCGTATGTGTGTAGCAGAGGTGGGGGGTATGGATGAAACACAGACTACATTTAAAAGTACAGCGTCCTAGATAGTTCTCTATTCCAGGTCATTCATGTCAAAGAAGAAAATTAAGGTGAAACGTGCGGAGGTCAGAGTCATAAACCAAGGTGGCAGTAGAGGCATGGTTAGAATCTAAGGTTCTTTAGTCTCAACACTTTGGTCTGTGCAGAGAACCCCACTCCACACAGCTGGGGAAAGAGTACACGACAAAGCTGCAGTCACACTCATCAACTGTTTGACCAACTTATCATCGACATCTTATCATTAAGGAAAATCACTCTTGGAGAAGATAATGACCACATCGTATTCATTTTATGATGAGGAAGCTGAGATGATGTGTGCCGTGCCCATACCTCAGGGGCTCAATAAATGTTATGTTCCTCCTGAAACGGGCTACTTAAGTTTTTAATATAATTATTAGCAGGACACGATTAATTCACGTACATGGTAAAAAATTTTGAAAAGGTGTGGAAAGTTTATGGAAGGAAAAGGTAATTCTCTCCCCAAGTCCATTCCCCAGAGGTAATCATTTTTAACCTTTTCTGATTTCTGTCATTCTTGGGGTTAGTGCCATAATTCTAAATATTATGGTTATAGTTCTATTCATTTGTTTATCCACTTGCTTATTTTAAATGATAAACTTTTATCTCTTATTCCACCAACTCTTGGCAGAGTCTTTTCTATCATGTGATAAGATGAGAAATTGTCACTCTCTGTCCCTCATTCATTTCCAAGGTCCAATACAGCAGCTCTGTAGTGACTTTTACACTGTTGAAGTTTACAAAACAGTTACATTCTATCTGTATCATGATTAAGTCTTTCGTTGCTTATCTATATGTTGATGCTATACATAGAAACAAACAGACTTTTAAATATTTGATCATATACTGTTAGACCAACTAGTGTGTCTGGATCAGCATAGAAAGAAAGTAGAATTCCTTTTCACTATTGTATGTTTAAAAGGGATCCAAGCAATATATTCAGGGTGATTCCTTTTTCTTTTGCTTCTTTAAATACTCCAAATCATCCCATATTTTAGTTTGCTTTATATTTGATTCTTAAATTTGTAGTATAGTTTTATATTTCTCTTGGTGTTCCTAATTGCTTTTTTTCTTAATTATCAAAGAAACATACGCTTTCTTTACAATACCTGTAACAATATCCATATTTTTAGTCAATCATATTAATTGTCTAATAATCTCATTTGGACTGATTGCTTTCCCAACCTGTTGCTTTGCAGTTTGACTGGGATTTCTTTTTTTTTTTTTTTCATTTACTCTTGAAATAGTTTCACTGTTTCTTGAATCTCATGTCTTCCTTTTTAATGTCTATGTATTTACTATATTGCTGCAATATAGCCTCAAGTATTTTACCTCCAGAAATAGTGGAAGAAAAGTAACTTTCTGAGCTCTTGTGTAAGTGAAAATGCCTTTTTCCATAATGTTTAAGAAATTCTCTATTTGCATTATTGTTGCAGATGACAAGTCTGTTGACAATCTGAATATCTCTTTTCAGTTTAAAATTTTCAGGTTTTTTTGTTTAGTTTTCTGTCTCTCAAAGCACCTAAAACTGTCTTCTTTTCTCAACAAACAACTTTCACAAGGATATGTGCATCAAAATGCGGATTGTGTTTCACTCATTCTGTTTCTTAACTTTTAGTGGTCCCTGCAATTTAAGGATTGGTGGTCTTCAGCTCTGGAAATTTTTATTCTGTTATTTAGTTGGTAATTTTCCTTTTTGATTTTCTCTTTTCTTTTATTCTAGAGTATCTGTCAGTTGGATTATGAATATCCTGAATTGATCTTCCTTATCTTTTAATTTTTCTTTCATTTGCCTTTAAAATTTTTTTCTTCTTTCTGAGAGGTATCCCTGATTTTACCTTTCATACTTTCTATTGATTTTTTGGCCAATCATGATTTTTTAATAGATTTCAAATGATTTTATCTTACTTTCCAAGCATTCTTTTAATGATTCCCATTTCAAAAATAATTTTAATATTACCTAAACTCTCTCTAACAATCATCATTATACTTTTCCATTCTCTTTTGTTCCCTGGATTAATTCCATTTCTTCTTTAGGAGATGAGTTATTCTCATTTATCTTTCTTTTTCTCTCCCGTCAAATGTAGGTAGGGCAGATCTTAAGTGCCCATTCACATTTATGAATGAAGAGTTGCTTGACTAGTATGAAGAGCTGTCATGAGTTTCTTCCATTACAGTGTTGACTTGTTTGCCCAGCAAGCCTTTCTCCTGAATGAGGAGACCGATGGTGAACTGTGTGTACATGTTTGTGTTGACTGGAAGAGTTTAGATTGGATCTGGTGAACAGACTGCCTTGCCTGTGCTTTCTACCCACCACCAGCCTGTCAGAAAGAAGGGTGCCACTCTGAGGCCAGTTCTAACACTGGCACCTAAGACTTTTCCCCCAGCAAGCGTTCAATTTCTGTAGAATGGAGTGTTCTCTGCCTAAAGCCAAGTAGCTGCAAGTTGCTCAGTTTAGGGAGAAAAGATTGAATAGTTCAAATATTTCATGAAGGGTTTTTAAAAAATTAAATAGCATAGATACTACTCCTTAATTTTTGGCTTTCCATAGCTACAGACTTCAAATTTGGAACCTATTTAGAATTTTGTTAATTAAAACAGTTCCACCTCTGCAGTAACCTTCTCCTCTTCTGTTCTGGCCATCCGCTTTCTCAACTTTGGGTGAGCTATTCATTTGATTTAATCTACATGTCATCTTTCAGAAATTTGCTGAAGTTCTTGGTATACTGGAGTCCCTATCTTTGTTCTCTACATTTCTATGATTTTATTTTCTGCTGTTTATTTTTTCTGTTATTTCAGTGGAAATCAGGAAAGAAGAGGAGGTAAATATGTATGTTCAGGTCTTCATCATGAACCAGAAACCCCCAACTATTTAAAAAAATCCTGTAAGCTTTTGAAGGGATTATGTACAGTTTTTGGCATTTTCTCAGAGGCTTCTAATTGGTTTATCATGAGGAAAGAAACTTTTTGAATATGGGTTATGTTATTTAATTCCAAAGTAATACTGTACTTGGATAAGACCTAAAATGTCTTATCCAAAACCGTTTATGAGTATGAACTACTGACACCAATTAAAACCTGTTATTTTAAAAAATAGAAAATAAGACCTAGAAAACAGAGAAAACAGCATAGGTAAATAGAACAGATGGGTTCAGTTACACACACACACACACACACACACCCACACACACACACACACACACACATACACACACAAACTGTTCTCTCCTCTTGGAGGATGGGACCCTCTAACCACTGCACATAACTTCAAACCCATTTCTTTGGCTGCACAACTTTGTCCTCAAACCCTGCTGGCCCTATCTTATTGGCAAATATTAAAATGACATCGACAATCTTCTGATCTGCCCAGTATAATCGAAAATTCAGATTAAGGAAAGATTATGCTAATGGGGGAGAAGATCATAGAGTGGGAAGTGCTCTTTGAGGATGGCTTGTTCAGCTGTCCGACTGACACAGGCTTTCTGTCTGTAATATCCTGCCTAATGGTCTTTTCTTGATCATCACCAGTAATGAGAAACTTGTAACCTCCAGAGGCAGCATTTTTCTCTTCAGACAGTGCTGTTAAAAGGCCTTTAAACGTAACCCTGATCTGGCTCTATGTACGTCCCAGCGTGTTCACCAGCTGTGCTCTCCAGGATGTATAGCACAAATCTAAACCACTGTCATATGGAAGAGAAGTTTGATATTTCTCATGTTAACAGGACAGGTAAGAAAGAGATCCATTTAATGTCAGAGACAGTTGTCACTTCCCTATCTAAAGATGCTTGCATTCCTCAAGCGGGTCTTTACAAAGAGCGAGCCTGTTAAGTAAAAGCTTTAAAAATAATTCCATTACCCACTTTACAAAGACAGAGTGACAGCCGATCATTAGAAGAAGAAAGTCTTCACGGATGGTGCACAATTTGCAAAAGATGTGATTTCATCCCTTAGAAAAGAAGATGTACAATAACTTCCCACTAAGATAAGTTGTGTTTGCTTGCATTTCATATCATTCCTATGGCTTCAGTTTATAGATGAGATTCATTGCAAGTCCCCCTCAAACTGTTAAAGGTCTATGGATACAAAGAATTTGGTTGTCTGGAAATGCCTGAAACTTCAGCCACCTCTAACTGCTTGTAAAGAGACAACCAGAAATTTCAGAAACATGGGTAGCCCACACTTCAGCTCCGGCACAAACGCACCCTGGAGGCTGTGTGTCCATCCGAGTGGGCCACTCTTGGCCCCATGGGTAAATCTGAAATGCATAAGCAGGGTCCAGAGACCACAGAGGCCCGTAGTCATCACTTCCAATTCCCTCATCATATAGATAAGGATGCTTGAGGTCCAGGAGCAGAAATTAGAAGCCTGGAGTCATTCAGGAAGTCAGGGGCAGAGAAAATACTAGAATCAGAAGCTTTGGTTCCCTGGTCCAGACATTTTTTTCTCCCTTCTTTACTTTTCTGTTATGGGCTGTGGTTCTCTCTGTCCTGGCCCCATCCCCCATCTGACGCCCTCTTCTGGAGCTCTCCGCCCCCTACCCTTGTTCATTCTGCTCTGCCACACTACAGACATCTCACTCTTCTTGAAACACAGCAAGCAGGCTCCCTTCTCAGGGCCTTTGCACTTCCCATAGGTCTGCCAGGCATGCTCGTCTCCCTCCTAGCTGCAGGAACCACCCCCTCACTTCGCTTAGGTGTCCGTCCACATGCCCTCAGGGAGGCCTTTCCTGATCATTTTATCTAAAATAAGACCCCCTATCACTCTCTCATTTTCCTGATTCATTTTTCTTCACAGCATTTACCAATATCCTGACATATTAGATTTCAAAATATGCATATTATGTATGTATGAATGTACGTATGTTTCTTCCCAATAAATGTAAGTTCCATGGAGGTGAGGACTTTGTGAGTTTGTCCACTACTATCCACCCAGCATCTAGTGCGTGCAAAGAAGTATTTCTGGAGGCCTGATTAAATAACACCTTTGAAAGTGTTCGATGCAGTTTAAGATGGGAATCAACTGAGAGGTCGAACGGCACAACACACCCGTCTACCGCTGGGAGCTCAACTCAGAACCTCATCCTGCAAAAGACACCATGGTGTCTCCATTTCCAATCCCTAGTTCAACTCAAATATTCACTGAGCACCATACGCTCAATGAATGTTTGTTAAATTAAGGAATGAATAAAAGCACTGATTTAAAAGGCACATTTTTGTAGTAGGATAAACATAGGAGACCAGGCCTCAGGAGACCTAGAAGGTTGGTCCTTGCTCAACCAACAGCTGTATTAGTTTAGGCAAGTTTCCTAGGCAATTTCCATCTTCAATTAGTCACCAAATAATCAACAAGGAGGGTAAAACAGATTGGTTCTAAGAGACCTTCCAACTCTGACATTCCAGAATATCATAAAATATTCTCTTAGGTTATTTTCTTCTTGCAACTTGCCAGTGTTAAACGATTTTAGTAATACCATTGTATTTACAGGCGGTTAGGAAATTTGTTCTTTACCACAGCGATGGCCAAGGTCCTTTCAAGGAGCCAACATGCCAAGCCACAATTAGGCTCCATTTATCCACAGGTCCATTTCCCAGCAATCTGACTCATTCAGGACCTTTTGATCCTGAACTCATCAAGAGTCCCCGGGTACCCACATGAGCTGGCAGAAAGCCTCAGCATTAAAGATTATATGCATTGTTTCTCATGCCTTCTTTCAAAGGCTTGCAGAGTCTAGATTCTTGTTTTCCATCAATGACTCAAGGGGGCTACTTCCTCTTCTGGAAATTGTCTTCCCTGTCCATTCTCGCTGATGGACCCCTATATGTTCTTCAAACGTCTCTCAAATTTTCGCTGCTCTAAGAAGCTACTACAGCCTCCTGCTGCCCACAGAGTTTAATGTTCTACCTTCCATGCTGTCGTGCTAACACGTGTATAGCTTCATAACAGCTTTGGCCATTTTGTGTTATTGTTATGCTTGTTGAGAGTTTGAGCTTGCCGAGGTCAGTGTAATATTTTATTTACCCTATTCCCAAGGATGGAGTCTGGCATGGAGTAGGTGTGCAGATAGTGTTTTCTGGAGACTTCTAGTGATCTCGTTTCCTGGACTTTAGTAAAAGAAACCCAATAACCCAAAAAGGAAAGGTTATAGAAGGCATTCAGGAGAGACAGATACATGATCCCTAAGCAGAATAACTGGTGACATTGCATGACACTGAGGGAAGAGACAGGAAGATCTAAAGCCAGATACAGAGCTGCAATACTGCTCTGGACGCTAATGGGTCTTTAGAATGACATCGCTGAGTGACTTTGAAATGACAGAGTTCTGTATGGCAGATGGGAATTCAGAATTTCCGGAAATGTCAAATACTTTTCAGAAAGATGTCTCTTGACAAGGCTTACTCTGCTTGTTTGGCGTTTGACAGGCTCAACTTTGGTTATCTGGAAAAGACCAAGATGCCAGAGGAATGGGACTTTACCATAGTCATAAACCGACAAAATTTGATTAAATGGTATCATGTGCTCAGCATTGTACATGTGTCCAATAAAGTGCCAAAGACTGGACTCTCAAAGAAGTGAAGAGACCAGACGGGCCAAGACCGTGAGGGTCTCAGGTTCTTAGTGGAGGAGGAAATGTCAGGGATCATGGTAGCCCGGAAGACATGGGGACAGGAGGGGGACTTAGGCCAACCCGTACAGACAGGGAAGGATGGATAAAAGGAAAGAGGAAGAAAAGGTGCTCTAGCTGATGGAGACCATTCAAGCAAAGGCCCTGGGGCAGGCCTGGCAAGAGAAAGTGAGATTGGGAAGTTCAGTAAAGTAGAAGTTAGGACAATGTCTTGCAAGGTATGGCAGATCATGGAGACTGTTGACAGTTGGCCACAAGTACTTGGATCCAGAAACAAGGTGCTGATACATGAGTAAGGAAATTATCTAACCTAGTGGCTACTGCACAGTCAAGTCACAAATAACTTGATGGTGTTGGTGTGGGTGAAGGGGCCCAGTTTCTGGAATTCTTCCAGTGCGCTTCTATGTTACTCAGAGTAAAATACGCTGCCTCTAAAAAGGCCCTCAAGGCCCTGTATGATGTGGGCCCTGTCTCCTTCTACTCTCCCCTCTGCTTAGACCCCAGCCACACTGACCTCCACACAACCAAGTACCCTGCTACCTCAGGGCCTTTGTACCTGTATTTTCTTCTACCGGGGATTCTTCTCTCCAAGACACCCACAACATTGGTTTCCTTTTTTCTTTCTAATCTTGTTCAAATGTTACCGCATCAGAGACCACTCTCATGTGAAACATCTCCTCTATGGAATGCTCTGTCTCTCTTATGTTGATCCATTTTTCTTCCTGGTGCTTATCATCAGCTAATACTCTGTACATGTATTTGTTTATCTCTTTACTGTCTTTCTCTATCCTCTAGCCTCCAAAATGTTTACATGCAGAGATTCTGTTTTTTACTATCCTATTCCCAATATTTAGAACAGTCCCTAGCACATATAAGCACTCAGTAATTGTTTGCTGAATGAATGAATTGTGAAGCTATAGGAAACTTCAGGAATTACCTCCAAGGTTAGGTCATATTTTTCCAAATGATTTCCAAAATTATCAGTAGATTCTCCAAAAGACCTACGACCAATCATTTTAAAAAACTATATAGAACCCAGTAGACATGAGGAGACCTGCGATCTCATCGTAGCTGTGGGATTTCACCTAGATGAGGCTCAGTTTCTTCATCTATAAAATGGACATAAAAATACCTGTCTCATTTCTACTACATTTGCAAAAGCCAAAGTTGTTGAGGCCTCCCACGTGCCTATTGCTGTGGTCCAATAATAACGAAGACAGCCAGTCCTCCAGTTCTCAAGAAACTCGCAGTTCAGTGAAACAATGAACGGGGGAGTGGTGGTAAATTTCATCACATGTGAGTTGCTAATGAGACCCAGTGTGAACATTCCTGCTGGAGGCCACTCAACTATAAAGAGGGTCTCCATAAAGAGACCTTCATGTCCATCCCCGCCCCACCTCTCCATAATCTAGTGGACGTTTTCAGGGCCCCCAATAAAACTAAGCAGGTGTTTGCCACAGTTGTCCAGCATTTAGCTGAACCTTTGTAAAGAGTGTTTACATGCCTACTAAACACACATGGCAGTTTGTCCACCTATCCTACCTTGTAGGGTTGCTATAATAATCAAATGAGATAACGTCTGTACAGGGCTTAGTACAGAATCAGAAATACAATTATTATTGTTAGCATAAACTTGCTAAACCTTTATTAATGCTGAAGATGGTATATAAGTGGTAATAGAAAGAACCTGGAGGGATAGATAGAAGGAAAAGGTCAGAAGGAGAGAATAAAAAATATATAATTTATTTCATCTACAAAGTTATATCTATTTTGCAAATTTAATTGGTCAGGTGTTTTCTGAATGTAGCATTTGGAAATCATCGAGATGCTGTATGAGACACAGACACCGACCTTAAGCTAGGCAGTAGGAAGGCTAACTCAGATGAGGTAGATGAGAACAGGGCTCGCTGAAGCTGAAGACAGGGCCACTACGCAAGAGTTGTCTGTAGTAGTTCAGGTGAGAAATTGTACGGAACTAAACAAAGATGGTCACAGCAGGGACGGCAAAGGAGAAAACACAAGGCACATTGGGAAGGAAAATATGATAGGGGTTGATTAACATGCTTTCATTACTTATCATTTCATTCGTTCAGTTCCTTTTGCTGAGCTCTTTCTGCCAGGCTCTGCAGCATTTACTGGAAATACAAAGATACAAGCATCAGGATAAGCTGCATTTGTTTTGTCCTCCCAGGAGCCAGACATAGTATTAAGAAGTCTACATACACCATGGCATTTAATGTTCAGAAGGTCCCTGTAAATAGGTATCGCCACTCCCCACTCTATAGTTACAGAAATCCGAGCTCAGAGACAGAGGGTAAACAACTTGATCAAGCCGCACAGCTAGGTTGAGCTGGGGTTAAAATGCAGGCGTGTGTATTCTAAGCCTGGCTCTTTCATCTCTGCTGCAGAGATGACTAGGGCGTGGCTCGTGTCACTGCAGGGGTCAGAGTCTAGTGAGGGGAAGGTGGAGGACAGATAGGATGGAAGGTCGTCACAGGGGCACGCCCAGAGCCTCAAGAAATGGAACAAAGAGTCAGAGGAGAAGGAAAATCCCAAGATGTTGTTTAAACTGCTGACTCTGAAGATAGTTTCTTGCCACCAAGTGTGTGAGGAAGACTCAGAGGCCATTGGGGAAAACCTCTGGGCTGTGCCTGCATAGGCTGGGGTGGAGGTCCTGATTCCACCAGGACCTTGAGCAATTGACTTTCTCTCTATGGGTCTGGGTTTTCTCACTGGCCAGGAGTTTTGGACTAAGTATTCTTCAAAGTCTCTTCCACCTCCACATTGGTGGTAGAGAAACTGGATTCCAGCGGGCTGATTAACAATGAAAAGTCAATGGTGGCGGGAGGACTCAGTTGGCCCTTTTTCGGTCTTTTTTCACTCCTCCATGAGATATTTCTTCCATTGCTTTCCAGTTCATCCCCTAAAGTGTGAGACACAGAATCAGAAGGTTAGGGTCCTGGATGTCTATGAGGAATCTCAGGGGGAAACCAGGTGGGGATCCTAGACTAGGTCTTTTTTCTCTGGAGCCCATGATCTCATTCCCATTTCCCTGGGGTGTGGGGAATAGAATGCCCCATTCACTTTATCTGAATAGAGAGAGGCACAGTTGTAGAAGAGAGAATGCCCACAGCCTGGCCCTTGGCTCTCAGCACTGGGTTGGGGAATGGAGGAGCCAGGAGATGGGCATGGAGTGGAAATTGACTTGGAAAAAGCACACCCTTCTCCCCACAGGCCATGCCTTCCAGCCATCGCCCCATGTGGGTGAACGGAAAAGCTGAATACCCTGCCACAGGTGGAGGCTCAGCTATTATACACGTCTGGGCAAAAGCAAAATTGGGGCAGAGAATGGACTTTAGGCAGGACTTTCAAAACGTTTGGTGCCCACGCTGATAGTTTCTGCTGGCACAAACAATGTCTGTTCAGTTGAAACTGAACCTCTCCATAAACTCTGTTTCCTCCTACCCACTTCCCCTGTCTCTCTTTTCTTATACTTTACAGAACAATAAAAAAAAGTACATTTTTTACCCAATTTCTGATGGAAATACACTAGATTCTTGACAGTGGTGTGCTCAAGTCAGCTCATAAGCTGATGGTTCAATTTTTAAAAAATTTTTCAAGTTGGTTGTTAAACACAGCCATTATTAAAAATTAAATTATAGAACTTACAATTAAATAAATTATAGTGAAAACAACAGTAATAAATACTCAAAATTATCACTTCCTAATTATTTTACTACATTTTATCTTTATCTATGCTCTTGAGGTTACTTACGTTCCATCATATCTGTGCAGTGAAAATACTATACAATGGTGTGTAAATATTTTTGTAATTCCGTATTCAATGAGCTTATAGTGGTAGCTAGAAAGTGGTCATGGTTGAACGTATTTACACCATGGAAATCTGCAAACATCACAAATCAGGGCTTGATTTATTAATTTGATTGCCTTGACATAAGAGAGTGATGGATAAAATGTTAATAATGTAACTTAACCTAAAAGTGTGCCACGTCTGTAGCCATTACATTGTGAATAACATACAAATATTGAGGAATGCTATTTTAGTTTCCAAAAACAATTATCTGAATCAGCAAAGAAGTTGCTCATGTCATTGAGAAGTGAGATTCCAACACACACCTTCATTATTTCACTTTCATCTTCCTTGTTAACTAAAATGAAAATATCAACTAACATTCATGTCTAAACTACATGCATTGTTCATCCATAGCATTATAGTTTGGCAACAGATGCGAGAGTTTAGCAAAAATCAATGAAGTGTTCTGTGAGAATCAATTGGCTATATGGAATTTACAATAAAGAATGTATTTATATTTTATTATCATTTGTGAATTGTGTACTACACATACTTTAAATTAGTAAAATTTATAATCAACTATGTACAAATATATATGCAACATATATATTATATATGTTCTCAATATATACTTTTCTCCTCAGAGAGCTGGTTGGGAAATAGTCACCAGCATACTATTGGCTCTTGGGGTCATCACTTGACTGACAGGAAAATGGAGGTTTGTATTAAATGTCACTGTTTGTGACATTGGGTACAGACAGCATTGGGCCCAGAGTAGATACCCTGGTTTAGTGACTTGGAGACTACATCAAGATTCCATAATGTTATTAGATCATATTAAAGTACTCTATCATTTTTATCTACAATGTTTTCAACTGACTTCCTAACATAGTCATTCACTCCTTATCTCCTAATAAAAATTTCTGACAGTAGTCTTTGACACTGAGGACTCCCAGCAGGATAGAAACATGGCATGTGTTTGGAGCCAGGGGGGGAGCTCAGAAAGAGGGGGCAGGCTAGGAGCGCTCTCCCTTGACAACTTGGTGTCCCGGAAGGGAGATTCCATGCGAGAACAAACAGTGGACATTTTTAAAAGGTTAGCCTCCTGGCAACCCACTGACACAAATCTATTTTACCTTTACCTGGGTATACACTAAGCGCTCTATAAATGCAGAGTCCACAATGAGTTAACACAAGACATGTCAATCAAAAGTAGCTATTATTTATTAAAAGCATGCTCTACGTCTTACTCAGTGCTTGGTGCTTTATAGCCATTAACTTTCACCTTTAAATAGCTCTCCACAGCTATTATCATTATCTGATTCCAGTTTACAGGTAAGTAAACTGAGGCGCAAGGATGCTAGATAACTTTTAACTAATATTTGGCAGATCCATTATTAGCTGGTCTTTGTTTATGGGCCTCTCTGATTCCAGGACCTGTCTTCTTGCCTCATACCATCGTGACAGAGGTAGGGAGGTGAGAGCTGGTGCACACGGAGGGAAGGACGTGCCTGTATATCCATGCCCTGTGGTCTGCATATGAAGGTGAAGATTAGAGTTGGCACTGCTAAAGACTCTTCTCGAAGCATCAGAATGACTTAGAGAAGCTCTGGGAAGAATTGTTTTCCAGGAAGCTTCTCTGTCGGCACAGAAACGGAAGCTCTCAGAGAAGCTCACGTGACCACGATGTGCCTGAATTTGCTGGGATCTGACAAGGGAGGGTTCCAGAGGCCTCCTAAACCACCCACTGCAGCACTGGCTGGAAAGACTAGGGGTGCTTCCCAGTTTGTATCTTCAGTGAACTCTCTGAGGGACCAGAATAAAAACTAAAATAATAACACAAATATTTATGTGGCATTGACCAGGTTCCAGGCGCTATTCTAAGCGCTTCGCAGATATTAAACGAAGGTCATCCTCAGGACACCCTACATCATAGATCGTTGTGACAGAGACTGTTGGCTCTGATCCATTCTCCTCTTCTTCCTGGGCAACAGCTAAGACTGGACTCCCAGCCTCCCCTGGGTCAGGTGTGGCACGCCTCTCAGCGCTGGTCAATGGAGTGTGAGTGGAAGGGACTAGGGCCTCTTCACGGCCAGGCCATGGAGCTCCTTAGGTCCCCTCCCCCACCCCCCTCCCAGTTCCTCCCCCTCACGGGGTCTTTGGAAACCAACCATTAGCCTGAGTCCTCTGAATTACTGGAACAGAATTCCCTGCTCATCTGAAACTTCTCTGGACTATTTTTGTGAGTGAGAAATAAACTTCTTTTACGTTGAGCTACTGCGAGTGTGAGTATATTTGTTACTACCGCCTAGCTGACTCTAATGAAACTTCATACTATGATTATCATCGTCTCCATTTTACAGATGAGGAAACTGAAGCACAGGTCACTTGCCCAAGGTCACACAACAGGTCACACATCTAGACTGTGGTACAGGTGGAATTTAAACCCAGGCAGTCTGGCTCCAGAGTTCATGCTGTTTTTTTAAACTGTTTTTCAACATCTTTATTGGAGTATAATTGCTTTACAATGGTGTGTTAGTTTCTGCTGTATAACAAAGTGAATCAGCCATATTCATACATATATCCCCACATCTCCTCCCTCTTGCGTCTCCCTCACCCCTCCCTATCCCACCCCTCTAGGTGGTCACAAAGCACCGAGCTGATCTCCCTGTGCTATGCGCCTGCTTCCCACTAGCTATCCATTTCACATTTGGTAGCGTACATATGTCAATGCTACTCTCTCACTTCGTCCCAGAGTTCATGCTGTTGATCATCACACTATACATGGGGCTGGGGTGGAGGGGACACAGGACACCAGGTGTTCCCAGGTCCTTTCTGTCCAGCTTGGATGGATGGGTAAACTGAACTGTTAGAAGAAGAAGCTTCCCCAAGGTCCCTCAACAAGATTAGGATTCATGTTTCCTGATTCCCATGTCTCTCGGCTGCACCATTTAGCCTGGCTGCTAAACACACTATAACCATATGTAACCTACAGCACTACAAAGCTGCAGGTACTCCAGCAACATAGCTTTTGTAAAGCTCCTCTTTCACAGATGGGGGAATGGAGTCGTGGGAAATGAACTAGCCTGCTCAAGGTCACCGAGTTAGAAAGTAGAGTAGACCTGAGGTTCAAATCCAGCCTGACTCGGGGCTGTTTCATTAACCAGCCCCACTGTGCCCGAGATACGTGGCATGGAGCGAAGAGCTGAGATACCAACCCTATAAACTTAAAGTAAAATAATGTGTTGTGAAAGGGGCTTTAAATCCAAGCTCAGTGGCCCTCCTTTAAGAGGTAAGAACAATGTGCACAGCTGCCGTGCGGTTTCCGGGCATTCCCACCCGCTTTATTCTCCCTAGAGTCCCTCCTCTCACAACACTCTAGAGCCCTGGGCGCGCCTTCTGTCCCTGTTTGGCGCATCCGCGGGCCTCTCCTGGGGCAGGGCTGTCTCACTCACCAGGGAGGTCCCGGAACCCAGCGCTGCTTGTGGGCGTGGGCAGGAGAGCGGGTAAGGTTTGCTGACTGCAGAATCGAACAAGGGTGGTGGGGGTGGGGGAAAGACATCCGTGGCCCCATTTCGCAGATGGGGAGACTTAAGCTCATGGCGTTGAAGGGATGTGCCCAGGCCCTATGGCTGTCATGTCCTTTGCAGTCCAGAATCTGTGGCTCAATAATCAATGAACGGGTGGCAGCCAGAGGCATGAAGGGATGGCGAGTGGCACCAAGGGGGGGCTTTCCAAAACGCAGCCGCCGCCAGGGCCTTGCATGAAGAAGAGGCTCATGTCACTGCTCTCCAAAGACCCCCTGGCCAGCTCAATTCACCTGCTTCCCTGCAGGGGTGGGTGACAGGCGGGCGGGGGCTGGTGGGGGGACTGGAGCAGCCCCGATTTCCCATCCCAGCCCCCTCCCCAGCCCAGCCCGCTCCGTCTCGCCCGGTCCGGGCTCGAGTCGCGCCTCCCTCTCCGAGGAAGCCGGAGGTCCGCATTGCAGGGGTCCCTGCGGGCCCCGGGTCGCCGCGCCCCCGCCTGTTCTTCCTTTGTCCCGGCGCGTCTGCGGCAGCAGCTGAGCTTGGCTGCAGGCGGGGCGGCCGCGCGCTGCCCGGTGCACCAGCACCATCTAGGGGCGATCGGGGTGGCACAGGTGGCGCCCGGAAAGGGGAAAGAGCGCTCCGCCGGCAGCCGTGGATCACCGCGCGCCTCGGGCAAGTCGCTGCTCCAGCGAGGCCTCAGTTCCCCTAACTGGGGTAGAGGCGATAATCAGGCCCACCCCTTTGGGCGCGCCTAAAGGTGTGATGCCATTTCACTCCCCTGATCGCGTTTGATCGTCCCAGCAGCCACTGTCAGGCAAGGAGGGCAGCTGAGGCTCTGAGAGGTTGAGTAACCCCAAAGGGCACAGCAGGTCGGAGCAGAACCAAGAATCAAAGCCAGGCGCTGTGTGAGACCCAGATGTGTGCTCTGACCTCCTCTACTGCACTGCAGGGCGCGGGGGCGGTTTCCCCTGATGTCTACGGCTACGGGAAAGCTTCTCTTGCTCGTTCCTTGTCTTCTGCCAGCTACTTCCTGTGTGATCTTGGCCAAGCCACATGACCTCTCTGGCCTGTGTGGTAACCTTTCTCCCCAAAGCTTCCTGGAGCCCATCCTGTCTTCCTGAGGCCACAGCCCACTATGCCTGGCTCCTCTGACATCCCTGTATACCTTATTCTCAAAGGGGTCCTGACTATATAGCCTGTGGCTGACATAAGCAGGTGCAGGACTTATGAAGAGGATTTTGACGCCTCTCCTGCGAGGGCAGGTTTGTTCTGATGTGCAGTGTAGCCCAGGCCTCCCTGGCAACTACCGGGCCCTGTCATTTGTACGGGCTTCCCAACTCCCGTCAGCTCTGAACAATCCCTGTCACTTCCGGTGACCAGAGAGTGTATCTCTTACAACTCAAGAGCCTGACATGTACCTCACAGTGATGTGTCCTTTCTCAGAGCTGTGGCCTGGGTGTGAGGCTTGTTCTCCAGGCACTGGGACCTCTGGAAGTCCTGGACTGTTCATTTTCTGCCCTGCCTTCCCCACTCCTACCCCAGCACAATGCTGACAATCAGAGAGGAGTTTTCTAGAAACACCATTGAAGTGATAGCACTTTACCCCTTCCTGCCACCTATAGTCACTCCAGGGGCTTCTTGCCGCAGATGTTGGCTGAGGATCTGCTACGTGCCAGGCACTCTGCCCGACCCAGATGACACACTGGCAAAGTCCCCCGACACATCTGTCCAGGCAGATTCATTAACCCCATTACACATGTGACTGGGAGGTACCATTTCATCAGTTTAGGAGTGGATACAGTCACATATTTCTCATTTTTCCAGTTAATCTCCCAAGTCCATTTGCCCAATTTAGTGGAAAGGTCTCTATTTCCCTCTCAAGGCCAACGCCTACTCCAGTTGCCCACCAGCGTATCAAGGACCTTTAGGTCTTAGTCAGGCCAGGGGGATCATTCCTGCTTCCAAATGTTAGTACGAGAGAGTTGGAGTTAAGTCCGTACCATAGTGGGCCTCAGCAGAAAACTGGTCCTTGACAGACTGCTGAGTCGCTGTCTACTGTTTCTACGGTGCCCTTCCCATCTGCATCCTGCCCCAGCCCCGTGCTCGCGAGGTTACAGCTTTTACAGTTTCTACTCACACTCTCAGGCATTGTGATGAAATGCCACTTTCTGGGCCACCAAAGCCGGGTCTGTAGGGGCTACCATTCCATCCTCAGCCACATGCAGTGCCAGGTCCCGCCTTTTCCTCACAAGGTACCTAGCTTGAGTCTGGTCCATCTGGACCCCTCTACCCTCTTGACAGTGGATAGAGGTAGGTGTGACCTCATTCTTCCAGACATGATCCAATAACAGAAAATCTCCAAATAAGGGTTAAGAGCCCAGACTTTTTCTTTCTAGAAAGTTCCTTGGTCCTTGTGAAAATTGGCGCACTGCTTTCCCATTGATTCACTTTACTAACCAAAGTTTTTGAAACACCGGCTTTGTTAGAGAAGGCCAGAAAAAGTCCCATAACTCCCTTCTCCTCCCAGAGCAGTGGATGCCAACTTATTTTCTTACCTAACCAAAGGCAGCTGCTTCATGACTGAGCAGAGAAGATCTGCCGGACCATCTAAATGAGATGACCTGCCATTCCTCTCACCACCATAAACAACAAATATACAAATAATGAGCTCAGCTTCTCCAGACACCCTGCCACGGCACACGGGGAAGCTGCAAGGCCGCCAGGCGGAATGTTTTGCACGAGGTCCCATAGCTAGTGGGAGAGCTGGCATTCAAATCCATGTCTGCATGTCCCTAAAACCTGGGTTTTTTCCATTATTATTCTTTCTGGTGAGGGTATTTAGCCATCTCAAAGGTGACTCACACTTGCAGCCTATCGGACATCTGGTATTTTTATTGCTAATACTATTTAAAGGACAGATCCCTGTCCTACCCTATTCCTCCCAAACTCTAGTAAAAGTACGTTGGAACCAATGGGACTTCTTTTTTCTCTCTGATCCCCAAGCGAAGTCTGTGGTCTCCGGTTGGCATCACATCACACTGGCTGTTCAGATAGACCAAAATGGTGCCCTTAGTCAGACCTGCGCCAGCACAATAGGGTAGCCCAGTGAATCTGATGTGACCCTGGACCTTCCGCCTCTGTGCACTGACAGGTCCAATAGGGGAACTTACCCAGTCTCTTCTTTGGAGGATGCCCATATCACTGTGGGGCGAATGGGCAAAATGAGCTGGGTCTTGCCAAGAAACCAAGACCCAGCAGAGACTAAGGGTCATAAACTATCAGAGCTAAATGAGTCCCAACCAGGCGCTTGGATCGCTCAATCCACTATACAGTTTAAAAGACTGGGGCCTGGGGAGGGGAGATGAGTTCCTGTGGCCACACAGAGGTGTTGATGGAGCTAGGATTAGAACAAAGAGATGACATGTATCATAGAGCTTCTTTGATTCACAGTCACTCTCTCCAGATACTGTCTTTTAAAGATACTATCACTGAAAAGTACATAGGGTACAAATTAATTTTACTAAGCTGTGAATAAAGTGCTGGGCCCCAGGTAGGTGAAATGTCTTGCTCAGGGTCACTTGGCTGGTAGTGGAGCCAGCAATGGGATTCAGATCTTGTAACAGGGAGGTGTTCATTCCTGTTGCTTCTCCTGGCCGGGAGCGAAGCACTAAGAAGGTTGTTAACCTTGCAGGTGAGGCTGCTTTACAACTCCTTCTTCGTGGAGGGAAAAGAGTGATATTTTGGTACCATTTCAAAGGAGACAAGACTTCTGGGAACTGGCTCAGCAAGAATCCAACTTTCCCCACTGCCCTTACCCACTAGCCTTTTTTTTTTTTTTAAATACATTTATTTATTTATGTATTTATTTTTGGCTGTGTTGGGTCTTCGTTTCCGTGCGAGGACTTTCTCCAGTTGCAGCAAGCGGGGGCCACTCTTCATCGCGGTGCGCGGGCCTCTCACTATCGCGGCCTCTCTTGTTGCGGAGCACAGGCTCCAGACGCGCAGGCTCAGTAGTTGTGGCTCACGGGCCCAGTTGCCCCACGGCATGTGGGATCCTCCCAGACCAGGGCCCGAACCCGCGTCCCCTGCATTGGCAGGCAGACTCCCAACCACCGCGCCACCAGGGAAGCCCCCCCCACTTGCCTTTGACTCTAGACTGCGGCAAGGGGGAAAGGACTCAGGGCTGGTGTCATAAAGACTGAAATGAAAATCCCGACTCTATTTCTTACCACTCGAGTGATCTTAGCCACCATTCTTCGAACCAGAGTGTCATTTCCGGTTCCCAGACGCTAACAAATGTCTTTGTTTCTTGACCTTTGCTGCTTGATGCTAGTTGCACTGTTCATGTCTGTGCGCTGAAATTTCAGTGTCTGTATCTAGACCTGGGGTTTGTTCCGAACCCCCAAGGGGCCTTCCTCTGGAAGCTTTAGTGTAAAGCTTTGGGCCCAGCAGGCACAGAACCCCAGTTGACATTGTTCTGTCTGAGTTTCACTGAACATAGGAGTCTCTTAGTCCTGGTTGCCGATGAGTGGACCAGGCCTTTGTTAATTTCCAGATCAAAAGAGGCATATTAGTTGTTCCCTGTAAGACAACCCTTTTGGTCCAAACTTAAGATGGTTGCTCAGCAATAAAAGCTAGCACCTTTTCCATGGCTGCAGTTGCTGCCATTGACCTTTGGGGCCTTCTAGACTCTGACCTACCTGGAGACTATACCCAGGTGGGGTTGAGGGCAACCACAGGTTGCTCACTCAGTGCTAGGTCACCCATCCCTCCAAACATCTTTTTTAAAATTTGTTTTGCAGACCTTCGTCAGTACAAGGGTTGGGCTTATGCATTAGCCAGACAATAAAGAGATTTAAGGCAAATTAGAAGGAAGAACTATACTTTAGCTTGCAGAAAGTAGAGTGAACCAAAGAAGTTAATGAGAACTAATGATTATTTGTAAATGGACTGTATTGTACACAATTTTTTTAACCTTGCACTTTAAAGTATCTTCAAACATGAGGCTTTCAAAATGTTATATGTAGCTAACTAAAAATATTCCACTTTTTTTTAAAGGAAAGACAAGTGTAAATTCTTTTTTTTTTTTTTTAACATCTTTATTGGAGTATAACTGCTTTACAATGTTGTGTTAGTTGCTGCTGTATAACAAAGTGAATCAGCTATACGTATACATATATCCCCGTATCTCCTCCCTCTTGCGTCTCCCTCCCACCCTCCCTATCCCACCCCTCTAGATGGTCACAAAGCACCGAGCTGATCTCCCTGTGCTATGCGGCTGCTTCCCACTAGCTATCTATTTTACATTTGGTAGTGTATACATGTCCGTGCCACTCTCTCACTTCGTCCCAGCTTACCCTTCCCCCTCCCCGTGTCCTCAAGTCCATTCTCTACGTCTGTCTGCGTCTTTATTGCTGTCCTGCCCCTAGGTTCTTCAGAACCTTTTTTTTTTTTTTTAGATTCCATATATATGTGTTAACGTACGGTATTTGTTTTTCTCTTTCTGACTTACCTCTTGTTCTGATCTAAATCTCAAATTAAAGCACGAACCTTGTAGTTTATAAGGCATATCAGGCAATTAAGGTTCGTGGTTGCTTCTTTATATTGAGCCTGCAAAGATAAGCACCTAAGTTAATTACAGAAATGTCACTAGTTTGTTTATTAAACATCTTCAAATATGATTTTTTAATGGGGATGAAAGGCAGATTCAACTGTATATGAAATACACTAAGCAGGGCCTGTCCCAGGCTGGGTATCAGGAATCAGAGAAGAATAACTGACAATTCATTTATTGAGCCTATAGTCATGTTTCCTTGGGGAAGGGTCATCCTTCCTTAATTCAAGTAGAAAGTTTGATGTCTTGATCGTAGGTTGTCAGTATGAGAAAGCCTTGGCTGAGCCCTGGTCCCTCTTGGGCAAGGCAGGGTGTGTGAGCCGCAGATGGACACGTGCCCATCATCTTACTCCCTCTATTGATTGTCCAGAAGTGAGTTTAATGAAGACAGAATGTCTCCTGTAAACACATCATTATCCCCGATCAAGGAACTGTAAACAGAACCTGGCCTGGGAAGCAGGCTCTTTGTCTCTCCCTACCACAGACATGAAAATGCCCGGGCTCCAGGGATTTCCCGGAGTCTGGAGTCAGTAAGGAAACTTCCTGGAGCATAGGGGGAGGACCCAGAAACCAGACATGCCAAGAGCTCCGACAGTGTCTTCAACATCAGATCTTATTCCAAAAGTTGGAAAGATGGAATTAAAGCATGAATAGGTGAGCCTTATCAAAAAGAATTCAAATAATCTTAAATGCTTAAAATGATGATATAGAAGGAATGGAAATATATCACAGAAGCATTTGCTATAAGAATACTTTGAATGATAGGAACTAGAGTGGGATTCCGTTTACCTGATCTTACTAAAATCAACATCTATCTCTCAGTGTCCTCAAAAAAATCATTAGGGCTTCTTTTTTTTTTTTTTAAGTTTAATTTTTATTTATTTATTTATGGCTCTGTTGGGTCTTCATCTCTGTGTGAGAGCTTTCTCTAGTTGTGGCAAGTGGGGGCCACTCTTCACCGTGGTGCGCGGGCCTCTCATTATCGCGGCCTCTCTTGTTGCGGAGCACAGGCTCCAGACGCGCAGGCTCAGTAATTGTGGCTCACGGGCCTAGTTGCTCTGCGGCATGTGGGATCTTCCCAGACCAGGGCTCGAACCCGTGTCCCCTGCATTGGCAGGCAGATTCTCAACCACTGCGCCACCTGGGAAGCCCCTCATTAGAGCTTCTTGATTCTTCATTTATAATATGTAATCCATATATGTAATATATAATATATACTCTAAACTTTGGTGAATTTGCTTTTTTTTCGATGAAGGTAAAGCTGCTTAGACAACTATAAAGTGCCAGGTAAATATAAGGGGTTATATTTATACAATGTCTAGCACATCAGCCCTTAATAGGTGGTTGCTCTTATACTAGCTATTATAATTATCATGATCTCCATCATTCGCACCATTTAATTACCTCTGTGTAAAGTGAAGGGTGTAAGTATGTTTTAATTAATAATGTAATAATGGATACCTCTTATTGATTGTAAACTATGTGCCAAGTCCTACACTAGGTGCTTTGCATACAAATTAACATTTTAGTTATTGCAGAGACCCGGAGACAACGACATTATGAACATCATTTTACTGAGGCTTGGGGAAGTCAGGCATCTTGTAGACAGTCCACAGGGTCTATTTGGAGGAGCACTGGTTCAAAGCCAGATCTGTCTGACTCCACACACCTTGCTTTTCCTGCCATCTCGTGCTCCCTGTTTTGAAGAGATGGACAACGCACTATAGAATTATTTCAGGTTGGTTTTCTTCCCCCTCTAAATATATGTCAACTGTAAAACCACCTGAAATATAGGCTGATCCTCCTTCCTGAAAGACAATGCAAGCCTAGAGAAGTCCCTTGGAAGGTGAAGATCACTCTCCCCATTTCATCAACCTCGTCCTGATTGTCGCTATTCTCATAGGCACGGACTCCAGCTTTGTTCCATTAGCGTCTCCTGCGCACCATCCCTGCTCCAGCTATTTGTGAGCATTTTACATTGTAAACCTGCCTTCCCACCCTAGATCAGCCCACCGATTGCTTGAAAGTGGTCCTGTGGCTCTAGTATCTCCCTGCGGTCATAATTAGCCAGGACCACAGGCGGGATAGAGCAGAGATGCTTTCTGTGTCCTGCACTTTCTCCCCAAACCCACGGAGTGGCTGCATATCAGTTACGCTCAGCAAAGTGCTCTTTAGGTACACTTGATCACCTCCAGTAACAAGAAGCTCACTACCTTCCAAGGAAGCCCATTCAATTATTGAAAAGCTCTGGTGATTTGGAGATTGGATACAGGCATTTCTTCTTCTTTTTAAATTGATATATAATGGACATACAACATTGTGTCAGTTTTAGGTGTGCAACATAATGATTCGACACAGGACATAGGCATTTGTGTAAAAAAATAAAAGAACACAAATTGGTACACACTTTCTAGGTACAATTTATCAATAGGTATCAAGAGCTTTAACATTGTTCTTTCTTTTCAATCTGCTGATTCTAATTCAATCAGCTAATTTTCTTCCTCGAAATTCACGTTACCAAAAGAAACCAAGATGGTGGAAGAACTGTTGTAGTTTTAGATGTCAGCATTACATTATTTATAATAGTTTAATGAATACATGCAATAATTAAGGATTTCAGTGATCTTAACTCTTACTCAGACAGCATGGCGTGTAGATCCTGAAAGATGACTTACGAGAGGAATGGTACTTCACCGTAATTCCTCACTAGAATGTCCCAGACCAATTAAATGAGAAACTTTAGGAATAACTCCAGACATTAGTCTTTTTTTCTTAAGTTGTCCTAGTGATTCTCATTGTGTAGCCAAGGTTAAGAGCCATTATTCTAGAAGTTATATAGTCATCAAAATGGCTTGTTAAAGTCGCTAAAGCTCCTAGTCTTCAGAAAGGGAAGCAGGTGAGAAAGCAGGCCACCCGCTTTCTACTGCTGTGGTAGGGAATCACTGTTTGGCCCTGGTACCCCAGGGGCTAAGGGGTTCAGCACTTGGACCTTCCCATTGCATCATACTCACATCCAGCCATCCAAGGGCCCTCATGAGCCCCTCATCCAGATGAGTCTGCAGCCCTGCTGGGAGGTCCATACAATTTTGAAGAGAGAAGGCTCTAATGTGACAGGCAGGCTGGGTCTCTTTAACTTGATCATGCATATGTCACTTCGAAGCTCTGGGTTTCCATTTCTTTTGTAAAATG
The DNA here is from genome assembly GCF_028021215.1 of Eschrichtius robustus. Taxonomy (NCBI): domain Eukaryota; kingdom Metazoa; phylum Chordata; class Mammalia; order Artiodactyla; family Eschrichtiidae; genus Eschrichtius; species Eschrichtius robustus. The sequence continues at coordinate 12,234,326 of NC_090838.1, forward strand.
AAGATAATGACTCCTGCCTTACAGAGAGCTGTGAGGTTGGAAGCAGAGAGTGGGGATGGAGCCATTCTATGCTCTGGACCAGATGAAGTACCCACACCGCCAGAAGTCAGCTGTGTGGAGGAGGAGAGAGACAGCTTCACATGCACCTGAGTGTGGGAAGCAGACAGGACAGACTGAGCTCACCTGGGGGGCTTTACTGAGATCAGCCCCTCCCCACCCCCCTCCCCCACTTCGCCTGTGAGACCCCTGTGCCTGCCCATTTTCTCCAGAAAACTGACCAATGGTGGTTTCTGTGCTAGTCAGCCAGCCTTCCTGGTCCTTCACTGCCATCTGCATTCCTTAGAGGTACTGGCCTCTCTTTTAAATGCCATCCAGGGGGACCAACATTCCCACTTTTATCCCCTCTGGTGATTTCTTTTGCACAAATTGGAAAAAGCATCAAAAAAAAAAAAAAAAAAAGAAAAGAAAAGAAAAAGAAATCCACCAATCAAACAGCTCTTTCTTTCTCTTCAAAAATAGCTCTTCTGGTCCCATACCACAGGTAGGGGTGTAATTCACAGCTTCTGTTCTTTTAGCGTCTATGTCCCTCAAAGTGGCAGGTTAAGGCCAGTGTGAGATATTTGGAAGGATTTCTCTGAGAACCAGTATTTAGATCCTCCAGATCTGGTTCATTTGTTTGTTGTTTGTTTACTCATTCATTCACGTATTGAGAATAAAAAATGTTACCATACCTTGCAGAGGGCAGCATTCTTGGACAGACACTTTCCTGAAGTCAGAGGCCAGGCAGTTGGGAAGTAGACAGCAACATACATCCAGAATCCGACCATTCCTCAGCACTGCCACCACACTTCCCCTGGTCCCAGCCACCGCCACCTCTTCTCTGGTTGACCGTGGTAGCCTGCTAACTCCTCTCTCCATTCTCTCCTTTTCTCCTGCCCACCTCATGGGCCAGTCTCAAAATTAGTCAGAGCGCCCTTTTTTTGTAACCATTTTTAAAAATTGAAGTATAGTTAACTTATAATGTTGTTAGTTTCAGGATGCTCTATTTAAAATGCAATTTAAAGTATGTCACTTCTCTGCTCAGAATTCTACAGTGACTCACCATTTCGCTCAGAGTGGAAGCCCAAATCCTTACTATGACCTGGCAGGTCACTGGATCTTGCCCTGCCCCGGGACGGCTCTTAGCTCTCTGGCCACTGTCCTCAAGCTCACCCACTCCAGCCACGTGGCTCCGCGCTCACCCCCCCATCACCTCGGGAGTAAGTCTGGGGGTGCTGTGCGCTGCCACCCCTTCACTCTTTTCTTGCAATCCCAATTCAGTGCCCTTGATGTGCAGTCTATTTCAGAACGCTGAGTTCCCTGCAGCCTCAGCACAGGAGACAGCAGGGCGGTCTGGAGTTTGGACATGTTCAGAAACACTAGTCTCTTCATTAAGGATTTCCTCGTCTGCTTCTACCTGAAGCCAAACATCTGGATGGAATATGCAAAAGGCAGACCACATGTCTGGGGGTTCTTCACATGCTAACAGAACACAGACCATCTGGGGACTGTTGCTGTTTCACTCTTTATCCTTGTTAAAGGTTCAGTTACTTTAAGTTCAACAAACGTTTGTTTACTCCAGCTTTTTGCTTTTTTTTTTTTTTTTTTTTATCTTTTCAATAGAGAGATGAACAAGTCCCACCATGAAGGAACTGGCAGGCTAGAGGAATGGATGACAGGTCACAGGTAACTCTACCCAATTCTACCCAGTGCCACGTGAAGGTCCCAGATCTGGATCCAGTGGCTGCTTCATGGAGGGATGCCCGAAAGACAAATCAGAGGCCATCAGTGAGCTGGAACCTCGGAAGTTGTAGTCTGTCAAGGCGATGAAACTGAGCCCAAAGCTCAGTTGTTGCCTCTGTAGAATGAGGGGAACACCTTTGGGGTGTCCAAGGCTGGAGTGGACAGTAAGGAAAAGAATTTGAGGTCATGGTATAGGGACACTGCTGCCCTTATCAGCAAACAGGGGAGATGCGCATGTAATATAAAAATTCTCTGACTTTAAAAGTACAGTTTAACCCACGGGCTAATCAAACAGAGGGGTGTTACCACTTTTGAAAGTGGATCCTCCCTTGCTGTCTTTACCGGGTAAACATTTACTCATCACTTAAGATGCAGCGTAATTGCCCTCACTCTCCTGGAGAAGTCTTCTCAACTGTGGGTACACTGGCCACCTTTGTCTGTCTGCGGCCACCTCTCACCAGGCTAAGCTCTGCCATGCTTTCGACCCCACCATGTTCTCACTGTTTATGTCTGGGACCTGACACAGACCAGATGGAAGGGAATGCACGTCCCCCTCCCTGGATACTTCAGAGCTGAGCATCTTTTGCACTCCAGTATGGCACCTTCTCCAGACACTCTCCAGGGAGCCAGTCCTGAAGGGATGATGGGGAAGGGACAGAAGGACCCTGCATGGCTGAGATGGGAGGTATAGGAAGACAGGGACAGTGCCCGGGGGCACACATGGCCAAGCCCTCGGGCTTTCTCTCTGCACAGAGGATGTTTCTGGACACGCACCGCTCTGCCATGGGTAGATATGGGACATCTGGGGTGCTCCTTCCTTTGTTTTCCAAGCCTTCCATGACACATGCACTATTTTTTTAACTGTTTATTTTATATTGGAGGAGTATAGTTGATTAACAATGCACCATTTATGATGATAGTTTTAAAAGACACGAGACAAAATTATGATGCTCCCAGACACATAGATTATTGTTCTTTGGTCTCGCAGGAAACCATTCTCCCTAGTATCAGAGTCTCTATTCCTGAGAAAGCAGTCGAATAATCAATTTCCTATAAGGTTGCTTTGCACAGGAAAAAGAACTTGATTGAAAACCAAAGCAGATGATTCTATCTCCCATCTGCTCTGAGCAGACTTTTCTTCCTGGTCCTTTGGAGTCTTTGGCCAGGATGGCTTCTTGGTAGCCAGGGTCCATCTCTATGCTGGGAATGGCGAAAGGCAAGTTCCTATGCTGATGCCAGATCTTTTCCTACCCCAAATGCTGCCATGTAACATCTCAGAAAGTTTCTCCTCTTGTTCTGTCTCGATTTAGAGACTGGTTTCAGCTGCTGACGTGGTGCTGCTACTGTCTGCCCAATCTGGATGTTGAGTGTGGTCAAACCCAGCTGTGTTGATGGGTCAAGTCTGCTCAGTCACAGGGAAGGGGGGATTGGACCAATCTGTCACTTCAGTGCTTTTCCCATCTCATTTCTCCCTCTTCTCTTTTGGGAGTCAAAGCAAGTTCTTTACACCCTCCAGGATTCAGTTCGCTTTCCCAATGCCTCCCCCTTTCTTTGGCGACTTTCATTCTGTCTAGAATGCATCTCTTTTTGTCCAAATACTACCTGTCACACCTAGCTCAAATGCCACTTCCTACAGGAAGCCTTCCCTGATCTTCCAATCCGAGGGCATCTTTCTCTCCTCCAAATCTCTTGAAGACTTTGAAACTGAGCAGGGCCCTGTGAGGCCCTCCCGGGTACAAAAGCCTTTCCGTGTCCCCTGTTTCTTAATTACAGGATAAAGGCTTCAGCCTCCTAGACCTTCCCTGAGTTCCAAAGAGCAGATTCAAACAGTTGCTAATCAGGGAAAGGAGGGAACACAGAAACAAAGGAGGAATAATTAAGAAACTATAGTGCAGCGATTAAAGCAGGATCCTGGTTTCTTCTCAGGGAATATACATCATACCTTTGAGTTCTTCTGCAGGAACTAAGGCCCCCCACCCAGGTGGAGGATGGCAACTTCAAGTTGAGCACAAGATCCCTGGAGCACCACCCTGTTACCTCACCACCAAGCAGTCAGAAGAAAGTCACACATCCTGCAGCCCTCACCCCAAATTTTGCCTACAAAAACTTCTCGCTGAAGACCATCGGGGAGTTGGGGGTTTTTCCGAGCATGAGCCACCCCTTCTCCTTGCTTGGTCCTGCAATAACCCTTTCTCTGCTCCAGACTCTGACATTTCAGTTTGTTGGCCTCACTGTGTGTCGGGTACACAAACTTATGTTTGGTGACAACTGTTTGCAGAAGCATTGTAACTAGAGCAGAAGCTTGAGATAAAACGAGCTTAGGCTGGAAATTTAATTAAGCCACCGAATAAGCAGGTGCTCTTAGGGAGTTAACCTCTCTAAGCCTCAGTTTTTTTATCCATGAAATGGAGAATCCTCATGCTTCCTACATTTGTTGTGAGGGTGAGAGATGATATATGCAAAACACTTAGTGCAATGTCCATTAGTAGGTGTTTGCTAAAGGGTGAGTATTGTTATTATTATTCGAGGCCATGATTATGCACTCACTCTCTTTAAGTTATGTGGGTATTGGCCAAGTCTCCTGCCCGAGACTTGAGTGCTTCTCAAGGGGTGAGGGGTGGCTGTTCCAGGGCCGGCCTGGTGGGTGATGAACCGCTGGGGACATGGCGGGGGGGCTCTGCTCTGGGGCTGCTGAGGGCACAGAGCAGTCGCAGAGAACAGCAGGCTCAGGGCTCACACTATCAAAGGCCTGAGGCCCCAGAAGGACCAGCTTGTTTCATTAAAACAAAGAGAAGGGTTTCCTTGAAAATCCCACTTCTTCCCAGATTTCCCTCTCGGCTGCTTCTGTGGTCACACATGTTTCCGATGAATCCACATTCAAGTGAATTTCGGTCGACAAATAACTCGATACAGCTCTTTGGTGGGAGAGAATTCCTTCGGGATGTGGTCATGGTTTGGCTACAGTAAAATTAAAAATAACCCAGAACCCCCCGCCGCCCGGGCTGGCATCAACCCAGGACAGTGCATTTGGGAACCATTATCGGGTTTATCGGGGTAACGTATCGCAGAAAACCTGCTTCTGTTTATAGACCATTTTATTATTCCGTTTTGACATTTCCCTTTTTTCTTCAACCTTTTTCCCCCTTAAGCAAATATCTATTAGACTGAGTTGAAATGTGAGCCAACCAAATATACTCTTTTTCAACTTCAGGCTAAAGCAGGTCTGACTAGAAGCAGAAATGCTTAAATGAAAAGTTATGATTTACTTTCCTTCTAAAGGGAAACAGTGTCAGAAAGAGAATTTTATGTGACAAGGGAACATTCGGAGCACAGAATGACAGCTGGCAGCTGACACAGGCCTTGCCTGGGAAAGGAGTGACACTTAGAAGGCTGGACATGATCGCACCCGGCACCTCCCACCCCCAGGCAGACCGGGAACCATGCACAGGCAGAACCTCAGTTACTTCCAAAATGGCAAAGCTCCCAGATTGGATTGTAGGCATAACGATGGTCAGATCAAGAAGAGAACTTCGCAATAACACACCAGTCTTTGTCCCCCTTATCTTACTATTGGATAAACTGAGGCCCACAAGGCGGCAGTGACTTGCCCAAGGTAACTCCACTGAGGTATGGTATTAACGGGGTTGGGTCTTAGGCCAGAGCTCAGATGGCGTGAGCTTGAGGACCAGCTGTGCCCCGTGATCTTAGGCAAGAGACTTGACTTTATTGTGCCTCCAGTCTATTGACTGACTGTAAAATGGGATAATAATTTCTGTCTTGTTTGTATCATGCAGCTAGGGAAGATCCAAAGAAGACCCAGCTAGTATAGCAAATATTTACCGAGTGCTTTCTATGTGCTCGGCAACTGTTCTAAGCCTTCACAAAACCCACTTACCACTCACAGCAATCGCACCAGTTAGATACCAGAGTGATGCCCATCCTGGGGGTGAGGGAGCTGAGTGAGACTCAGAGAAGTTCAGTTACATGACCAAGGTTACGTCGTTGGAGGATGATAGAGGCTTGATTTGAACCTGGAGCGTCCCACACCAGAGCCTGTGCTCTTGACTCCAACCAATTGGTCTCTGGGACCTATTAACTCAGAGCCCAGATGCAAAGGTGAAAGACCAGGATTCCTGCCTCCTGCTCCATGTCCTTTACCAGGACCCTGAACTGCCCCAACTCCTGGAGGGGGAGATGGTCAGGCTACTTTCCTACCCTTTCTCTCAGGCCTGGAGCAACAGATTAAATGATGACATGGAAAGATGGTTTGAATTCTCTTTGCATGCATCTGAGTACAGACCTGAAAGGAATGTGTGCTGGTGAGGGTTGGGAGTTCGAGAGGCGGGCCTTTCCTGAAGGAGGGCCGCGCCCCCCTCCGTGGCCGCTGAATCGGGCTCTGCCCTTGCGTTTGCTCCCCTCCCCTCTTCCTCTTTCATTTCAATTTATTGCTCCCAGGCCTGACTACCTCCTGGCTTGCCTCTTCACAAGCCCCTGGATTCTTGGATGATCTGATGACCTGGCCCCCAACTTCCTCTTTAATCTCCACCTTCCTCTCCCTTTCGCCCTCTGGGTGTGTGTGTGTGTGTGTGTGTGTGACCAGTTCTTGAATGCATCAAGTTCTCCCCCCACCTAGGGGCTGTTACCTCTGCCCAGAATGTCCCACACCCAACACTTCACCCTTCTGACCCCGGTCCAAATAGCTTTCCTCAGACACAACTTCCTTGACCCTCAGTCTTAATTAATCTCCCCCAACATCTCCGTACTTCTCTCATAGAACCATTTCTTTTCCTTTGTGCCCTTCTTACCCTTTGCACTCATACATGTATTTTTTAAATCTATCTCTTTATTTAGACCAGGGATCAACAAACTCTCTATTACTGTCATAAACTTTTAATTACAACCCACATGGCCTACGAGTTAAAAAAAAGATTTTTACATTGTAAATGGCTATGTAAGCACCTACGTAGTATCTTTGATTTTGCTTCTTCACCTTGCAAAACCTGAAATATTTTTATTTATATTTATCTTTTAAGATGAAGTTTGCTAACCTGTTCTAGACTGTGAGCCCATTACAGCAGAGACTGGATGTCTATTCTGCATATCCAGTACCTGACCCAGTGCCTGGCATGTAGTCGATGTTCAATAAATATTGGTGTCCTGAAACTATCAATGGATTCTTCCTTCCTTCCAGCTCCCCCCAGGGGGAGGCAAGAAGTTCAGTAGGAAGAATTCATGCTGCATCCAAAATCTCATTTGAACTCCAAATTTGAACTCTGCTGTTTACTAGCTGTGGGACTCTGGATAAGTCAATGTCTTTGAACCTCAAACCTATTATCCTTTAAGTGAAGTTAGTAATTGGAAGGATGCAATAAGGTGATAAATGTAAAGGTCACTTAACAAAATGTAAAGACCATATAACATATTAATTACTGTCATAATAATTTATGTTATTGTGCCAAATGTCAATTTATCACCTCTCAGCTCCCGAGCACATTTCATTGCTTGCTCTGTGATAATGGAGAAGGACCCTGTAAATATTTTCTCTTTGCCAGTTCACACAGCGTTTAGTTCTCTCAGTACAGGGCGCTCAAGAGACACGTCAGAAGGAAGGGGCTCCTCCTCTTGCTTCTGGTGTGCTGCTTCTTGCTCCTGTCATTCTGCTGCCAGCATCACATTTGGGGACGTTCACCAGTGCTTACCCCCAGCAACTTTTGGTTGTACCTCTACGGACAATTTCCCTTTGATTTTCAGTGGTAGCTCTGTGGGCAGATCCCCACTGAGTCCCCCAAGACGTCCAGTGGCCAGCTTCCCAGCCTGGTCCGCACACAGTACGTTTCCAGCTTGCCAGTCATGGCTGTGGGTCCCCACCCATCTGTTTCAACCTACCTGTTCCTAGACGGGGTATTTCCTCTTGGCCACTTTCAGCTGAAGTTCCCTACTCACCAGCCTCAGCCTAGTGTCTGTGGACCAGCGTTGACTTGGGGTAAAACAGTGAACTTCCCTGCCATCCAGCAGAGTATAAACGGCACCTTCCCCAGTGAGGTGAACCCCATCCTTGGAGAGGGCCTCTGCCTTCCAAGTTTATTTCTTCCTTAGGTGCTCTCCATCAACCTTCGGGAATTCTTTAGAGTACTCTTTACTCCTTTATAGATTAATTATAACTGTTATAGTTAATAATTCCCTATATTTTTTCTGTTCAAATAACTGTATGCCATCTATCTCCTGATTCAACCTTGACTGAGACAGAATTGTTATCGGGAATGGTCTCAGGAGATAGACACACAAAGTTGGGGTTCAGGGATTGGCTTGGTTGTGTCTTTGAACTTGAGTGTAGTGCTATTTTTTTTGCCGATAGGAAATGAGGGGCTAGCAATCCATGGCATGCAGTGGCATCACCAATAGTCCAGCTGTCGCCTGTGGTTGAATGTGATAAAGTGCCAACTGAAGACATGCCTTGGAAGCCCATGGCCTTTGCGGCAGTAATGATGACAATAGGGACTGTGGTGTGGGAGGATTCTTCAGAGTGCACTTGAGCAATTACAGAAAGAAAGTGACAAACTCTAGTCCTTTCACTGTCAGCTCAAATCACAGATTGAGGAGCAGAGAGCTTCCAAGACGGTTCTAAAATATGTTCTCATTTCTTACAGCTTCGGGGCTGATATTGTGGAAAAAATCAACAAAAAATTTATTATGCAAGTTACTGAGTTACAATAACAGTTGAATTCAGAGCCTTGCCAAGTTTCTCATGCGAAAGTGAGGACACTTATTAGGAAAGATTAGGAGACTAAAACTAGAATTGAGAACATCTGGTTGGCCGCAGATGAAACTGACAATCTTAAGCCTCCAAATCACTCTGCATTTCCCTTGGCACTGAAATTAGCTTGTTCTCCTGTACACTGAAGTTAGACTCACATTCCTGTACCTGAAAACCTTATTATTTAATTTTACCTGGGGTAAATGACTTAATAGTGGACGATCAGTCTCTTTAAAATCTACCACAATCGTCCTCTGTTGCCAACAGACCCATAGTTAGAGTCACATCTTTTTATGCTCCAGAGATAAGTACATATTAAGGCCCAGGTGGAAACAGCTTACACCCAGAAGAACGGAAATTGTGCTACTATATTGGCAGAAACTTGGGGAACGTGAGTAGGAATGGATTTTATGGGTGTTCAGCCAGGGAGGGTAGACTATAGCAATAGATTGGACCAAATTCATTAGTATTACTAGCAGTTCCACGTAGCATGTTAACTCATGCATCCAGGGGTGGCTCTAACAGCTTACTTGGGAGCTGTGAGCCGGCAGGAGAGGTGGGGTTTGTACAGTGAAGAGATACAGAGAATTTCTGGTCTCATCTCCACCCTCCAAAAGTCCATGACTCTGCTGGGGGAAAAAAACACATAGATCCATGTGAAAACGAATCAAAAATAATCTCTCAGCCACCTTGGAACAGCAGGAAAATAAGCAGCATCAACAGTCAGAATTGTGGTGCTCAGGGAAGAGGAACTCTTACAGGCTGAAGGACTGTTCCATGGAAGGAAGGAAAGGGCTTTTTTGGGAGCTGGAGATGCCTAGGTTTGAGGAGGCCAGGAGAAGAGTGGTAAGTGAGAGGGAGAGGCAGGTTGTTAGATCAAGACTGAAAGTGTGGCCACAGACCAGGGCTCATGAGATCTGTGGAGCTCAACAAATAACCCATAGATGCTTAGGGCAACTCAAGGCCCCAACAGGGCACTGACTCCTAATGTGTAAAGCGCACCCTATGAGCTCAGCATCTTCAACCTGTGCCCGGGGCTGTAACACCTCCTTTCCAGATCCTAACACGTTAGGCATGAACTTTACACTTTCCTCCCGGAGCCCATACATCCGGGCATTTACTATCATCAGTGTCTGGATCCAAGAGCGTTCGGGCTCCGAAGAGTAGGAATCACCACAGCTGTGTGTTAACCTTCTTGTTGATTCTAGTTTCCTGTCTGAGGAACAGACCTCTTTCCTGTGGTGGCTGGATGGAAAGTCTGCTCTTTTTAGGAGACATGCTGCTCCTATCCTAGAAGTGTGGCCAACGCTCATAGCAATGTCTGACGATCACAGTAATTGGATTTTGACAAGATACAGTAGACCTCTCAGAAGAGGTTACACACGTATCATCAGCATGGAAAAAAAAAAAAATCAGTGGACTTTCTTCGTTCTGCCTTTTGGACACTCACTGATGTTCACGGTATTGTCTTGCTTTAGCCTTCTGAGCATTTGTCATGGTTGGTTAGTCAAAAATGCCGCTAAAGGAACGAACCCTCCCAGGGCAAGGTGCCTGGCAAAGAGGAGGATATGCGTTGTGTCTGGCTCCAGATTGGGGTGTGTTAAAACCTGCTACCGTCTGATGCTGGGTCTTCTCTCTGGAAACTGAGCAGCTCTCCAGCTGGAGACAGTCGGATCAGCACAAGGGGAGAGTGACTCAGTGGGGCAGGTGGGGTCAGAAAGTCCAGCTGACCTTCCCCACAAGGAGATTCTCCTTCCATTCTTGTCTTGGATGATCTGATTTATATCTTTGATATTGAAGGAAGTTCCCGATACAGGCATGTTGTGTTGGAGACAGCAGAAAACAGGCAGGGATCTAGCCTTCACCAGTGGGTTGGTCACCATCACAAACTGAAGGAGAAAGACCAGGAGGTGAAGGAGTTGGACAACAGGGCACATGAAGGAGAGCCGAAGAAATGGGGGAAGAAGAGAAATGTAGAAAGGGCTTAGTCAGTGTCTCCGGACCTCTGGGAACTGGGGGTAAACGCACTTTGTTTGATTTCAGTTTCTATCCATTCCATTCTTTCCAAAGGAATGTAATGGAGAGTAAATACATGTTTGAATAATGAATGAAGATCCAAAAACTAGATCCAGAATCAAGTGAATGTAAGGTAAAACCAAGATATATTTTAGTTGAATATAAAGAATGCATTAAAAATCAATGTCAGCTAGCGAATTGAGCAGTGTTCCTTTGGAGGTATAAGCTCCTCACCACTGGGGTGTGCAGGCATTAGCAGAATGGCCCTTTCCTAGGAGTGCCATGAAAAGGCATTCTGAATGGCATAGCACCCAGGGACACAGGCGAAGCTGTCGCCCTCTGGATTTATGCTGGTCAAGCTGTGAGATACACAGGTGAGGCGGTCACTTGGGGTTGCCAGACTCCACAGACCACAGCAGGGAAAGGAGGGCTTCCCTTGTTCATGGATCCATTGTTAAATTCATGGATGTTAACAATCCTGATTGATCAGTATCTCAAGCTTTTCTCTTAAGTAAAGCACAGACCTGTAAAAAGAAACAAGAGAAGACACAGAAGGCTGGGTGACTGCCACAAGGCTAAATTGGATATGCCATGAATAATAAAATAAAGATGAAATATGCCTTATTATATGCAAATTTTAACTAAATCTATTAGAAATATTTAATTGCAGCTATAAAAGTTGTCATCAAAATGGCCTACTCTAATGTGAACATAAAAAGAGTAGACAATGAAATCTTCATTAGTTAATTAAAATTTCTTAATTGAATGAAGTGTCATCCTGATAGATTAAGTTAAATAAATATGGTTTGCTCTGTAGTTTACAAACGAAACCCTGAAAATAAAAATGGTTCAGAAGAATAGCATTCTGTCTGTGTTTTGCTCATTCATTCATTCCATGCCCTCACTATAGTTACTGCAACACACAAGCTGTCAAATGTCAGAGCCAGAAGGACCCATGGCAATGCGCGAGACTCAGTAAACATATCTACATGCACAGATAATTATCAGTGCTCTACCATGGCTCATTCGGAGGAAGAAACACTGGGGACCAAAAGCACTTGCACTTTATTAAGGATAAAAAATTTCATCTACAAGGATCTTGCTTTAATGGCAGCATTACAGTCATTCTCTGTCCTCACTGGGGGAACTGCTCAGTGTAGATGCCAGTGACTGTGCTAAAGTGAACATGGGGTGAAAGAATGAGGATGATTGGATGCCTGTCTCTCCCACGACTGCATGGCACTCCTTCCTCACAGATCTCAAAGTGAGTTCAGAAACTTCATGAACTGATAAAAGTCCCAGCACGGGACTTGCTGCACTCAAATGCAATAACATCGGCCCCGGTGAAAAGGTGGACCAACCCCAAGAACCCAGCAGGTGGCATTATTCCGACCTTAGGACATGGGCTGTGTTAAGCAGCTGGTGTGCCCAGATCCACTTGGTTAAGGATTCCCTTTCCCCTCCCATCACACCTCTACTTGGATTGAGTGATAGTCATGCACACCACCTGAGCTGAAATCGACCCTGGCTCTAGATCTAGTCTTCAGAGACTGACTGACATCATCATTTCTCAACCCTCCACTCATATCCCCTCACCACCTCATGAAGCTGTGTCTTCCCTAGCTCTGAAACATATCGGTCCCTAGATTGTGGAGTCCCCAAGGCCCGAGATCCAACTTTGACTTTACTTAGGGCCACAGCAACTGGCAAGAGCTAGCATGTAGAGAAGAACCCCACAAGAAGATGAGAGCCACACACGCTGATGGAGAAGCAGTGTGACCCAATCCCTCACTTCTCATCCACACCATGGTGATTTATCACTGAGCCTGGCTCACTGCAGGACACTTCAACCTTTAAACCTTCACACATATTAGCTGTGCAGACACCCATGTTCAAAATATCGCCCACGTTTCCAGGCCCGGTTTACGGATCACAGGCGCTGGGGAGATGGCCCTGGTGACCCCATCTTCACATCGTCTATATTCCCATTCTTTAGGGAGTCAGAACCATAGAGCTCCTGGGAAGCTTCCATAACCTCTGAACCAGTAGTTCTCGAAGTGTGAAGTTCAGTGTCTTGGTTCTTTGGTGCTCCACAGAGATCAGGCAGAGATCACACCTGCCCAGGTAGGTGTCCCGACCCATCACCCCCGCCGTGTCAACAAGCGTGACTTATGCTTGTTTACCGGCTGGGACTCTAGTTAAGTTTTTATTTGAGCAAAGGGGTTTTTAGGCAAAAATATGGAAATCCAAAGGTCTAAATCAGTGTTTCTTAAAATAAATCACATAGATGCATATGGAAAATGAAGATTTCTTGGCTCCTTGCAAAGAAATTCTGATTCAGTAGGTCTGAAATAGAAGCCAGAAAACTGCTTTGCAGAAAATTGTCCAGGAGGTTTTGACACTGACGTTTCAAGGACTGGGGAACGTGCAAGCCCTCTTCCATAGAACTTTCGGCCGTGTAATTCCTCTTCAGTAGAACTTTCTGCCATGATGGAAATGCTCTCTCTCTCTGTGTCACTACAGTGGTCATTATATGTGGCTACTGAGCATTTGAAATGTGGCTGGTGAGACTGAGGAACTAAATTTTAAAATTTACTTAATTTTACCGAATTTAAATTTAAGTAGTTACATGTGGTTAGTAGCTACCACATGGATGGTACAATACTGATGTTCTCCCTGTGAAGAAGTCTGCCCTGTAACATCCTTAACGGTTAGACATACATTTTGTTTTTTCAAAGACCCCTTTGCCTACGACGAAACATTTTCGGGTTGGGTTGCATTAATTAAGTTGCTTATCTCCTATTTAATATGTATCTGGAATATATGGATAAACAAATTAGGGTCCCTTTCTTCAAAAAGCTCAGAATCTAGTGAGGAAGATTTTAGTCAGGGAAATCAGCAAGTCCAGTCACGTCAAAAGAAGTAAAGAGATTCCAATCTTGGCAGACTGATTTTAATTCATTCTGAATCCTTCAGTTTCTAACATCCACGAGGGCTTTATATCAGGTAAGTTTCTGCTTCAATAGTTAGAGCCACTATGGAACTCCAGCAATCACCTGCTGATGGGGAGGACCACGGCAATTAAAGGCATAGGCTCTGGAATGAGACAGCTTGGGTCCTAATCTTCCATCTGACCTTTATTAGCTGTGTGCCCTTGGGAAACTTATCCAACCTCTCTGTGCCTCAGTTTTCTCATCTGTAAAATGGGGATAGTACTATCACCTACCCTCAGCTATTGCTGTGAAGAGTAATTGGGACAAAGTATGCTAAGTGCTGAACCCACTGCCTATACACACACACAGTGAGAGCCCATAATCGGGCAAGTTTCTGTAGCACAGTGACTGACAGCATGAACTCTGGAACTCGGCTGCCTGGTTCAGAATCCCAGACCTGCCACTTACAGCTCTGAGAACCTGGAGCATTTACTTTACTTCTTTGTGCCTCAATTTTCTCCTCTGTAAAAATGGGATTTATTAAATGGCAGGGATTGTGTAGAGAGGTTAATATGCATAATTAACTTACGGGCTAGCTCCTGGTACAATGCATAAGCATTTATATTTATTTGTACCCTTACTACTAATTGTTGGTTTTCTCTCTTCAGTCTATATTTTCCAAGTCATCCTCCCACACATCAGTCAGAATAATCTCTGAAAGGCAGAAGTTTGACCGTGTCATGTTTCAGTTTAAAGTCTTTCCATATCTTCCTATCACCCTCATAGCCTTTCACTTTCTTGTTTGGCCTCACCTCTCATTGGGTTCCCATCTTTTATCTCCCACCTTCAGGAAAAACAAAACCCATATGCTCCATCCATATAAGGCCCCTGATGGTGTTACGGCCTCTTGCCTTTGCACGTGATGCTATTTCTATCTGAAACAGTTGCCCTCTATCCCTTGCCCCTCTGCGGGGTATCAAAGCTCTTCTGGTCTTCAAAGCTCAGCTGCCTTTGCCAAGATAACCTCCTTGACTTCCCCCCAACCAGGCTAGGTTAGGTTTCCCACGTCCTTCCTGTCACGTGACTTTGTGTTTATCTCTATCATAATACTTATCGAATTGAATCATATTTATGTCCCCCCAGTAGAATGTGAATTCTCTGACTTTCATAACCATATCATTGGCAATTAGCACATGGGTTTTATACTCAGTGTAAGTAAGTCAGTAAGTGAGAAATAAAAAAAAAAAAAGGGGGACCGAGTTCTGGGCAAGAAATAAAGGATATTTTCGTAGAGAACTTCCTCCTTTTTATCCCTGGGTCAATGATCTTCACTTATCACCACAAGAATTCAGAGATGTTAATTTGACACCCCTTTGAAAAAATTGTACATGTGAAACTATAATTCCACAGGTACAGTCTAATTATCCTGAGGTTACAAAATGAGCTAATAACAGGTAGTTTAAATCAACATACCATGCATGGCTGCTTCTCAAACAGCCCAACTCTGTCTAAGGCTAGAAGGGGACATTTATTAAAAACACTGGCAAAGTCTGTCAGAGTGAGACCTTTCATATCCATAATTCCTACCATCTGTAACAGCTTATGTTACATAAGATCCCAAATTACCAGTAGTAGTGTTAATCCATCATCTGTCCTAAATATTTTTAGATGTTCTTTATATACTCTACTTAGCTCCCCTTTCTGTTTTTATAAATGTATGTACTTTACTTGCCACAATTAATTTTATGCTGACTTTATCATATCATGGGACAATCCAAAATCCTTTGGGATGATTTTTCAGAAGTAGTATAAGGTATAAAAACAAGTTATATTGAAACCAAAGAAAAAATTCCAAGTCTCCTAATTAGAAAGAGGCATTCAAGGTTTCTCCTCCCACCATAAAGTATTACAAATATAATTTCGTACAGGGTTATAATTTCTATCTAGATAAGAAGTTACTCTATAAAATCTGTGTTATTATTTGTAATAAAAGGAAAAAATACACTTCCAGTAAATTATTAATGCTAACCATTTCAGATTGCATCTATTCTGTGTTCCTAATCTGCATGAGAGTTACTTACTCTTCAAGTTACACTTTGACATAAAGAAACTCTTAGTCAAATAAATGTGAGCTATTATTTACCATCTGATAAAGAAGAAGGTTCTACACCTCTGCATCTCTATGTCTTTTGTAACGGTAACACGATCTCATATTCCTGAATAGAATTGTCTGCCTTGTGAAGTACTGAGCTACTCTTTGGTACACATTTAGAAGCAAAGGCTGGAAATTATACCCCAAAGAGCTTTAAAAAAATAAAACCTTATCACTGGCACACTTTACAAATGGATGGAGGTGATTTTGTGTGTAACATACAAGATGGGTTCCCACACCAGATCCCCTAGGCCTATCCAAGATGTCACGGGCAGCTTCAGTGGGCAGTTCCCATACGTATTGTCAGCGGCCTGCCAGAGGTTGGACTGTCTCTCTCCACTTTTCTGTTTCCTGGCTTTCTCTGAAATGAAGGAGGGTTGCTCAGTCCATTCACAGGTGCAGCCCAAGGGGGCTGGCAAACTGTGGATGGATACTCCAGCAACCAGTCTTCAAGGAGACGATATTTAGGAGCTTCTGTACAGTTCCTTAGAGAGTTTTCAGAAGGATTGGGCCCTACTTGTCCTCAGAAGTAACTTGCCCAACAGTGCATCTGTTATTAGGTCCTCCTCCTGCCCTGTCTCTTTCTCTCTGTTCTCCTGCCCCTGCTCCCTGGGTTCATCTCCTAAATAAACGACTTGTGACTAAGTCCTAGCATGAGGCTCTGCTTCTGGGGGGAATTCAAACTAAGATATCAGGCTACAAAGAAAACCTCGATTAATTCCAAAATGACAGCAATGGTATAGGTCACACACTCTGATCATGATACAATAATACTGACATTAATGACAAAAATTGGAGTACAAAACCCAACAAAATCCTTACCTCTTTAGATATTTAAAATTACTCCTAAATTATGCATAAATGGAAGAAAAATTACACTCAGAGTATAAAATAACCTAGTAAAAATGATAATGAGGTGAAGCTAAAGGTATTATCATAGAAAAATGCATTTCCTAAAAGAGTTTTTTCATGAACAGAGGGAAAAAAAAAAAAAACCACTAAATATTCCACGCGACATTATAAAAATAAGAAAGGTAAAAAATATAAAATAAGGAACTTTAACAAAGTGGGAAATAATGAAGATAAAAAATTACTACAATAGACAATAAATATGACTAACGATTGGTCACTAGGTACAAGGCCCTTTGTCACATTTTTATAATTAACATAATTTCACAGATGATAAAATTGAGGCACAGGGCTTCCCTGGTAGCGCAGTGGTTGAGAGTCCGCCTGCCAATGCAGGGGACACTGGTTCGAGCCCTGGTCTGGGAAGATCCCACATGCCGCGGAGCAACTAGGCCCGTGAGCCACAATTGCTGAGCCTGCGCGTCTGGAGCCTGTGCTCCGCAGCAAGAGAGGCCGCGATAGCGAGAGGCCCGCGCACCGCGATGAGGAGTGGCCCCCTCGCTTGCCGCAACTGGAGAAAGCCCTCGCACAGAAACGAAGACCCAACACGCCCAAAAATAAATAAAGAAATAAATGTAAAAAAAAAAAAATTGAGGCACAAATAAAGTTGCCCAAGATTACACATTTAGTAAGTTATGTGACCTGAACGAAAACCTAGGCTGCTGTTTGGACTTTGAGTGCCTTCCCTCTCTTAAATCATGAACTGCTATTCAATAGCTACTTCTTACAACATACACACACATGCACGTGTGCATACATGTATATACAAACATGAACAGATAAATCATGTATTTGTCTAGTCAAGGTAAAAAAAAAAGAAACACAAATTCAAAAATGTTAATTGTAAGGAAGTAGATGTAACCACAGGTAAAGAGAAAATAATAAAATAATGAATAATTTCTAAAAGGTTTTGCTAAATATTTTAAAATGTGGATAAAATGTACCATTTTCTATGAAAATGCGAACTACTTAAATCAAAAGAAATGTATAGAGTACATGAGCAAACCTCACAAATATGGAAAAAGTCAACACTATTTACTGAAAATACCTGCCTAAAAATGTCAGTTGAGATGGTTTCTTAAGTGACTAGTGACTAGTTTTAGATCTTCAAATGGTACATAATTATTATTTTTTAAATTACAGAGTTGATTGAAAAAAAAAATAGATTCTTTTAAAGAAGTCCCAGATGTGGATTACTATTTCTATGACATATTTGGGCAAGAGAAAAAATGAGACCTAAGCACAGCTGTTCACCACTAGTCTCTCTGGTACTACCTTAATCTGAGAATGGTACAATGGAGATGGGAACATGGTAACGTGCAGGAAAGAGTAACTAACTTCGCTCGGGTAAAGCATGGAAAGAGTCAAAGAAGAAGAGCCATTTGAGCAATGTCTTAAAGGATGAACAGGATTTCACAAGACAAATTAGGGGAAGTAGAATTTCAGGCAGAAGGAACAGTGTTATTAGCAATGTTATAAAAATGAAGAAAATAGATGTTATATCAGAAAACTGTGAATGTTTTTTATAGCATGGAAAAATGGGATGCATGTTTGATAGAAGGTAAGTGAGATGGGAACATTAAGTTGTTAGGTTTGATTAAGCAGTGTTTCTGCAGAATGCTAATGTCCATGAGAAATCATAGATGTTCTGTGAAATATGAATTCTGTAGACAAATACATTTGAGAATTGCTACATATCACATGCTCTACCCTCCTGTGGAGATTTACAATGAATAAAAAATTCTAGTAGAAAAAAGAATAAGTAAATAAAAGAATCTGTTTAACCTGTTTCACAAGTACTTGAAAACTGATTTTCTTTTCATGGAACACCAATTAACATCTCCAAGACTATACTTCAGGGAACTTGCTAAAGGCAATAGTATGGCACAACATTGTCAAACATATGTCACAGAAAGGTGTGTTTGTTAGCTGTATGCAGAATGGATTAGAGGAGGGAGAAAGTAAAGGCTGAGTGACCTTCTAAAGAAGAGATGGTAAAGCTCGGAGTAAATAAAGCAAAATGAACTGAGGAGAATCTGACAGATTTTGAGAGCTCTTTAAAAAGGATATTTGTTAGGTCTTAATAATCAGCTGGAGGAATAGGGGTAAAGAAGAGGAGAGATTGATTGATTTATTTATTTATTTTATAGTAATCTTTTTTATTT
Source organism: Eschrichtius robustus (assembly GCF_028021215.1). Taxonomy (NCBI): domain Eukaryota; kingdom Metazoa; phylum Chordata; class Mammalia; order Artiodactyla; family Eschrichtiidae; genus Eschrichtius; species Eschrichtius robustus. The sequence continues at coordinate 12,253,037 of NC_090838.1, forward strand.
ATTTATTTATTTTTTTATATTTTATTTTTGGCTGTGTTGGGTCTTCGTTTCTGTGCGAGGGCTTTCTCTAGTTGCGGCAAGCAGGGGCCACTCTTCATCGCGGTGCGCGGGCCTCTCACTATCGCGGCCTCTCTTGTTGCGGAGCACAGGCTCCAGACGCGCAGGCTCAGTAGTTGTGGCTCACGGGCCTAGTTGCTCCGCGGCATGTGGGATCTTCCCAGACCAGGGCTCGAACCCGCGTCCCCTGCATTGGCAGGCAGATTCTCAACCACTGTGCCACCAGGGAAGCCCGAGAGATTTATTTTTATGAGTTTGGTTTGAATTTTAAAATATTGTGAATATGAAAACGCAAGATGATACATGGGCCTTTCCAAAACTACTTCCTGCCCATCTTATGTGATATTCAGAAGTCCCAATACAAAGAAAAATGCTTTTCCAGCTACCGTGAAACTTTAATTTTATGAGGAACATATTGTCTTGATAACCAGAGTTCTAGAGACAAAGTTGAACCGACGAATAGGACTTATGGATTCCAGGGTACATGGCGGTGGACGGTCAGGGCGACAGGCCTAGATTGCTGTCCAAGGTGCTGAATTGATTGGTCAAGTGACTGGAAATTGCTTCACTTACGTTTCTGCCTCTGCCTCAAGGTCAACTCTCTGACGGAGTAGCAGCCTAGCACCAGACCGAGCAAAACTTCATCCAACTAGCATGTCTGCCCTTGCCAGAACTAGCTGACTCTGACTTCTGATCAAGACAACAGCTTGATTTCTCAACTGGACTCCTGGCAGATCTGCTGCAAGCTGCAAACTCTGTGTCCACAGAGGTTAAAAGTACCCTGACAGGTAGGTAAGTATTTCCTCCACGAATAAAGTTGACCAGTCAGAGGAGCTGGTAGTTTGTGGCTGTGGATGGCTGTGAGCTGTAGAAATTAATTATCAGGGTCTCATTTCAGCACACTCGAGTTTCAGGACCCTGAAATTTTCTCTTTGCAGGCAGCTTCTATTGGCCACTGGCCTATGTTGAGCTTGACACTCTGTAGGTCACATTTTCTGCCCACGGGAACTTACACATCTAATGGACAAACCAAATACGTAATTTAAAGTACTGTGCAGTGGTCTATATTTAACATCAAATAAATTAAATGCATTAGGAGCCAAAAGGAGAGGATTAGCATGGACTGGGTTAGCTAGGTAAAGCTTCACGGAGGAAGTGGGTCATCAAGTTTACTTGAAGCCCAAGTAAACTTCAGATAGACAGTGAGGGAGAGGGTGTGCGTAAAAGACAGCATCACGGGAGTGGAAATGCCCATGGAACATTTTGGAGACAGTAAATACTCACCTGGTTCAGCCTAGAGCTCCCTATCCTTTCATCCTCCCCACTCATATTCACATGTAACACCACCACCTTTATAACTTCTCCCAGTAGTGATAGCATTATTTCTATCACACAAAAGGAATAAAAAAATCCTTTCAAACCTATTGAAATTTGGAGGGAGATAATTTTATAGCCTCCTCCAAGTACTTTTGATATTTTCTAGAGACAAGCTTCTTCAAGGTTTAAGAAGCATTTTAGAACTACCAGTCCTCAAGTCACAACATTGAAGACTTTAGCTCTTGGGTGGCTTAGGAATGTTAATAAAATATAGCTTCTGACTTGAGAAAAAGCCTGTTATGGGGCAAACAAGGACAATTTAAAATGAACAGAAAGTGCAGGCAGAGAGAAAGAGGAATCTGGAAATGTGCAATTTGATAGTGAAAACTGGAAGATCCTATAGAGAAAAGACTATTTTGAGTTTACAAGAACTTTCAGCCTAAAAGACACTTTAAACTAAATTCTGGGACATCAGGCAAGGGAAGAGCTACAGTAATAAAAATACAGTCCCAGGAACTTGATGTGACCAGGGCAGAAAAATTCCCTTCTTTGGAGTTTGACCTGTGAGCTGGAGCAGGCAGAATGGCCAAGACCTTTCTATTTACTGAGTAAGAGGTACATGTAGGATGTGCTCAGTCAGGGTGGAGGTTACTAGTAGCGACCAGGATTTTGGTATTGGATAGATTAATGTGCTTAATGAATATGAACAGTTTAAATAAATTAATCAACATTATACAGTATTATTTAATTGGTCATTTACATTGTGATGACTAATTATCCTACACACCTTTCAAACAGCAAACATCTAGAAATTCTGTCTGCTTACTGATAGCTTAAAGCACGAAATCAGGTGTGACTACAGATTGCAAATATTCACCAGGTTTCAGGAATGTGCCATCTGAGCTCTTCTTTACCATCCTTCCAAGAGAACTCTGATTAACAACCAAATTTCTGGTTGGTATGAAGGATATTCAGTTCCTCACCAGCTGTGCTCCTCTTGACAATTACACTTATGCTTACTCATTTCTTTTTCATGTCTTTTGACTCTCATCACTTATTTAATTAGGGTCTCTCTCTCCCCTTCTTCTCTCTCTCTCTCGAAGGCCCCTTTCATTTTCTCTCTTTCCAGCTTTTGTCCGTTTATAACTTGTCTGTGTCAATTTACAGAAAATTTACCATTCCTATTCATTTCCCTTTGTGTTTTGTATATGGCATCATGGAAGGTCTCTGCTGGGGACTCTGACCCACTGAGAGCACACACAGTTAGGTCTTAGGTGATTAGCTTAAAAGGTTCAGGGATTAAAAGTAATGCTCTAGAAAAGTTTCAGTGTTTAATAGTTAAGAGAATTGCTTTAGAGATTAAGTTGCCTGAAAAATGAACTTTTGTGGAATAGGCTATTTGCAAATTTTGCCAAATCCATAAAGTGCTACTGTACTCAAGGGAAAAAATAAAAGAGCAAATAAATGCTCTTTTATTTCTTAGCATCCTTGAATAAGTAGGTCTCATGCAACTCTAGGTATCAGTCATGTATCTATCTCCGTATTTTATGCCTTTTTAAAAAAATAATGGGGGTCTTTGCTGAAATGAATAAATACAGCTGGTACCAAGACTAGTTCATTTTGGGTATTTCAGATTTGGGGTATATGAAGTAATTGAGGCATAGAGAGGTGAAGGGCAGTTGGTGTGATTTCCTGGTCCGCAGAGCAGGTGTTTAGCAAATATCTATGTTTAGCAAGTATCTGTGATCATGTGCTTATTACCCACTTAACCTTGAACATCATATAAAAGAGGTGTATTTTTAAATATATGTACCAAACTTTAATTTTCATTTCACACTCAAAACTTCTGTACAAAAAGAGGCAAAGCAGGCAAAAAAAATTACAGGGACTTCAGCAAACAATATACAACAACTTTTAAACAGCTTTGTGTATGCAACAGCCTTTATAGATGTAGTGGGGAAATTGGATTCCAAAGCTTTTGTTTCTTTAAGATAAAATTCCAATGTTTATTATTAACATCTAGAAAAATCTGTTATCTGTCTGGGATACAAGATTGAATGAGAAGTTTCTGATGTCTTCTGCACCATTAGATTCCAAGATTGAGTGAGCTTCATTTTTCTTTTGAGAAAGCATGAAATTGCTGTTATTTAAATGTGATGATGTATCAAAAACCTCAGTTTACCATTAATAACTTGATACAATGGTGATGACTAAGAGCAAACACCCATGAAGCATGATATTAACTAATAGTTAAAGGATAGTATCCAGGATTTTCTTTCTGGTTGTTAATTAATACTCCAGCCCCAATGGGTCACCACAATTCAAAACATTCATTGTCACTTTGTTTTACTAATTCCTAGTGGCACATAAAAGGTTTCTGAGAACAAAGTTATAATGCCAAAGTAGCAGTGCATCTGAGAAATGTAATTTTCACCTTGTTGCTTGCCCCAAAATAAATATGAGTAATGGAAAACACTTTTACTTGAAAACCATGAGACATCGAATATGAAATACAGTTAACATTGACATGGATACTGTGGCTTGCACTTTCCCCTGAACCACTCACAGGGTGTGGACACATGTGCATGCAGCACAAAAAGCTGTGATTTTTCAAGGATGTCTGATGCCTGGCGGACAGTCTGTTAAAAGAATTTGTCTCCCACATTAGCTCCGGAGTGGACCCAAGGCCCATCACCTGTTAGTGATCACAGACATTCGGTTAACCGTCCTCCTGATAGTCAGAGGCAATAGTTCAGGTCCTGGGCTTTTGAGAATCCACGTACTAGTGAATCTTGGCTTTGAAACAAGGTGGCTTGGCTAAATCGGGGCAGGCCGACAGCCTCTCCCATATGTTTGGTCCCATTTGATAGAAAGTCTAATTAAAAATTATAAACGTGCTCAACTATTTACTCTGCAAGTCCTTTCCCCTCTCCAAGACTTAATCTCCTTCCCTGATATGGGAGGAAGGTAAACCCAGTGACGATAAACATTGAGTGCATCTATATTTCTAGTCTTGACAGTTGTTTCCCAAAGATAACATGGGGCTGCCAAGTAAAAGAACATTTCTTAAGCTGAATATTTAATGAATTTGTTTACCCAGTGTTATCCTAATTTCTGGCTTCCTCTAGGGTTTTAGAATGCCTAGGTTTGGAAAGGTCTTGAAAGCCATCTAGTGCATTTCTGTTCTGATGAGAGAACCCTCATCCAAGCAGCTGTACTTGTTCAGCTTGAAAAGCTCCAAGGAAAAGGGCCTTTCCTCTCCTTGTTGACTGACATTTAGATACAGACTGGGTAATCTGTTCTGTCACTTGAATGGATTTCTTTGTTAAAAATAAACAAAACCAAAGTATGTCTCTCCTCTTCTTGGAGGACTCAAGGGAATGCCAGCTGGCCACCAAAGTCAGGAAAGTAATGGTGTGACAGCTCATTCCTTGGGACATTGTCACAATGGCACATTGTGAATGACACCAAACCCTGATATAACCAAACCCAACTTTGGGAATTACCATTCCCTGGGCAACTCTTTCCTTCCATCAGAAATAGGCAAGCAATTATATGGTTCAGGCTGAGGGTTGATTTAAAAGCGTCCAGTATCACCCCCATAGTATGTACGCATAGGCCACGTGGTGAAAAAGAAAGGGCATGGAGTCAGGAATGAGGCATCCTGGGTTCTAGTCCTACATGGGGGTGATCCTGTTAGACTTCATTTTCTGCCTCATTTTTCCACTGGAGACCAGAATAGAAGATTTCCAAGATTCCATTCTAAGCTCTGTCTGCAGACAGAATGACCCTTGTCATAATGCTAAGCATCAAGGCAAGGTGGGGTGATGCTTACTGGATTCTACTTACAAAGGAAGGACGGTGAGAGTCAGCCTTTCTATTGACTCATAGTCTTGTAGGACCATTGGAGATTATCTGTTTTATTTGCCCATTTTATAGATGAGGAAAGTGAGACACAGAGAACTTAAGTGAATTTCCCAAGATCACTCTGTGAATCAACAGGGCTAGGACTTAATCCAGGTACTCAAGCCAGAGTTTATACATTGCAACAAGCTAGCAGTTGGGTCGTGAAGGAGCTGCCATTTAAATATTAGATAACCAGAAAACGAAAGTCTCCCCTCTAAGTTCCTCTCGTTTTCTGGTAACTAATTAAGTGTCTAGGTCTCTGCTGCCACAGGGATGGTCCCCAGAGGACAGGGCTCCTATTAGGAGGGGCTGTGTATCCAGCGCTCCACAGACAACAGGAACGTTAGCAACCTTACCCACAATTTTAGCCAGAGCTCCATTTCCCTGTCCCTGGAGACAGAGGGCTGAAGCAGAGAGATGACCGTCCAGTTGCCTGGGTGCCCTTCCTCCCCACCTGTGCCCCACTTCCACCACAGCCACCGACCCATCCACAACAGCACATCTATCTCTTCTTGCTTCTCTCCCATGAACTGATGCAAACACACTGATTTTTCCTCTTGCAAAATGGAAAGGGAACATTAGAGGGTATAAATCAAAACAGGAAGAGAGTATGCTGATAAATAAAATACGTGCAACAAAAAAGTTGCACGTGTGCTGCGCTGTCTGAGGAAAGAGAGGGGGTGTGCTGAGTTCCAAACACTTGGCTTTGTGTCTCCACGTGCATTTTTCTTTTCTGGGATCCCTCTCTCTCTGTCAGGATAACAGTTGTGTTTCTTGTAGTTGAGCTGACCCAGGAAATCAAATACTTCGTGTTTCTATAACTATACTTCCCAGAGAGATTACACATCTAGAATTAAGACATGACCACAAGCTATTAGGAATTTCTGATTGTTAAAGGTGTGAGGAACTCCAGTAGCAAAGATCAATGTCTCTAAAATTTTCCTTTTGGAGAAGGGGTTTTCGTTTCAGACATCGAAGATAAGGCTCTCCAGTCAATTTATGCTCTGTTGGGTTGAGTCAGTCAGGATACAAATTAAGGTCCATATATTTCAGGGACAAGAAGGAAACGGTTATGTAAATACACGAGTATTAACATCAATCTGTATTAAATTATGTAAACATATACATCTTCTGAGGTCAGTTCAAAGATCCTCTTCACTGAGCAAAGCTTTACTGAAGCATTGCTCGAATCTGTTTGGAAGTCGATTCATCATTCAAGTGTTTTGTAGTGAACCTGGATGGAGAGAAAATGATGGCGGTCAGTGTGCAAACAGAACTCTGAGAAAGCTTCGATCGTGACTCTCCAGCTCATCTTTACCTTGGGAGACATAACTGATATTTAGAAATCAAACTTGGCATTGGTTCTTTAGACAAAGAGCCACACCTCAATGCCCAGAGTAGTCTCAGATTTAATATTTGCTCCTTCCTTCCAAAGGAGTTTTATGTTACGGTTATTAAACAAGCAGATCTTCCACCTAATCAAATAATTTCACGGAGGAGACACAAGCAATCTCATGTTCCAGGGAGGCAGACTTCACGTGCTTGAGTGCAGGATCTTGGCCATCTAGGCCACCCCTGCTGAGTCACAAATATTAAAATATGGGTTTGCATATAACAACATTACCCAACACTTGAACTGTTAGGGTTTTTTACTTTTATGGGAATGCTTGTCCTCATTGCCACCACAAGGGGGCACGAAGGCAGGTCCATATACTGAAGAAAACTGGTGTCATTTGTCTCCTCACATTAACTGGTGTAGAAATAGTTCATGAAAAGAAAGGAAAAGAGAAGTAACATGTAATAAAATCTTGACCGCGTCCCAAGCACTCCATGGAAGTTTTTACTTCACTCACACTAACTCTCTGTAGGACAGGTCATTGCCTCAATTTTACAGATGTGCAAACTGAGATTTAGAGACGTTAAAAGACCCATTCTAGATGACAAATGTAACGATGTATGATTTGTAAACAATTTGTGATTTCTGATTTGGATCCAGGTCTGCCTGCCTCAAAAACCTGTGTTCTTTGACTTCCTCACAGTGTCTACAGGAGACACCAAATGCCGAGATTCGGATGGAACTCACAGCCTACCGCAGTGCCCTGCTCTCGAAGCTCTGCTTGATTGAATGATGCTGGAAAGCAAAACAAACAAACAAACAACAGAAGCCAAAGTCTTCTTACTGAGTGTGGAAAGCCAGCCTTTTGTGAAATGGGCACCAGTGGAGAAAACCTTGGTTTACCCACAGAGTCTGGAAGGCTCTTGGGTTAAAGCTACATCTGTTCTGAAGAATGATGACTTAGCAGCTTCATGAAAAAGGATTTAGCCTCAGTGTGTAATTATTCATTTCATGTGCATCTCAGTTTCTTCATTTATTAGATGGGGTAATAGATCTTATCACTCTGACTTGTGATGATTAAATGAGAGCAAGAAACATATGTGTTGTACGTGCGTAGAGGGTCAGTGCTCCATTTCACTTATACTTACGGAACATTTACTACATGCATGAAGTTGAGAGGAACTGAGGGAAATCAAAGATGACTGAGACAGCAGGGACCATGAACTTTCCAGATTGCAATCCCGACTGGCATGATTCAACAAACTCCTGTGGATATGTCACAGCTGAGAAACAAGAATACCTCCCCTGAAGTGGATTAAGTGCATGTGTCCTTGGGAAGAGAGCAGGTGCTCGGGCATGACTCGTTGGCACTAGCCAACTACAAGGGCATCCAGACAGGGGAGAGCAGGGTTTTCAGTGTTGGCAGCTGCACGTATGACTCACCCAGGGACCTTCAGAGCAAACCCACAAACGCAAAATGGATGCCTGAGGCCCTACCCCAGCGATTCGAGCTCATTTGGCCTGGGTTGGACCCTGAGCATCAGTGTTTTCAAAAGTTACCCACATAATTCTCCTGTGCAGCCAGGTTTGGGAACCACAGGTGCAGGGGGAAGTGAGACCGGGGAAGCTTCTTCTTCTGCAAGTCCCCACCAACCACAAAGCATTGTGGCTGGGAGTCAGGCCTTTGACCTGCGGGGTCACCCAGGCCTGGGTTTAGATCCTGGCTCAGCCATCTGCTGTGTGACTTTTGCCAAGTGAGTTGACTTCTCTAAATTTCAGTTTCTTCCATCTGTAAAAAGGGGATGATAAAAATGGGGCTGACCTCAACAGGCAGTTGGGAAGATGACATGTATTAACAGATGCAAAGGGGTTAAGCCTGGTGTTCTAGCCCTCGGACCCAAACAGCATCTACATTTGCAATGGTTCAGAAGGGTTGGCTGCCCCACAGGGCCGAGGCTCACCTGAGGGCGTTCAGCAGCCCCTCCACACTGTCTGGGGCCTGTTCCTTCAACACCTTTATACAGCCTTTCATCTAGAAGAAGGCACAAGACTTTGTTAATACCCCAGTAATTCCATCATAGTATCTGTCCATAACAACATCTGTTCATAATAATATCACAGTATTTCTTCCCATAGAAATCAAACTCAGAAATGTCCAACAGACCTGCCTACCCCCTCAGGCCAGTGAGTTGTTTCTCTGGGCTTCTAGAAGGTTCTGTGCCAGTTTTCATATTATACTGCAATCGAACATTTTATGTGTCTGACTTTTGGGGACAAAGACCTGAGACTTTGATTTTCTTGTCTTGGACTCCAGAGCCAAGGGGAGAGCTCCTCCTCTAGCCTGTGCTCAGTTGAGACTGACTGAATGAATTGCAAACCTGATCATTTTATGTCATCTCTCTGCCCAGAATGCTTTTCCTCCTTCAGCTGTTTGACTGGTAAACTCAACAACTTAACAAATTTTTTTCTTTTTCTTTTTTTGCGAAGGAAGAATCTTTCTGGAAAGAACACCATCACTCATTTTAAGCTCAGATGTTCATGCACTGATTTGGGTATACTGTACTAAGGGCCTCTTTTATAAAGGTCACTTATAAAAATGTTCTTGTATGTTGAAAGTTTTTTCCTAAAGGCCTGACAAACCCTGTTGGATTGATGGGGGCAGCCAGAAGCCCAGGGTTGAGAATCATTTGGGGGCATGTTTAGGCTCATCCAAAAAGAATGTCGTGGTCAATCAGAGATGCCTGTCATGGGTGCAGGATGGGATCAAGCTCAGAATGAAGAGATTTGGTCCCTCTCCCAAAAGAGCTCATAGTCTAGTGGGAGAAGAGAGACAAATAGCTCATTATCATCCTGTGATATGTGTTCTTGTAAAAAGTGCCCAAGGAGAAATGGGGACACAGATTAGAGAAGAGGCAGAAGAGCAGTGGATACTCTTTGGGAATTTCGAGTTCTATTTCAGGCGGATGAAAGCCTTGAGTGTGAATAACAGGATGCAGTCAGAGGTGCAGTCAGGGCCAGATTCAATGTGGGTTTAACAGCATGTTCGGGAGTTGGGGGCCTTTACCTGTGGAAAACACCCTTGTTAGGTGTTAAACAATCTAGTAACGTGATGCATACTGCAAGGGATGGGAGGAAGCGCGACTGGAGACGGGGGGGCCAGTGGGAGCCCCTGAGGGTGAGGGTATGAGAGCAGCAGTGGGCACGGAGGATCAGGGCAAGAGGGGGGGGGGGTGCATCCGAGGTCCAGTTCACAGGACTCGGTGATTGAGAAGGTGTGAAGGTGAAGAGGGAAGAAGACAGTTCCTAGGTTCTGAGGGACAATCCCAGCTTTCTGGCCTTGAGACTGAGTTGGAGGACGGAGAAATACCTGAGACAGGAACCCAGGAGGAGGAGGAGCAGGTCTGTGGGGGAAAGGATAACCTTTGATTTGAGGCCGGCCACGCCTCAGGTGTCTGAAGGAGGGGGGGTCTGGAATTCTGGATGAGGTTTGGGCTGGGGACCACATTTTAGGAGTGATTCTGTGTTGGATCATTCCATACAATTTGAAGGAAATCAGTTGAAAATGCCATCTCACTCCAGCCTGCTCTCCTGGCACCCACGAATAGAATCAGTTCTCTAAATGATGCATATCCCTCTGGGCCTCGATGACTTGGCTCTGATGAGTCCCTCCACCTGGCGTACTCTTCCTTCTCTCGGTCCATTTGGTAAAATCCTCAAGATCCACCTGAAACGTCACCCTCTGTCTCTGCCTCTACACAGAATGAGTTTCTCCCTCATCTGGGTTTCTAGAGCTCAGTACCTCCATTTTGGACTACAGAACACATTCTTTGCAAGCGCAGGTAACAGGATCTATTTCAATATTTGCCTTTTCACAGTTGATGCTGATACCCTAAGTATTTATAAAACAGTGCAAGAAGCTGCCGGCTTAGAAGCAGACTGGTATCTGGAAAGAAACCCTTATGCCATCAAAGAAAAATGGCCCATCATACACATGTGTGCTCCGTAAACCTGAAACTTTCTTAGAGACACATACAAACTTCTGTGAACAAACCTTCTTAGTGAGACATACATGAACAAATGGACTTCATCAAAACTGGGTAGGGATAGATCTAATATTATATAACGTTTATAGCCTCAGCAGAAAGACTCAGTAAATGACAAGCAAGGACAAGCTTTTTAAAGGTTAGGGCTACAAGACATAATGGTACCCAGTGTATTTTTAATTATTGACTCTGTGACAAGTTAACAAAAGACTGTGGTAAATGAGAATGTCCTATGAGTACTAGGTAATAAATTCAATCCATATTCAAATGATATTCATGGGTTATTAATAGAGCTATTTATACTTAATCTATAGCATGAAAATGTTAAAGCCTCACAAAGAATACAGTAAAAATATTTATTGGTATGAAAAAACTTCCATAATATACTGTTATGCAAATTAAATATGTTTTAAGATAGAAATTATGGCAGGGTGCTAATCTGTTAAGTATATACACACATACGCACAAACATCTATACAAAATGAAGGGACATATATATGTGACATATTGACGGTGGTCATCCGTCCATGGTGAGGTTACCACTGATAAATTTAATTTTCTGTATTTTGGGTTTGTTTGGTTTTTTTTTGGCTGCCCCGTGCAGCATGCGGGGTCTTAGTTCCCTGACCAGGGATCGAACCCGCGCCCCCTGCAGTAGAAGCATGGAGTCTTAACCACTGGGGCACCAGGGAAGTCCCAATTTTCTATATTTTGATTTCCTGTATTTTCCCAAAACTTTTATATAAGTATTTATATAAGTATATTTATAAGTATTTATGTAAGTATTTATATAAGTATATAAGTATATATAAGTATGTAAGTATTTATATAAGTATATAAGTATTTATATAAGTATTTATATAAGTATCTTGATAAATAGAAATAATTACATTAAAAATAATGAAGAACCATGGCTAGATATGCTAGGGAGCCAAAACCTCAAAATGAGTAATCCAAGTTGCATTATTAATTGATACATTTTCTTACAATCCTTAGATTCATGGCCCCTCTGGGCACATGGACTTTCTGTCCGCACAGAACTAGAGCATCAGAGATGCTGTTCTGTGAGGATGAACGAGCGTAGAGTGTGCACGCCCCGACTCAGCCGCGTCAGAATAAGTTGGTACCAAGAGGTCCTATTCCGTACTTAAAAGGCTTCACATTAATACAGGGTTACACGGCTGGGTGCCACTGCCTGCAAACACTGGGCTGAGAGGAACCTGTTTTATCCCACAAGCAACAGGAAGTCACCTGCACACCACAATCATTTGTTTTCCAACCATGTCCATTCGTTCAGCAAAAACTCTTAAGGAGTACCTAGTGAGCGCCGTGCTGTATGCACCAAGGACACTGCCAGGCAATGAAGCAGACATTAGGTATATAGATCTTGGTCTCTGCCCTTGTCAACAAACTCAGAGGCCATGAGGGAGTCAGAAAATCCAAAATGGTAGGCGCTCTGGGCCCGGAGGAGAAGCAAGCCTCTGCTCCATGCAGGGCACAGGAGATGTGCTCCAAATGAGGTGACATGTGAGGAGGGTCTTAAAAGAATCCCCCCATCAGAGAAGAGGGAGGGCGCTCTGGGCAGAGTAAAGAGCTCAAGCATATTCCAAGGACAAGAAAAGGCATGGGAATCAGGTAGAGCCATCTGCAGGGATGGTGGGAGAGGAAGCTGGAACGTTGTTTGGGATTTGACCGCGGTGCCTTGTAATCTAGGATGAGACACATATAACATATAAAAAATATATATTTATATGGCACACTGGGTAAGCTGAAGGGGCAGCTTGTAGCTCAGGGATTGTTTACCTCTCAGCTCCTCTACAGGCTGAAGGCATCAGCACCTCCATATTCCTGCTATGTCTTTGAGGTTGGATGTGTTTGCTGCAAGCATATGAACAGGACTGGACTTCTTGCTACAAGAGCTGCCACGACGGGGCTCGCATCTGGGAGAGTTCACTCCCGGGCCGGGGGGTAGGGGGTGTGGAGGGGAGGGAGAGAGGGAAGCAAGGTCTGTTTGATGACATTTATGAGCTCTTATTGGGAAATCACAGTTCGTAACTATTCTTACATCGATCTTGGACGTCTTGCAGAAAGCTCCCACAGGGTGGACGTGGTCGTAGAGGATGATGACCCCCACCATCACCCTCATGCAGAACATCAGCGTTTCTTCGCTTGTAAACCTACTCCTGTACTCCCTGGAAGAGAGGACAAGTGGCAGAGATATTACCTCCGTGACAGAGCACGTTCATCTCTGGCTCCACAAATGGCTACTTCAGCCTCCTCCAAGCCTCCCTGGAGAACAATTCCAGACCTGCAGAACCAGGTTAATAAGCTCTTATAGAAACCAGGGATGGTAATTCTCCTTGAATCTATCTGACCACTGTGAAAACAAGGTAAATTAGAGGGCAGTAAATTCTCTTCTGCCCTCAGCGAGGCAGCTCATCGTGTACATAAGTCCCCCGCCCATCAATCTTGAATATTTTCTAGCAGGTCTCTCTGGCTGTCCTAGATTATAGAGAGTAATGGCTTCATTATGGAGAAAACGAATCAAGTTCATTTCTATAGAGCAGCTACCGTGTCTCCAGTCTGGGTAACTTCCTTTGTTAAGATACAGGCTGCAGATTGAATTACATTGGCAAAGGTACCTACCAGAAATTACATACCATTCATTGGGCTGAGAGTATTTGTGGAGTTTGAATTTTGTTCACCTACCTTGACAGGGTCGCTGATGATTCAGATAATTCAAGCCAGTTCTAGAGGCTTTCTTTTTTTTTTTTTTTAATTTTTTAATTTAATTTAATTTAATTTAATTTATTTATTTTTGGCTGTGCTGGGTCTTCGTTTCTGTGCGAGGGCTTTCTCTAGTTGCGGCGAGCGGGGGCCACTCTTCATCGCGGTGCGCGGGCCTCTCACTGTCGCGGCCTCTCTTGTTGCGGAGCACAGGCTCCAGACGCGCAGGCTCAGTAATTGTGGCTCACGGGCCTAGTCGCTCCGCGGCATGTGGGATCTTCCCAGACCAGGGCTCGAACCCGTGTCCCCTGCATTGGCAGGCAGATTCGCAACCACTGCGCCACCAGGGAAGCCCTTAGAGGCTTTCTTAACATCTACTTCATTATGGATTGTCCCCACAATGATGATGATTCCTATTTCCATCTTGGAATAAATCTTAACTTAAATATAAATGAACTATCTGAAATTAACACCATCTTACATTTGAACAGAGCATCAAATTTTATAAGGCACTCTTGATGCCTTTGGCCCTCCCAAACTCTCTGCATCATAGATGGTATTATGGGAACCTTATCAGATGAGGAAACCAAGGTCCAGGCAGATCAGACCACTTGTTTATGGGCACAAAAGGGGCTACAGACATATGTGGAATAAGTGGAACCCTGACATTGGAGTGCAGGTTTTCTCATTACCATACTGACTCATCCTCAACAACCTCAACCATTTTTTTTAAATCTAGCAAGTAATTTAAGTGCAAGGAAACTGCTGCGTGCGTGAGAGAGAGAGAGAGAGAGAGAGAGAGAAAGAGATCTTCATTATCATTTTTGCAATAGCCTTACCACTTCCACTCTTGGTTCTAAATCTTCTGTCAAATCTTTTCTCCAATATATTTATAACATACCCAGTCATTTAACCCAATCTTCCATTTGATCCTTATACAACTTCTCCTGTATCTTTGATTCGACTTTTGATTCTGCCATCTAACAAGCTATGCAATCTTTGGGAAGAAGTCAGTTAATCAACTTAGGCCTCATCTTCCTCAGTTCTAAAATGGGAATACTACACCTCTCACCCAGAATTCTTTATGAAATTAATTCAGTTAATATATAAGTAAATGTTAATATGCTGACCCAAATGTTAGATGTTGTCACCACCATCACCATCACCACAGAGATAGGTGAACTCTTGACCATGAATACACCTCTGATTTAACTTACGGAGTTTCCAGCATGACTTTACAAACGCTCGTCATCGTACTGAGGCAGTCTGTGGTATTCTCTATTGGCAGCGTTTTGTTCTAAATGGGAGACACAAATGGGTATTAGCCCTGTTAGCAGATTTTACATGCAATCGGGCAAAAGGCACCTCATTTCTCGACGTCGCTTACTTCGGAGACAAAGTGCATGGTGGCGTTGCTGAGGGTTTTCAGCATCGGCGTGGCTTCTGCATAGAAGAGGGACATTCGGTTGGCCATCTCATTGTTGACTTCGTTCTCAATGTCTAGCTGATGAAAAGAAGATGAGAGGATGCGGTTGATAAAGAGACGGTCAACATCTCAAAACAGTGTCCTCTGGAAATTGAATTACAGACAAAGGCTCTGTCTTCTCCCCGTGCCCCTCCCGATGACTGGAGCGTGGGTGTGTCAACCTGGTAGCTCCGGGGACTCACATGCATGTTGTTGATGCGGTTACGACTGATGGTCCTTCTGTAGTAGCTGAAGTCATTCTGAATAGCCGGGTTCCTCATCTGAAATTCAGAAGGGAGGAAAGCAGGTCATCTCTCAGCATCAGGTACGGGATATGCATCAGAAGCCCGGACACCAGATTCTGCACAGATACCAGGACTTCTCTTTGTTACCCAAGAGTCAAAGCAACTTCCGGTTAAAAATAAATACTCAAAGCTTCACTATTTAAAAATATGCCCTGGTTTTACCCTAGGCTAGATTTCAGGGAAAGTATACTTGTTCCCAAAGAGGAAGAGACATCTGAAATGTTTTCTTCTGGTTGCATTTGGCAGATTTTGAATTTCCATGTAGAAACCACCATCTTAAATCACTTTGACCACAAGGAGTTCAAATACTCACCACATGACACGTCTCTCTAGGGAAGGAGCTACAGCTCACTCATCTCTCTTCCCCCCTCCCCCCCCCCCCCCCCCCCCCCCCGCACAGCACTGCAGAGCACCTGGACACCTAGGTGCTCAGTGGGAATCTGTTAATCCAAGCACACGCGGCCTAACCTTTAGCTCATCAAATCGAAGGGTGAAATGCAGAATTTCCGCGAACTCCTTTGCCAGGGCCTGCTCCCGCTCCAGGTGTTGGGTTGGTGTGTAGGGCGGACAGGTCAGAGATTCCAATAAACTCTGAAGAGCTTTTTCTGAAAGTCGAAGTGATACAGACATATTTGAGGTGGCTCACAGAGATCTTCTCAAAAAGCACAATTTGCAGCCCCAGTTGACATTCTCAGAGATAACCTGCTTGAGTCTTTCCACTCCACCTTTTCCCCCAGAACCGTGTGAAATGTGACATGTGTGGGTGAGGAGGAAAAGGAGCCCCCCACGCTCTGCCTCCACTGGAGAAGAGCCCCGTGGCCACACAGTCTTGTAAATGTCTCCCAAAGCTCAGCTGGACCCTCACATGTCCTGTCATCCCAATTCCTCACGCTGTTAGAAAACCACAAATAGGTGATTTTGGATCATGTGCATGAGATTAGCATTCACAGTCCAGGAGGAGATGAGGTGGCCCTGAATGCATGGGTTAAATAACCTGCTTTGCAGGGAGAGACTCCTGGTCTATTCCAGCTCTTCTCTGCATTTACACTCTCAGCAAATCCCAGGAAGATTTTTCTACAAACCCACTGCCATATCTACCTCCATTATTGTCCTGAAAAGAGTCTCATTACTCCCACTTCTCTGTTTCTAAAACTTCCTTCCAGTTTTTCCTTCCATGTATTTCTCCTAGCACCGAGTCATTTAACCAGTCCTCTAGAGCAGGGGTAGGAAAACTATGGCCCACAGTCAATTTTTGCAAATAAAGTTTTATCAAAACACAGCCATGCTTTATTTTCATTCCCCTAGGGATTGACTATGGCTACTTTTGGGCTCCAATGGCAGGGTTGAGTGGCTGCAACGAAAATAGGATGGCCCACAAGCCTAAAATATTTATTATCTGGCTCTTCACAGAAGAGTGCACCAGCGCCTGCTCTATCATCCCTAGAGTCCTTTAACAGTTTCTTTCCAAGGACACCGCTAGCATTTTCTGTCTGTGGGAACAAACTGTCTTCTGAGGCAGCTCGCTTGACCTTGGCCTGCTCTGATAGGTGGATTTTTCCTGTCTGCTGTGCTGAAAGTTGGCTCCTTAGGATTTCGGTTCATTGGATCTAGACACACACTTGGAGGAAACAGAGAAGTTGATTCCTCTTCAACCTGAGTGTCTTCAGAAGCTCTCTCTTCTTGAAAAACTGGTTCAGTTCATGGAACTCTTTCCTTTGAGTCTTAGCTTCAAGTTCTCTCAACATCATGGCTATTATTCCCCCAGCGTACTTCAGTTTCTCTGTTTAAACTCTTAAAATGTGGCACTCACTTACGGCAGAAGCAGAGTAAAACATGACCACACGCTTCCTCGTTCTAGACGTATTATATTAACCAGGGAAACCTCAGACAGCTTTACTGTTCGGGGAGGGGTTGTATCATATCGGTGGTCACATAGAGCCTACTGTCAACCAGACTTGATTTTCCTCTTGCTTCTGCAAAGCCATGCTGTGCCTGCACAGATTTTTTTAAGCTTAAGGATAGAATGTTATGTTTGTCTTCCTTGTATTTTACTATATTAAACTTAACACATGATTCCAGCCAACCAACTTCTTTTTGGGTTAGCAGGTAACCTGTATTTTTTCTCTGTCCTTCGGAAATGTGATCAGACATGGTAAACCTGTTAAGAGTCAGACCTAGCTGAGAAGAAACCCAAAGGGACACCCACTGGTAAAGACACTCTAAATGCACCAGTAAATGCAGGGGAAGAAACTCTGAGGCGGATTGACAGAAATGGACATGGCAGGTGTTTTTGTACAAGTGGCCTCTGATGATGCACAGCGACGGACGTGGGGTAGTTTCCAACGCCCTGAACCTTTCCTGCTACTTTCTCAAACGCCGTAACAGAATCACACGTAAGACCTGAAAACCGTAAACGCGTACTCACCTAGCCTGATAGAAAACTCATAAAATCTCTTTAGCCTCACGACCAAAGGACACACTGCATTCCAAGCTTTTTCTTGAAGCTGAATGTCATTGGGATTTTGAATGGCCTGCCAAAACATTATGGAATTGTCTGTTTAAAAAGAAGCAGTAAGCTCCGCATCAAAACGACTTAAGACTGAGAAAGAATTTGAGTTAAAAAGATACGATTCCTGCTGTACTTTGCTAATGTGTATTTCCTCAATGGACGTTAGTTCATCAGAGTGCCGTCCAAGATGCTCAATTAGGATGGTGATTTTAGCACCTGAACATAATGTAAACGGCTCGACAATTAGACACCATGTCATCTTACTTGTTTCTCTTATCTTCAATGCGAAAAAAATGCATGTCTAATTGGAAGCAATTCAGTCCTCCTCCATGACCATTTGATTCTTCTAAAGTAGAGCTAGTGCTCATTGGGAAATGCAGATTCTGTGGATACTTTCCTTTCTTTATAGTATGTATTACATTCCTGCCAGTCTGTGATGGTACCTAAATTACCTAAATTAAACGGTGACCCCTAAGTAGAAAAATAACCTCTTAATAGGCTGTTAGTTTCTTCGAAATGCTGTTTTGTCTGGGTTTCAGCAGCTTCAGGATTATGACGCTAGCAGTGTTTTTGTTGTTGTTTTTGTTATGTTTTGTTTTTTTTCAGAAAATGGTGGTGGCAGTATGTATGTGTGTGCTGGTACTTCCACAGAACTATTTCAAGCAAAAGGACTACTTAAAGCGAGATCTTTTATGACTCTTGTTTGTGATACTAGTAGAACCTGCCAAAATTCTTACAAATTTTTGTAAAGTTCATATAAACCCAGACTGCGACTCATATTTCAATTGCTGTTCGTAGATTTCATATGTATGTTTCCCTTATATGAAGTAACATACTGACAAATTATTGTTTAAATGTGAGTCCTGCAATATCAAATGTATGTTGGAGAAGAGAATGGCTAACACTCTACACAGCCTACAGCACTGTGTGCTCAGATCAGCGTACTAGAACAAAAAGGACCATTCATACATTTTTTAAGGACACATTACCCTCCTTGTTCTTCCTAGTACGCTAGGAAACACTAGGGCTATTACTTAATCTTGCTGTGTGTGTGCGTGCATGGGTTTCCTTTACTCCACCAAGGGTGCTGTCAGCTCAGTATTATTATTGGCATACGTCTCGGATCTCTGGCCCCGCGCCCTTGTAAGCCTGCAGGTCTGCGAGGATGCTCTCGGAATCCTGGAGGACAGCGCTGATCTGGTTCCATATTTCCCTCTCTCCTTCTGTGGGCTGGGCATCTAAGCAGATGGGAAACCAAAAGACACAGAGGGCTTGTGTTTATAAACAGCCTGAGAAGAGGCTCGGTATTCAGTTCTACCTGCTAGACAATCCTATTTTAACTCCTGCAGGCTTGGTATTTACTCCTTAACATAACAAGGTGCTAAGAAAGGAAAACTAACAGAAATTCTGCCCATTACTCAGTTCAAAATAGTCATCAATATTTCACACACATTAAAGCGAAGCGTGTTGGAATCATCGTAGGCACTCCTTTATTTGTATAGGTCACGTTTTTTGCATACCTACTACGTGCCAAGTGGTACAGTGGGTGATAGGAAGAATAAACATTATCTTTTGGCGTCCACTTGTAATAGAAGCTATTGAATATTTCTGTTGTGACTGAAAGTCTGTGAATCTGAGTATAGGTAGGGAAATAGTCTCCCTTATATTTCCATACTACAAAAGCTTAAAATATTAGATAATGAATCCTTCAGAGCCATGACAGAGACGTATCTTTCCGTAACACAATGATCTGTAGAATGCCTTGGGGTTTCTCTTTGAACATGAACTCAAGAAGTGGCAGGAGTTCATTTTAAAGGCTCCTGTACTGTTCATCTTTGGTATTAACCATGAAATTTATCCACACAAAAAAGTAACACGTTTAAGCTTAAATAATGAAGAACGAACGTATTCAAACAGCCACAGAAACATCCCCTTAGCCCCTCAGTGAATTCCTACTTGTTTACATTCCTGGAGCCAATGTTTGCTCTTGTCTGAAGGAGTATTTTGTGGGGGGCTAGTGGGTGGAAGTTGAATGGTGGTAAAGATTGGGTTTTATTTATCTCACAATGCCTGTAAAATAGGTTTCTTGCCCAGGCTAGTTAGGAAATTAATCTCCATCTAAAACGAAGGCACTGCTAACAGAGAAAGGGGATAGATGGCGTCTCCTAAAAATCTGTTTTCAAAGATCCAAGTCCTAAGGCTCTGAATTCTCCCAGCGGACCTCACCACTGAAAGGTGGGATGGAGTCATACCTGGTCTAGCATTACCCAGATCAGACCCCAGTTTTGACTAATCTTGGTGGGGGTTAGGAAGAACAGAAGTCACAAAACGGGTGATTTTTAAGTGAGGCACCGACCATGCCAACTGGGTCTTCAGAAAGGCTGAGTATCAGAGTGGAAGCTGGGCCAGGTGCGGTTGCTCCAGCTTCAGTCACCGTCTGCTGGACCTACACTAATGCAAGGCCAGACCTCCGACAAGCGATGCCCGTGGAGATTTTAAGGCCACTGGTATTTCTCAGATCCTGCTAAGACCTAAGAAATTGGTGGAGTTACCTGGGAAACGAAGGGTGACATTCACCAACGTATAGTAATTCTCTTTAACAGAAAAGAAATCATAGGCCCTCAGAGGTGACCCAGAAACCCTGCAACCTGTTCCCTCTACAAATGAGACGGATTTCAACTAGCGGATGAGGAGGGACTACAGTACACGTGCACCAGGGTGCAGAGAAGGGAGAGATGAGTGTGGTCTGGGAGAACCAGAAACTGCTCCACGTAAGGGCTGGGACCGGAGCTGGCTGGCTGGAAGCCCCAGGGGAGGGCATCCATGAAGAGCAGGAGCGAGACTTGGCAGGTGGCGGCCAAAGGACGGCTGGACTTGAAAGAGGAAAGGGACCTGCCAGGTTACGCTGTTGAATCCAGCCTGGGAAGCAGAGGCGAGAAAGAAACATGTTTCTCCTTCATCCTTTGCTACCCTTCTCCTGCTTCCCGCAAACACTTGGTAAGTTGTCTCAGGTAAAATGTTTGTCACAATACACTATGTATTTCATCTTTTCCTGTTTTCCCAAACTTTCCTCAAAGCAATATGGCATCTTAAACAGAAACCGAAAAACCCACAAGCTAGGAAGCCTGTAACTGAGGAACACGTTTCAATGAACAGAACTCCAGGGTAAGGCTGGCAGTTCCCAAGTAAGAAGAAAGTCAGGGAAGAAAACATACGACAAAAATGTAAAGCTCCTAGAGAACAAAAAATCAAACACTCTTGACTCAAAATCCTTTCCCCTTTGGATGAACGTTATCGAAAACTCACAAGCTAAGCACAAAGACAATTTCCTATAGAGATCTATATTTGAGAAGGAACAGAAAACGAGAGTCTGGGACCGAGATTCTGAGAGGTAAGTCTATTTGAATATAAATACAAAGACGTGTGGGAGAGGAAGGCGCTTGGAGAACAGAAAAGGCTCCTAATCTTGGCTGTCACGTGACTCCATCTTAGCAAGTCACCACTTGATAAGTTTTAAACAAAACAGAATTAAAGCTAATAAGTGGTCTAGAAGAGGAGCATTGGAAAAACAAAAACAAAAAGCCCCCATTCTTTTGATGGTTACTGAAACACCAAAAGAGAAAGATTTCAAACTCAGTTTTTTAAAACAGAGGCCTTTCTTAAGTGCTTCAAAAGTGGCCTAAAAGTGGTACTGGCCACAGATAGGCAAGCATCTCTGCGTCCCAGGCGAAGTGACACTTCTTTCTAATACAAATTCACACTGACGTTGATGTGACCACAAAGAGCTGGATGAGTGACATGGAGGACGATACCACTTCTCTCCCAGAGGTGGCAGAGTAGGGGGCTCTGGTGAATCCCCTCCGGCCTGCAGTAACTCCCTCCTGCTAGCCAGAGTGATCTGCGAAGCAGGACCCTCAGTCCCCAGCCTCCCTCTCTGGGAAAACACTTCTTTTGGCAGATATAATAGTGTCCTATTGGAAATGTTTCTCATGTGGCCCCATTCGACAGGGATGGGGTGGGGAGGGGTGGGAGAAATCCAAGCCATCATTCCTTCTTTGGGAATGATTCTGACTTAGAAATGCGTTGGCTCATTTTCTTCCGTAATTTGTTAGGCTTATTGCAAGCCCTAGTTTTTTCCTCTCTCCTCTGTCATGGAACTGAAGTCACCTTTTCTTCCAGCTAATAATTAAGCCCTTGGTGCCAGCAGCACAGTCTCTGTCTTCTGGGCCAGGCAGCTGTTAAGAGTCTCAGGGGACTCAAAGCACAAGTGGCATCAACTTTTGAGGTAGAGAGTACCAACTGGAAGAAGCCCTAATCTGTCTTCTTCTTTTTTCAAATGGGAAAAGGACTGTGTAACCCTAAGTGACATTTGGTATTGGTCCAAATCCCTAAGTTCATGATTCATCCCACTTTGATCCCCCAGCTAAATGATCAGACACTCAGGACTAATTAGTGAGAATCTGATCTTTTAGCCTGTAAGACTCAGGCCTTATTTGTTTCACTTGATATTGTACCTCCAGGACCTAACACAGTGCCTGGCACGCAGTAGACGCTGGTAGAAAAATGTGCTGAATAGTTGAAACATATGATTTAAATATACTTCTCACATGGTTTTGTGATGGTTTTTCTGCTTGTCTTTGAATTCTGAGATCTCTGGAGACAGGGTCTGTATTCTTGTCTTTAGTGCTCCCATATGCCCTACCCATTGGAGACACTCACTAAACATGTCATGACTCAATGAATAAATGAGGAAATTGACCAGGTGACAGAGAACGCGGGTTGTGGGAAGCAGCAAAAGAAATGAAGATCCTATTGCTTCTAGATCCTCTCCTCTGTCTTGCCTCTCTAAATGGCTTTAACAGTGTTGCATGTTTCTCTATTACCATGAAGATAATATGCATTCACCTACAATCAGATTGGCTATTCACATCTTCATTAACATTGTGTTTTTAAATCTTCCATCATTTATCTACAGCGTCAACGTTTCCTCAGTGTGGTTAACACATTAATAGAATATTTGATGAGTGAAAAACTGCATTTAATGTTTATTCTCCCAATCCCAAGGCCGTTATCATTTTGGAGTAGTCCTTTGAGAGGCTTTGGGGTCTATACTTTTGGCATTCTCCAGATTCAGATTCAGTTGGTTACCATGTTTTTACAGTGTATTGTGTCTTCGGATGTCAAGGAGAGACATCTTGAAAAAGACCTTGAAGAATTAGTGATTGAAAAGGTTACTATATTCAACCTGTCAGCAACCTCCTAAAGCATTTGCTGAGTGAACAGGAACTCTGAATTATGGGTTGTTTTTCTATTTTTAACACACAGATTGACCTTTAGTCAAAGGTATACACACACACACGCACACACAAATGCACACCAATAATATTAATGATGGAAATGGGTCGTTATTTCCAGTTGCAGTCAGTGAATTAATTGGTGATATTTTTTTCTAAGAATCACATTCTAAATTTCTAATCATCACCAGTTATTTCATCAAAATTAAGGAGGATGGTTACACAAAGCTGGGCTGCTCCTGTCTAACGATGAAGCTGTTAAAAACCCCTGTGATTTACACAGGCAATTTCAGAAACCAACACTTCTAGGAGCCCGGGAACAAGCCCATCCAGGCTTTTCCCCGGGTGATGATTTAGACCCCTATTCTGGACTTGCTGTTGTAGAAAGTATGAAAATGTATCATGTGCACTGTGACCTTGAACACATATATTTATTGTCAAGAACTTGCTGGATTCCAAGTGCCTAGAATTTTTAATGGAAAAGTACCATCTTATCAATTAAGAAAGTTAAACAGTATTCGTGCTGTTTACAGGGGATCTATTTATCCTCCTTTGGCTCAATCTGCTAGTGACAGTGGATATTCACTGTCAGCATTTTGGAGTCACCAGGGTCAGGAAGAGGTTTCACAGTGGAGGATCGCGATATTTACTGAAAGCAGAATGCTTGGCATTCCACTGTGCTGATGGAGAGGAAGGTGGCCATGGGCTTTGTTTGTCAGGAACGAGCATCTTTGGTGAACATACCCCAGGGCAAGGCAGCAGGGTTCAACCCAGAGCAGGGCTGTCAAATCAAAGGGTTCTTATCTCTGTGAATCAGCCAAGGACGAGCCCTGTCTCTACAAGCACTGGGAACCCACACACCTTTTCCTAACAACCTATTCAGTACTGTGTGGAAAAGCTGACAGAGAATCAAACAAATTAACCAGAGATAATGTGAGAAGAAGACACAATTTATTTGGAGATGTCTTTGGCTTCCAAGGAAGCCCTGGCATTTCATCAACAGGATACATCCCTATCTCTGCACCCCACTGGTTGCTGTATAAACACAGAAGAAAGGTACAGCAGAAAGAATTTGCCAAAGCCATAAATTAAACCTATGGCTCTTCTTCTCCACCAACTTCCTCACTTCTCCACACCTCGCCCCTTCAGGATAAACTAAGAAACAAAACTATCTAACATTAAAATTTGGGGATGTAAAATGGAAATGATTTATAGCACAATACTAACTGCTTACAGAAACAACGTAAAATTGTGAAGGTCCATTGGAAGATGTAAGTAAGTGTGACTGGTTGACATATTTATTTGTACAGGAGCATTAGTCATCATATGCCAGAGCCCTTTCCCAAGGAACAATCAGATGAGAGACTGCAAAGAACAGGGAGGGTTAAGATACTTGAAGGCTTGTTTATTTCATTCACATGCTGTGAGATCCCTGTGATGTCATGGGGGAAGGGGGAGCTCCAAGGATATAGTTTTGGAGACCCAGATCCTACCATCAGTTTTACCACTCACTAAACATGAGACCTCAGGGAAAGCCTATTAATCTCTCTGGGTCTCATATTATTTCTTGGTAAAGGGAGGGAAGCTAACAAGAGCCCCGTCTCCTCCCTGTATGTTCCTGTGGGGTCTATGACCTGTAGGATCGTAATGAGGATGTTGACAGATGAAAAGCGCTTAAAAAGCAAAAGTGCTAGAAACTGAAAGAATCTTTGTGAATGAATCCCTACTATGGCATAAACAAATTCCTTCCCAGGTCTGTTCTGTTCCTTTGCTTTTTGTTTGTGTTGTTTCATTTGTAAAGTGACCAAAAACATTCTTTATTTTCCTCCTTTACTCTTCTAAGATTATCTAGCCTCCTGTGAACAACCTCAGCAGATGTGAGGGTACCAGAGAGGGAGAGATGAAAGAAGAGATCAGTAGCAGCAGGAAGTGGCCTGAGTCAACAAAGAAAGCCCAGATGATCGCCTACTCTGACAGCGCCCCCTCCCTTGCTCTAAAGAGTAGGAGACTGTAGTCCTAACAGGTCAAAATATTCAGAGCCTTTCTGAGAGGACAGTGGCTTGGAAGCTTTAGAATTTCCCTCTTAACCCCACCTCCTTCCCCATCAACCACCATTATTGTTTTTGGCATGCTTATTATGCTCATAAAGGTTGGTTTTTCTTGTAAGAAAATCATTTTTCAGTTGCTATTATTCTAAGAAACACATCTTCGGCCCAGCCTAGAACCTGTACTTCTTTTGGCCAGCCCATCACTTGCTCTCCGTTCTACTTATTACAGACTTCTCTGCTACCTGCCCTACTGTCTCTTCAATGTGTTTGCATCTGATCTCCCCAATAAAGTTATATACTCCTTGAAAAAAAGTTCATGTTCTTCTAATGTTCCTATATTTATGTGCTCTATGTCTTTCCCCCCATGCCTCTCTGCTCCACGAAGACACCACCCCCACTTCTGCTGGTCCTTCCTAATGCTAGGATGCAGGAGATGTTCTGCAGATGGTTACTGAATTAGCATCAGTGAAGAAATCAAAATTCTTAAGCTTATACTTCATGCCCAGGTCTATGCCAGATACTGAGTAAGTCACATATGATATAAGCACACGATGCCTTCCAAATCCTTTCCACGGGGAAGTGAAATAATACCAAAGAGACCTAGTTATGTCAGAAGGAATGAAGAACACTGGAATAAGAAAATGTGTGAGAAAATATAAAAGATCTATTAAGATTACAAATACAAACACATACACGTTTAAGAGACTATTGCAAGTTTAAAGTTAAAAAAAGACATCGTAATGAGGAGTTTATAACATATGTACATAGACGCAAAACATATAGCAAGAGCACAAAGGGTGGAAGGGTGATGATTGGATGTGTACTGTGATAAGTTTCTTAAATTCTTCAT
Source organism: Eschrichtius robustus (assembly GCF_028021215.1). NCBI lineage: Eukaryota > Metazoa > Chordata > Mammalia > Artiodactyla > Eschrichtiidae > Eschrichtius > Eschrichtius robustus. Next base: position 12,278,894 of record NC_090838.1, read on the forward strand.
GAAGTAAAGAATACATTTTGAAGACAGATGGCAATAGGTTACAGATGTATATAATAATCTCTAAAGTAAGCACCAAGAAGCATAACTAAAAAGTCAACGTAAAAGACAAAAGAGAATAGTAAAAATTATCTGATTTAATCGGAAGGGAGGAAAACACTGAGAAACAAAGAGCAGAAATGGAACAAATGGAAACAACACCAGGATACACTCAAATACAAACAGTAATTAAATGTACATACAGTAATTAAATGTAAATGGGCTAAACATGCCAATAAAAAGGTAGATATTACCTTTTGGATAATATCCAAAAGGATGAAAAAAATTGGATGAAAAAAATCGGGCCAACTATGTGTTGTTTATGAGAAACACGCTATAAAGATAAAGGCAGACAGAATGGGGAAACATATACCATTGCAAACACTAAGCATAAGAAAGCTGTTATGGTCAAAATATGGCATGCTTAAAGGTATAGTTAACAAAAGATATGTGGGACCTCTGAAAACTATAAAACACTGCTGAATGCAATTAAAGAATATCTAAACAAAAGAAAAGATAGACCATATTCATAGGTGGGAAGAATCAATATTACCTAGATGTCAATTCTCTCCAAATTGATCCCTAGATTTTATGTAATTATAATCAATAACCCAGCAAGATTTTCTGTAGACATTAAAAGCCTATAAAAGATAAATAAAATTATTTAGAAAAGTGAAGGAGCTAGAATACTCAAAACACCTTGAGAAAGAACAAAGTTGAAGGGCTTACTCTTCCTGACTTTAAGACTTATTAGTTGTTACGTTTTGGTATTAATTGGTGAAAGGGATCAATAAAGCAATGAGAGAGAATAAAAGGTCCAGAAATAGCCCGATACATATTATAGTTAACTAAATTACGATAAGGGCATTAAAGCAATCTCCCTTTGCTAGGGTAATTTCATATCACATGAAAGAAAAATAAACCCAACACCTCTCTCATAACATATACAAAAATTAGTTCAGGATTGATCATTGACCTAAATGTAAAGCTTAAAATTCTAAAACTTTCATAAGGAAATGTAGTAGGATATCTTTATGACCGTGGAATAGGCATGATTTCTTAAAGAAGGTACAGCATGAACTTGGTAAAGAAGGAAAAAAATGATAAAATCACACTTCATCAAAATGTAAAACTTCTGTTCATGGAAAGAAAAAAGTAGTGGGATGAAAAAACAATAAAAACATGTTAAGTGATTGTGTAGAAATGTGACCATAAACTGTAAAACCCGCTGCAAAGGTCAAAAAATTTAAATCAGATCTACACAACTGGAAAACCTAAGGACAGATGTGTCTAATTTTGTATTATATTTTGACCCAACCTAATTATATCTATTTGCCCCAGTTCAATTATATTCCATCAGTGACTTCAAAAAGAATATTCAACACTCAAAGTAGAGGTGCCAAATGCCTTTGAGCTGTTGCCTGCCGTACACTGTTCAGCCTTCCTTCCTCTTTCTACTTCTTACTCCTTAACTCTTTTGTAATCCAGCCTCTGTACTCAAAGTAATAAATCCCGAATCTGTTGGGCAGTTAACTGCCCAATCTGTCATCCCCTTTTCAGGCTCTATCCTTCTTGACCACTCTTAGCATTTGAATCCATTTACACTCCCTCCTACTTGAATGTCTGTGTCTCCTGGCTGCCTGATCTAGCCTGTTCTATTCTGTTTCTTCACATGGCCAGCATCTGTTACTCAGGCTCATTCATTGTCCAATAGTCCAGGCTCAATGCGGGCTGAGTGCTCGGTCGCCAAACGGGGTGAGGCCCAAGCCCTGCCATCAGGAATCTCAACTGAGTAAGATGAGGTTCCTCCTCAGTGTGGCCTTTCTCTCCTGGATCCTCTAACTACTCAACCTCCCTTTAAGTATAAGCACACCTGAAGTTCCCATCCCCTCAAGCTCTTGCCTGCTCTAGTTTTCCCTCAGGGATTTCAACTATTCTCTTTGGAAAAGTCTTCTAGATCTGTAGAAAAAACACTCATTGTTTTAAGTCCACTCCAAATGCCACCTTTGCAAGAAGACTTCTCCAATTCTTTCTGTAGCCATCCATTTCCTGAAACTTGATGTATGCTTTCTCCCTCTACTCCCAGGCCACACCGTGCCTCTCCTAAGCCCCTTATTTTACTTTGTCCTGAACTGTGTGCCTGTATTGTCCTCCACACCTGCCTGGGGCTTCATTAGGCAAAGGCTGCTCTTGTTTAGCTCTGTCTCCCTGATGGCACCCTGGCTTACACGAAGGCTCATAACCACTCTCAATATACTGTTACCGTATTGAGCTGAAATCTATACACTCAAGGAAAAATCATGACCACAGCCCACCTTCCCCACCCTTCCAGTCTATCATCCTTTTTTCTTGGAAGCCAACTTTAGGAAATATGATTTGCAGGATCAAGAAACCAATTTTTTTTTTTTTTTTCATGAGACATCTTAGTTTGTAGATGATTAAGACTTCCCTCTCTAATCAGGAACAGAATGATGGCTGTAGCACTTCCTGGAAGCTGTCTGTGATGAGCACTTAAGGGAATCAAAGCAGAGGGAGGAAGAAAGCCAAAGACATCTGTGTTCCCATCTCAGTTCCCCAATCATTCCCTGTGTGACTTCAGCCCAGTGATTTATCTTCTCAGTCTCAGTGAAATAATGTTACTCTTCTTGGTATTGAGGGAGAAACAAACAAGATTATATACATTTCTATAAATTTACGGTTTTATATTTTCCTTAAATACTATAGTTCTAATCCTAGTAGTGAGCCACCAGACATGGAAATCCATTCCACACTTCCCCCTCTTGGAGAAATTATAGTATATCTACAAATGGAATTTTGGTACCATAAGCTGTTATCAAAATTCAAGATATTTAAATGTTCTCTTCAGCCACCATGACCTTCCCGTAAATAACATATTAAGAAAATGTCCAAAGTACAAGACTGAACAGATCAGAGTCCTTGGGTTGTAGCAGAGAGGAAGTGAGGCCCCTTTGCTATGGTGGTGGGGAAGGGGATCCCCTGAGATGTCGCCTCAGAACACTGCTGCTCCAGAGAACATCAGTTGAAAACTACTGCTTTAAATTCCTGTAGATTTTACTTTTATCACTTTAAAGGATTTTGATATTAGATTTGACAAAGGACTCAACCCTATTCTACGTGGAAGCATGGAAAGCCAGAATTCAAGAACAGCGAAATAGGCAAATGGGGTCACTCTGGTAGTCGTTGTGAGAAGCACGCACACATGCACGTGGACTTTGGAGCTTCCAAAAAAAAACAGGCACATAACTCCCCTAGGTGTTTATATATCCCTGAAGTTGTGAGTGAATGGGGTGTTTTACCACCATTTGGGCCTCTGTGCATGCTGAATGAAACAGTGTAAAGTGCATACGAAAAGAAGTGGAAGGGGTCAATTAAAAATGCAAGTAGTAAAATTAGGGTGTTGGAATAATAGGTAATTTATTTTGTAACAATTCTTTGAAGTTATTAATAAATCTTCCTGTAACAACAACAACAAAGATATGTATATTACAGAGGAGTAGCAAAAGTCACACACGTAAAAAAAGCCCACTCTTTTTGAAGTATCAAATCAATCCGGCTCTTGAGTTCCCAGCTGCACCTCTTACCAAACCCAACCAAACCCAGCCAAACCCAACCAAATCCAACCAAACCCAACCAAATCCAACCAAATCCAACCAAATCCAACCAAGCCCTACCAAAACCAACCACACCCAATCAAATCCAGCCAAACCCAGTCAAATATCAAGAGCAACAGCAAACCGAGTTAAATCAGAAGTGGGATCTCTTTCGTTGAATATAATCTACAGTAAAAATCTTTTTCACAATGCAAGAGCTTTGGGGACGCTTTTCCTTTTCAAGTAGGTATTTTAGACATACCAAAGATTTTTAAAAGATACAACCAAGGAGCTTTCATCATTTGGCTTGCTGTATCTTAGAAGGGTCTTCTAGCATTTACTTAGAAAATCTCTGTTAGAAGGTTTAATGTATATGTAAGGAAGTTCCAACTTATTTTTAATATAAATAAAGTACTTGAAATATTACAGTTTAAAGCAGATTAAAGTTTGTAACAGATGACTACTGGACAAAGGACATTTAACTATGCTTAGCATTGTGGAACTGCGATTCAAAAAGAGGAGAACACACGAGTGAGTGTAGAAATGTGAGCCTAGTTGATTAAACATGAATGTGTCATTCATTTATAAATATATTCAATCAAAAAATAAACAAGATAAGAAAGAATCTCTGTATGTATTTAGTCATGATTCATGAGCCATTTTGCTTTAGGAAAAAATTTAAAGTTTTTGATAAAAGAAAAATAACCTTTCAAATGAAAGTTATATCTTAAACTCCTGAAACAGTTTTGTACTATCAAATAATATAAAAGAACAGATAGAGATGACTCAAAAATATAAAATCTGTAAGCCTCATTTCTTGTATATATCACTTTTTTCTTTCACGTCTAGTGATATTTGTTCTATATTAATCTGTGTCAATTACTATGCATACTATTTTTCTTTGTAATATGACATAGAAAATCTTGAAAATTATTAGGAAAATACATGTTGATGATTTATGTTAGGCCTACAATAACTGATTGCTTCTAAAATCAAAGAAAAGCCTAGGCATATTAAAAAGATATTCTTTGGGGTGTTTTTAAAAATGTATGAAAAGAAAGAAGGAAATGATCTTTGAAGACTCAGAGAAATGCAGAGTGACATTTGGATGTGGTTTAAGTATCACACACAATCTTTATCTTATAACTTCCCTATCAACAAGCTATAAAGAAAGTGAAAAATTTTCATCATAATCTTTTAATTTTTGGAACTTACTTTCAAAATCCAGGAAAAAGTGTGGGTAGTTTTCAATTTCCCTGGTAAGGACTTTGAGCAGGTTTCCCATCCCAGCAAACCTAGGAGAGGCAACACAAAGCCAAATACCATTAGCAGTATAAAAAACAAGCTTCTTAAAAGATTGGACATTTTTTAATAACTTGTATAAATACCACTGAACCCCTATAACTACATCAGAAGACCCAACAGAAAGTATCTTTATACCAGGTGATGAGTGATAACTTAGCAACTATTTTTTATTCAAAGAATTAGGGATTTTAGTCACAGGAGGGAGAGTTTAGGTATATTCTACAAATTTCTTCCCTTTCCCCTTCACTAATCCCCTGAATCCTAATATTTCAGCTTTGCTTTGTTTCTGTTCCATTGATGTGGGAACATACCATGTCAATGGACAAGCAGAACAGAGAGAGCATTATTAAAATACCTATCCAAAAAGGTAAGTTTCTTAAAGTTCCTGAGGAAAAGAGTTTAGAAAACAGATTTATACTCCCAGGAACCCCTCTTAGCCTGTACAGGAGGTCATGTTTCCCAGGCAAGTCAGAGGCTCTTGCAATTTGACATTTCAATGGTCACGAAATTAGGTACTTCATGAAGTGTAGAAACGAACAGGTATAACATCCAAAAAGTTTTCTCAATGAAATTGCAGCCTGAGGCATTTGCAAGGGTGAATCAAGTCTACAGAGAAATACAAATTGGTTACATATCCGCAATCCCAACCTGAAAAAATAGGGAAAATGTAGTTATTATTTAAGTAAATAGAAAAATTTCTACTGCTCTCAGCTCTAGACATTAAACCATCTTCTTCAGGAGGCCATTTCCCATTCATTTATTCTACACATATTTACGGAGCCGCGATTTGATGCTGGGTGCTGTGCTCTTTGGAAGGTATTTTTCTAACTCATGATTCAGACACCTCAGCTTGTGAAGGATCAACGTGAAAAATCACTGGACCAGTAAAAGGGAACTGCAGGGATGTAATTTTCTATCCACATGGCTTCTGACAGTATTTTTGTCGCTACAGGCATTTAAAAAGATATGCCACTCTAAGAAAGATGCGGTGAAAGAGGAATATATGAAAAGGATAATGTTGTGCATGAAAATACATAACAAGCAGTTCCCTTAAGTGCAGAAGGTGGTATAATCTAGTCTCCATAATCCCCCCTTCTGAGAAAATAACTCATACACTTGCAGACATCATTCACGGTATAAGTCACTAACGTGAAGCTAGAAAAGAGTCTGCTTAGGGAGGGCTGTTTGCAATCCTAACTCTGTTTCCTGTTAGAGCTCTGTTATCCAAGGCAAGGTACTTTACTGTCTAAGCCTCAGTTTTTTCATCTGTAAAAAGGATTTGTGAAATGTATCTATTTCATCAATCATGAATATTAATGAACAAAAATATAAAGTGTTTAGCACCGTACTTACAGGAAGTGCTCAAGGCACATTACATGATAATTACCACCATCATCATCATGATAATTATCTTAACAGCCTTCAAATACTTACTTAGAATTCTCCTATGGAAAACGATTGAGGTAGGTTGTATGTGGCTCTAGGGAAGAGAACTAGAACCAATGAGGAAATAATGAGGAAGATCTTCATTCAGTGTCGTGAAAAAATTTCTAACCATTAGGGTTGTCGGCATATTGGGCGATTTGCCCTGTGAAATAGTGTTTCCTGTCACTGGTGGTGTTTAATTAGAAATATGGTGTATTACTCCTGAAAAATATTGTAAAAATGAGTTGGGCAGAAGGTTGGAATAGATACCTCTTAGACCTTGCCCATCTTGACACACACACACACACACACACACACACACACACACACACAACAGGAGGCAAACACCGTGCTTCTCTCTTCCAAAAGGATCGTCCCTATTCTTTCTGTCATTTTCTTCCTCCCTTGCCTTTATGCACAAGTTCTTTTAAGGTATTTTTGAGCAAAGCCCTGTATGAGACAGGTTCTGCCAGATTAAAACTCAGAACTGGTATAGCCCATCCCTGCCACTGGGCAACATTCACAAATCCTCCTGGGTCTCTAGGAAATATAATCTGTTCCCAATTTAATGAACAATTCCAGCTCAGACCTGGAGGCACTTCTTGTAGGAAGATGATTCTACTGTTTAGTAGCAGCGCTGACTTTCACATAAAATGCCTTAATGGAAGTTAAATATTCTTAATTTCCCTAGCTTTGTGCTATTAACATGTCACAAGAGACCTGAATGGATTTAGCTTCCTCCTAAAAGTCTGACTTGTGTAGGATTTTACTGTCAGAGTGCCTGGGTGGGAAATACATTAAGCCTTTAAAATTAGTAACAGACTGAAATAAACACACGTGGAAATACATCCAAATACTAGCTGGCTGCAGAGTTCTACCTGTTCAAAACGTTACTTAAGCTGGTTGGCTGATGCAGTCCAATACTTTGAAGCATGATTCTAACAACAGTCCAGGTCAACTAACTGGAAATAGTCTAGATGTACTCTAGATGTTTCACATGCCAAATAGGAACTGTCTGGAAGAATAATTGATAATTATGGGATATTATGTAGTATTAGGGGTCAAGTCCAGTCCTATGGAACCTAGAGAACATGCATTTCAATACAAGCTCCTTGAATAAACACAGAAATAGTTCATCTCCTTCACGGGAAAAAAAAAAATGATGCTTATCGCTCCCCTCCAATGGGACAAGAATTCATGGAAGTATATTCTGGTTCAAGGTCTGCAAAGTGAGTTAACATCACGCAGATGGGCACTGGGTAGAGACCATGGTTGCTTTTTATTAGACCTCGGGCTCCACTTGGGAAGACCCTCACCCAAGGAGTTTTTACCACAGCCCCAGCTACATTCTTCATGACAGAGCCTCTCCAATCTTTTCAAACAGCTCCTAAGTGCATACAAAATACATTTCTATGAACCATGTTACTAGTGAGATGGCTTAGTTAATCACTGTGAGGATTATTTTTTAATATTTGATCTTGTTCAATAAAAGAATTTAAGAGAAGTTATTATACACTACTAGAAAATGCAAATGCTTACATAATGAAAGTGAGGGGAAGAGGAAAATAAAAGGAGAATAGTAAGATGAAGGTAGAGAGGCAAGTAGTACATGAACCACAGGTCATCCAGGCAATAAGATCTTCATATTTGTTGGAGATCAATTTGGATCTAAGCTTCTGAGTGCCAAAGCAAAGGGGAAAAAAGTCTCTTTCAAGATTTGGTGTTCAGAAAATACAGACAAACAGGTTACACTGGAGAAGTACAGCTTTAAAAAAAAAAAAAAATGAAATAGTGATCATGGCTAAGAGTTGAGACAAAGAGAAATCTCCTCCAGCTAAGAGCAGACTGACACTTATACCTGAGGATGAGCAGAGTCTTAGAGCTCCCATGGGTACAGCAGTGTTTTCACAGCTGAAAGCAGGGGAGAGAAGCCTGGTTGGCAGTCCAGGACCGTATTTAGGGAAGTCGGGGACTCTGGTTTCCATGTTCTGTCTGGTAATTCCATGCCTACACTCCTAATGTGACCTGCTGCTGGGTCAGTCCCAAGGAACTTGCCAGCTCCTTGCCACTCTCCACTATGGATTGGGAGCTCATATCAGAGAGAATAAGGCAATCCAGCAGGTGATGATTCTAGGCAGTTTCTACAGGTAAAGAAGCTGCTTATTAAGTTCAAGGGATAGGAAAGGTCTCCCCAATAATAAAGGAGGAGATGGAGAACCAATATGAAGGAAGAGAGAAGTACAGCAAAAAATACAGATGTGAAAGTACTAAAATACTAGGAATAGAATTCATAAAGGAAGACGCTAAGGATTCCAGGCCTAAGAGAGCTCAAGCAATAATTTATAAAGCATGTTTATTATTTAAAACTAGTATGCTGTCTATATTATAAAGTTTAGGCTTATTTTAACACACACACACACACACACACTCACACACACACAAACACACAATGTCTCCCTTGACATCTTCAGAGATCATCTTAAATTGAAACCTCCCTGGGACACGACACAGTTTGCAGTGGTGCCCGTGAGTGTTGTTGAGATCTGAATTCACTCCCTCCAGGAGGGTCTGGTAGGGGCAGAGCAAGGGAAGATCACGAGATTTGGTCTCCCAGATGAAGACGGAGGGAAGGAGATGCCAGTTGGATAAGTACTCACAAGGTGACGGGCCTTGCAAACATTCTCTCTGGCTCTTACTTGGGATGTTTCCTGCTTTGGAGACTGGCATTGGAAGGTGGTCCTCTTTCCATCTGTGGCCACTCCGGATGGCCTTTTGCTCTTAGAGACACCTGTCTTCCTCCATGACCGGGTTCTCCAGGACTGTCCCTTTTCTACCAAAGTGAAGGTGTGTGGGCGTCTGGCATGACGGCTTTGGCTATTTGCTGGGCTTGTTTTCCCAGAGCATTGCAGGTTGGGACTTACTGATAAAGATTAAGACACAGTCTTGAGGATCTGTAGCACAGAGTAGGCTAAAATAAAAATGTGGCCTACTGATATTATCAGAAGATGCATAGTGTAAGTGGTAAATGAGGAGCTCCTAGAGAAGAGTTTGAAAGAGCCGCACAAATATGAAGCACCGTCTCACTCCCGCATTATGCTAGAGCAAGTCATTGTAGCTCTGAGCCTCGGTTCTTCACCTACAACAACAATAATATAATAATCTCTTCTACGTGAGATTCTTGCAAAGACTACTGAAATGAGTGTAAAACTGCCGTGTAAAATACTATAAAACACTGCGCAAATATTAGCTATAATTATTCAGCATTACAACTCGTTTCATGGTTTAAGTTATTCATGGAATCAAAGAAGTATTACATCCCCAGAATCATATAAGTTGCATGTTTCTTGATATTTCAGGTTTGGTCTCCCAAAATCCATGACTCTTTATGTAAACTGCTTTAACGTCAAGCTATAATCAGGTAAATATTTAAAGGTATTAATAGCTAGCACCGCAAGAGATTTTCCTACATGTCAAAGACTGTATTTTAGATACCTTTTCTTACTTTATCTTCAAAATATATCTAAGAGGAAGGTATGCTTTTTAGGGATTAGAAAACTTAAATGTACTAAAATTAAATACAGAAGCTAATTTTAAAAATATAAATCTTTATGAAAGAAAACTAAATTTTCAAGAGAACAATATTTATATGTGTGTGACAGTTAGAGGCTGGGGTCTTCAGATAACTCTATACAAGTTAATTCCCATTTCCAACACGAAAATCCCAAGCAGAAACAAATGCTTTTGAAAATAGCAGTAAGGAGATCACCCTTTTAATAAATATTCAAAAAATCATCAAAAACTGCAATTTTTAACAAAATGGTTGTGTCTATGTTTACCCCTTTCCGTAAATATAGCATAAAGTCCAAGGAAAACACAAATATCTAATGAAGAACACCCTGCCAAAGGGACTCATGAAATATCTCTACTGAAAAGGAATGAAATGCCAAAGGGCAAAGGGGCAACACAGATTTTCCAACAGTCAAAAGAGGGGGTCGGTCAGGATCACTGCCCACTCAGGTCCCAGGAGACTTGGTTTATCTTCCTCAACACTGACTCTCTTGGTGACAGTGATCTATCTAAATAAAAGGAAAAGTCAAACTCCTATCCTCCCTAAAGGGAATCTGGTAACAGTTTGATGGGAAGTTTCTTCTTTTCCCTTTGGTTTTCTAATAAAAACACCACCTTGAATAATTGCCCTGAGGGAACTAGTCAATCACTGGTTGAATACCCTGAATACCTGCGGCCTGTGGGAGTGGGGTTTTCAATGACAGAAGCCATGGCTGCAGTGCTCAAGTGATACACATGCTATTTAGGGAGACAGCACAAGTTCAAATTAAGAATGTAATCGACCTGGAAGCACATAACAAGCTTCTGATAAGTGGTAAGGGCTCAAAAATGTTAACTGAATGTGAAAGTAGTAGTATTACTACTTACTTAGTAGTAGTACCTGGTACACAATAAGTACCAACCAGAGTGATGATGATGATGATGATGATGAGGAAGATGATGATGACATATGAGAGAGACAAGAACACGCACATTTTACTGAGGGTCCACTGTGTGCCTGGCACTGTGCTTGGCGCTTTCACACACTTAAGTTCACTCAAACTTTACAGCAATCCTTCAGGTAGCTATCGTTCTCTTCATGTATTGGAGGAAGAAGAAATTTAGTTGGTTAAGCATCTTTCTGAAGACTACAGGAAAATAAAAGATAGAGCTTGAGCATCTAGGAACTCAAAGCCCATGCTCTTTTCCCCATAGGAGGAGACCTGGGATTCCAGACCCCAGGAGGCCCCCGTTTGGGGACACTGAGAGTCCGTGGTCTGTGGAAAGTGCGTGCTAGATAATGTATTATTGTATGTATATGCTCCTTTCTCTGGGGAGAGAGTCTATAGTTTCTGTTAGATTCCAAAGCGGCCTGCTCTACACTGGTAGTCCCCCGAGGCATGTACAGTGAAAGACATATTTCTCTAGGAATTCAGAGGAGACAGAAAACCACGTGGGGTGGAATCTTCCAGAAAAATTAGCGTCATAGAAGAAGTGAACTCCACCCAGGCGTGAAGGACCCTGGGAATCTGTATTGGCAGAGAGGACGCCTCCAGCTGGGGGACCTAGAGTGAGAAGGGAACAAAAGACACTAGTTGGGTGACTGGTGAAGCCTTCCCAATACAGAAGGCTTATTCCTCAAGGTTCATGTACAGCAATACAATTTTGAAATGGATCCTTTCACATTTTTTTCCAAATTGTCTAGAAGGAGGGTGTTTCTCTAGTCACTGTAGGAGTGTTAATAGACTGCCCGCATGTCCCTGCCAAGGGAGGCTCTCATCTCCCAGGGGTGATGATTTGGGATGTATGCATGGTATTTTCTATGACTACTTTCTTGGCTCTGAGCTCAAAACCACTTCCATGGGAGCTGGCTCTGAGGCTGCTCGGTAGAAAATGATGACTCTCCTAAAGAAATCGTTCTCTGCTAACATTTCAGTTCCAAAAAAGAGAAGGGGATAAAAGCGTGCACACACACACACACACACACACACACATAGACATGCACATGCACATTTTTTTTTTCCTATTTAGAACTCGGTTCTTGTTTGGAAGAAAAAAAAAAATAAGATTAGTTGTATTCCCAGAGTGTAAAACCAAATAAAATCAACTAGAAGTGACTTTGAAAAGATGTGGCTATAGTTGGTGAGGAAATGTATTTGTTTACTATAAGTAAGACATAACAAAGGACTCAGGCCCAGGGTGTGGGCATTGTGAATTCTGACCTTTGCCTGTGTACAACAAGATTACCGTGCCCAATTTTCATGATTAGAGAACAAGCACTTAGAAAATTTCTTTTGTAGCTATAACTATCGGAAAGGAGACTTTCTAAGCCAATACCACCTTTTATCAATACAGAACAGAAAGTGAGAAAAAATAGAACAGCAGCCCTACATGGTTCTATTTGCTAATATTTTTCTTAAGGTCTAAGGTGATAAACACTCAATGCCTTTACCAGAAGGGATGGGTTTTCTTAGCACTCTGAATGAGGCAATACCTTTCAGAATCTAAAACGTTTAGCATCCCTGGTACAAAGACTTTGGAAATCAAAGACTTAGATTTTTTTAATCTATAACTCCATATTTTGGGGATTAAGAAGTCCTGGTTGAACCTAATATTTTTCTGCAACATAGTTAGCACATAAGCCCCAGACCAATCATGAATACAACAATGACATATATTTATATAACATCACATCTTTGTCAAAGATGTGTCTGGCCTCATTTATCCTCAACATGAGCATGTGTCAAAGGTAGGGAAGGTGTTATTGGACCCATTTTACAGATCAGAACATGTGGGTCAGTTATAGTAAGTGTCCTTCCCAGGGTCTTCCAGATGGAAGTCCCAAATGTCCTCAGAATACATTCCATATTAGAACTGGGGTCATCTTTTTAAAGCTCTTATTTACAAAAAAGCACTTGCCCAAGGACCCAAAATACATTAGGGCCAAAGAAGGAGCCAGAAGGAAGGTGTCCTGGCTGTCAATCTCTTGCTCTGTCCATTAACACAAAAAGTAAATGGGACACATTCATTTTTTTTAAGACATTAAAACATAAGATTGGGGCTTCCCTGGTGGCACAGTGGTTAAGAATCTGCCTGCCAATGCAGGGGACATGGGTTTGAGCCCTGGTCCAGGAAGATCCCACATGCCGCCGAGCAACTAAGCCCGTGTGCCGCAACTACTGAGCCTGCACTCTAGAGCCTGCGAGCCACAACTACTGAGCCCGCATGCCACACTACTGAAGTCCGCGTGCCTAGAGCCCATGCTCTGCAACAAGAGAAGCCACCGCAATGAGAAGCCTGCGCACCACAACGAAGAGTAGCCCCCGCTTGCCGCAGCTAGAGAAAGCCCACGTGCAGCAACGAAGACCCAACGCAGCCAAAAATAAATAAATAAAATACATAAATTAAAAAAAAAAACATAAGGTGCATATGGTAGTTCTAATTTTAGTTTTTTAAGGACCCTCCATACTGTTCTCCATAATGGCTGAATCAATTTAGATTCCCACCAACAGTGCGAGAGGGTTCCCTTTTCTCCACACCCTCTCCAGCATTTGTTGTTTGTAGATTTTCTGATGATGCCCATTCTAACTGGTGTGAGGTGATACCTCATAGTAGTTTTGATTTGCATTTCTCTAATAATTAGTGATGTTGAGCATCTTTTCATGTGCCTCTTGGCCATCTGTATGTCTTTCTTGGTGAAATGTCTATTTAGGTCTTCCACCCATTTTTTAACTGGATTGTTTGTTTTTTTGATATTGAGCTCCATGAGCTGTTTATATATTTTGGAGATTAAAGCTTTGTCTGTTGTTTCATTTGCAAATATTTTCTCCCATTCTGAGGGTTGTTTTTTGGTCTTGTTTATGGTTTCCTTTGCTGTGCAAAAGCTTTTAAGTTTAATTAAGTCCCATTTGTTTATTTTTGTTTTTATTTCCGTTACTCTAGGAAGTGGGTCAAAAAAGATCTTGCTGTGGTTTATGTCAAAGAGTGTTTTTCCTATGTTTTCCTCTAAAAGTTTTATAGTGTCTGGTCTTACATTTAAGTCTTTAATCCATTTGGAGTCTATTTTTGTGTATGGTGTTAGGTAGTCCTCTAATGTCATTCCTTTACATGTAGCTGTCCAGTTTTCCTAGCAATCCCACTACTGGGCATATACCCTGAGAAAACCATAGTTTAGAAAGAGACATGCACCACAATGTTCATTGCAGCACTATTTATAATAGCCAGGACATGGAACCAACCTAAATGTCCATCGACAGATGAATGGATAAAGAAGATGTGGCACATATATACAATGGAATATTACTCAGCCATAAAAAGAAACGAAATTGAGATATTTGTAGTGAGGTGGATGGACTTAGAGTCTGTCATACAGAGTGAAGTAAGTCAGAAAGAGAAAAACAAATACCGTATGCTAACGCATATATATGGAATCTAAAAAAAAAAAAATGGTACTGATGAACCTAGTTGCAGGGCAGAAATAAAGAGGTAGACATAGAGAAAGGACTTGATGACATGGGGCGGGAGGGCGAAGGTGAGGCGAAGTGAGAGTAGCATTGACATATATATACACACTACCGAATGTAAAATAGTTCGCTGGTGGGAAGCAGCAGCATAGCACAGGGAGATCGGCTAGGAGCTTTGCGATGACCTAGAGGGATGGGATGGAGAGGATGGGAGGGAGGCTCAAGAGGGAGGGGACATGGGGACATGTGTATGCATATGGCTGATTTGCTTTGTGTGCAACAGAAACTAACACAGTATTGTGAAGCAATTATACTCCAATAAAGATTTATTAAATAATTTAAAAAAACAACATAAGGTGCAACGTATCACTGCCAGTGGAGGGTTTCTGCTCCATGGTAGTAGGGTCTCCCTAGAACATGCTAAACAGCTTGTTAAACAGGACATCCTCACTGGTGGTTCATAACATCGTGTGCACTTCTCTCCGTCCCCACCCTGATTATCCTAATTCAGACCCTCAGCAGAGCTTGCCGGCATCCTGCAAAGAGCCCCCAAGCTGATCCTCCTGATTCCAATTTTGTCTCCTGCCCATTCGTTTCCAGCTTTCTAAACACAAATCTGACAATGTTACTTCCCTGTTTAGTATGCTTCCATGGCTCTCCAGGGCCCGCAGGATGGAACGCATACCAATGTGCGCACTGGATCCAGAAAACCTGGCCTCCAGCCCCTGCCCGTCTCCTCTGTCCCCTCTCTTCCTCCGCACCCCTGGGCCCTACACTCATCACGCCCTGCACTTCTCTAAAGCAGCCCGCTCTTTGTTGCCTCAGGGCCCTTGCACATGCTGCTCCTCCTGTTTACAATTATAATGACAGCTAACATTTTGTAATGATCTGCAGGCCGTAGGGATGAGAGATTTTCATGCAGTATCATATGTTAATTTTCACAACCACCTTATGAGGTAGGAACTCTTATTATCCCAACTTTAGAGATAAAGAAATAATCTTAGAGATTTTAAAAGTTTCTCAAGCCCACAAGCGGCAGAGCTGGGTCTGGAATCCAATTCCATCTGACGTCTAAGCACTGGCTCTCGGCCACTGCCTCCCCAGAATCCCCTTTCAAGTATGAGTTTGGAAATCAGGGCCTTCAGAAGGACCCCCCTAAATCTTTCCTCCTCTTCGACTCTACCTCAAATAAAACAAAACCCACTCCCTTGGGTAAGCTCGGCTTCTCTTTGCTCACCTAACTTGCTGTGTTTACTGTGTCAAAGTGCCTACAGTGTGGACCATAATTACACACTTTCCCCCCATCTCTGAATATAAAGTCTTCTTGGGCAGGGCTGTTTTTACACCTCCTTGTATTCCCAGCACTTAGCACAGGGCCTGGTACCCAGTTAGTACTGGCAAAGAAATCCTTAAGATTGTTCTGTCCAGTGGTACCAAAGCATCAACCAGTCCAAGGCAAAATGAGAAATTAAGGCTATGGCATGAGCCTTGCATTTCTGCTAAAGTTATGCAAACATCTCTATGCTACAGTGTTTTTTATTTATTTTACAAAATGATAGTGATAGCTGCATCCTAAGTCCACAAAGTTTATTTTGAAATTTTACCGTTTTGTGAAATTCCAAAGTCTAGGAGTCACTAATCTGGTCAGTTACTCGGCCCAGCTTGGGAGCAGAGCTGCTGGTCTCTGCTCTGAGGCTGGTGCCTCCAGCTGCACCCTGTGACCTGTCTCATTTAGTTTTATGATAAGTCTGATCTCCTAACTACAATGGAGCCCTGAGATTTCCCCAACAGAGTGGAGGAAAGAAGTCCAGTTCTGGCGACTGGATGTGATTGTAGGAGGGCTATTAAGACAATCTGCCCTTCAACCTGATCAACAAGGTTCAGATTTGGAGAAATCCTGATGGCAGCCAGGTTGGCAGCTGCTGTCAGTGACGAAAGAGGCTTGCAGGCTCCCCACACCATCCCCCAAAAGCAAGTGACCCCTCTGGCTTGCCTCCCATGAACCATCCAGGGAGCTGTCTTGAGCGGGGAGGGTACAACCCTGATACGTCTGGTATTCACACCACCCAGAGACACTTTCTCCTAGTAATCATACAACCCATCATACCTCATTTATACTCCTTGATTGTTCTGAATGATAAGCAAAACCGGTTGACCATCAGCCTGTAATATATCAGATACAAAATAGGTGGCTTAAAAAATACTTCTCAACAAAAGGAAAGGTACATTCCTTAAATGATAGAAGCACCTGCTTTTCTTTGGGGGCAGGGGGGAAATGCATTGATGGAATGAAGTAGCTCAGCCTATAAATTCCAGGAACCTGAATCTGCAAAACCAGGTGAGCGATTTTAGCTAGTTGGGCTGGGCTGGAATTCCCTGCCCCAGCTGCCGCTTCTGCAATGAAGTCATAAGGTTCTCTGTTCGGTTGCCGAAAGTCGTGCCAAGAATCCAACAGATGATTTCATTCCAAGACGAAGGAGGGAAACTAGAGTGTCTATTAAGCACTTTCATCTGACAATAAAAATGAGTTAATGGCTAAAATGTGTTTTCAAAACGTTTTAACACTACAAGTAATGGCACTCAAATGGGAAAATGCCTTGAATATCCTCATCCATCATTAATACCACGGTGTCCCTCAAAAGGGCTGGGTGTTCCCGGTGGAATACAAGCTGCTAGAGTCGAGTTGTAAGGCAATCCATGGGAATTCTCAAAAAAATACCGAGAGACCATTACAGAGCTGAACGATTAAGTGCAGGTTTAAAATAGTCCTTTCAATATCTGAGTTCAGTTTTCTAAAATAGACTATTACCTCATCATAGCTAATTTCCCCATAAACATCAATATTACAGCAGCAAAAAGTCTCCAAGAAATGAGAGCGAAATTAGATTCTTTTTTAGGGAATGAAAGTCAATGTGCCCCCCGCCCCAATTTCCAATACCAGTGAATATGGAAACAATCAAACTGAGACTTTGTTCTGGACCAGCCCACCGCTGGGAAATCATCAGTGAATTTGTTCCCTTCCACTTGTGAAATCAAGAACACAGTGAGGAGGAAACTGCTTGATAAGCCTGCCCCTTCCCTAGAAGGAGGGCTGATGGTCACAGCCCACCCAGGCCACTTCTGCCCGATTTCAAAGGGAGAGTGACCCCTGCAGGGCAGCAGTCTTGGAAATGCCTTCCGCTTACTGAGTAGTGTTGGGAAAGCTGTTTATTCCACCTCTCTCCGATGGCCTCGCTTCAGTCTAGAACCTGAACGGGAACACGGAGAAGTCGCCCAAAGTTTGGGCTGTTCTGACCGTCAGTGATTTAGATTAAACAGACTTTCATTTCTCTTGGATTACACATCTCCTTTTTCCAGAATTGATTCTCGGGTATTTAAACTGACAGAAGCCAGGCTCCTCTTGCTCTGAACGAGGGGCTGCAGAGGAGTCTTGCCCTGCGTGCTGTTGGCCAAGCCCTCCCCCGCCGAGATGCTGGAGGGCCTCCTTGCTGCCTCCTCATCTCTCTGAATGGTCCTTCTTAAGACTCCGCTTCCTCCATCTAACCTTTAAGTGTCCGTCTCCAATGTTCATTCTTCACACCTTGTCTCCCCGTCCCACTCTAGCCCCAAACTGGATCTCCCTCCTCAACTCCTGGCCGGTAACTCTAAGTGAATTTCCTGCAAGCATAGCAATTTGGGGAAGATCTTAATAGCCTTAAGTTCTGCCCTTCCCAAATGTCCTCCTCCTTCCTTGTTCACAGAAAGACATCACATCCATTAAATTATGAGCCAGAAACCTGAGTGTCCCCTGAGATTTCTGCACCTGCTTCCCCCCCCTTAGACCTGGTGTCTCCCCAAACTCTATCCAGGTAACTTCCACGTCTCCCCTGGCCGTGACTTCTCTCTAAGCCCTTCTCCTGGCCGCAGTCTCTCCCCATCACCTCCAGCCATTATCTTGGGCTCTCTCTCGCCTCCCCCAATCCGACACCAGATACCCCAAGCACCTTGGATCACACAGCAGACTCTGACCGCACGTTACAGGAAATGTCCTGTGTAAAGTGAACGCTGGTGAATTAAATCTCTTCTATATCTGTTATCTCACAAGATAACCTAAAAAAAAAAAAAAGAGAGGAAAAAAAAGAAAAAGGCTTTTCCCCAGTCCCTGCCTGGCTCTCATCCCTGGCAGCTGCTCTGCACATCTGTGCCTGAGGTCTCTCTGCCTCCAGAGTTCACTGTCAAGTGGTGAAATATGACCTGGCAGGTCAAGGCACCGGGAGGCACGGTGCCCGCAGATGGAGTACTTCTGGGACGCGAAAGCCCCCTGAAGAACCCCACCCGCCCCAGTGCCAGGGACTGACTTATTTGTAAGTCTAGGTTTTCAGACACTGAGTTTTCTTAAACGGAGGCCCACCTGTGCACCAAAGGAGGCTTTGGAATCGATGGACGTGTCAAAGCATTAGGTATATTACTTCCCATTTCAAATTTATTTGGGGGGGGGTATGTCAAAATTATAGAAGTACCAAAAAGACCACCAAAAGCCATTTCACATACTGAAAACCTAAAGAATTTGAAGCCAAGGGAGGTTGGCGTGGTCCATTACATCTCACGTGTCAAGGTCGGCCAAAGGGCGGAAAACATCCCTTGAAATCTCAGAGGCAGGAGGGGCTTTGCTTTGGTCTCCAGTTTCTGAAAGGAGCAAATGCCTTGATTTCAAAGTACGCTTCATCGCAAACCAAAGCAACGCTTTAAAATAAAACCCCTAGCTTGAACCCCCAAGCAAGCACTGAAGACCTTCACCGTAAGCTGGGACGGGAAAGGGTGGGGGGGGGGGGGAGGTGGGAGTGTGCTGAGTGCCGGAGGCCGGCTCTCCTGCAGGGAGCTGCTTTCTGAGGCAACTCCCTGGCCCAGCGTGATGTGGAGTTGCTGGGTGGAAGGAAAAAGGCATGTTTCAGTGTAAACGCTTCCCAAGCTGGCTATCAAATTAAGATGGGTGCAATTTTTCCCATGGTATTCAGATCCTAAAACCTGACCCAAAGCTCTCTTTCAAGTTTCAGCTCCTCTGAACACTCTGTACTTTGGTCACACCAGGGTATGGACAGTGCCAACAGCTCTGGCCTCGTTCTTGCTTCTGTTTTTGTGCTCATGCCGTTCCCTCTGCTTGGAATGCCCTCCCCCTCGCCTCTGCCTCTGGACGGCCTATCTTTCAAGGCCCAAATCAGATTGCACTTGCTCCCAGAAACCTCCTCCCTGACCCCCAGGCGGAATGAACAACCTCTCTTCCTTGCTGTGGATTCTTTAAAGGGCTGTGTCTTCATTTCCAGAATGTTACCCATTTCAACTACCCCCCCCCCACCCCTCCCCAGCCAAGCTCCAAGCACAGGTCCAGCACGCAGCCTCTTCACTGATGGCCACTGGAATGGAATGGAAGACCCGGTAAGCAGTCACTGCATAGCAATGACAGTAAGATTGTCAACTGCAAACAAGCCGAACAGAGGAGGGGTCGTTGGGAAGAAAACTAGGTTGGAGAAAATAAACATTTCCCAAAATAGAGATATTCTGTTGTTTTATGATCATAGATGACCTTGAGAATCTGATGAATATCAGCCTTCGTAGAAAAATGCACCCATGCACAGACCCACATGTTTTTGCATATCATTCCAGGAGGTGCAATACACACACTGACACCCAAGAATGGAAATCCCTCATTTATTTTAAAATCGCTAATTGAGTGTATGGACAGCCACGCAGGATGAGGGAGGCATTTCCAAGTGCGTGGACCGTGGACCACGCTGAAGGAGAAAAGTTGTTCTTTAGTGGCAACAGCACAGGCTGCGGAGACCTTGGGCAAGTCTTCTGCTCTTCTGAATTTGAGTTTTCCTCGTCTGTGAAATGCGAATCATAGTACTTCCTCAGCAGTGTCGTTACTGAGTAAATAAAATAATGCAGGGAAACCACCTAGTGTAATATCTGGCATGCAGGCAGCCTCCAGCAACAAATGCTAGTTTTCTGCACCTCCTGTCCCGCATATAAAAAACTGCAAGCACAATGCAAACAAGTCATTTCCCTTTTAGCAATAAATTCTGCACGGCCGCTTTGGAGCGAGGGAAGAAAGCGACTGAGACCACCGCCTCGGCGAAGAGGTGAAGCCGGTCCTGCGCGGCTACTGCGGGCGCGTTCGCGTGGCTATTAATCATACAAGAGCCCATTTATGACAAACACAGGTCACTCCCTTTGCATGACAAGCCCTATGGGTCCACAGAGGCCCATTATCCAAAAAAAAACAGAGCATTGTGGGCGACGCGGGCGAAGCCGAGTGCACACACACAAGCGGACATTGTGAGGCTGTTTGCACAACCCCGCGGTGCTCCTCGCGGATTTCCTGCCAGGGAGACATTTCCATCTCGCGGAGGCGGCTGCAGACATTTGCTCATTCAACATGGCTTCGGGCCGCGGGCTGCGAGAGCCAGGGGCGCGGCGCCCTCTGCCGGCCGTCTCCAGACCGCAGGCGGGGATGGGCGGAGGACAACGCAAGCCGCTCTCAGCATCCCAGCCTTCTCTCTCCTTCCCCTTCTAAAGGAAAGCGGTGCAACAGGCTTGAGCTCTGGGGTCTGGAAAGCCTGTAACATGTGTTGGCTGCAGGTCCTTGGACGAGCCACGTCACCCCTCAGGTCTTGCTTTCCTAGGTGGAGCCCCCAGCACTCGTTTGTTTGCGGCAAGCCCTGAAGGAGACGACAGCTACACACTGCCCGGGGCCTGCCCCTCCGCCAGTGTGGAATAAATCCCTGTCTTCCCCTTCTCCACCTGTCTCCAGTAGGGTGGGGATTGTCATCTGCCCTCTGAAACTAGGAAAGGAAATCAACCAGCACCTATGGGTAATGTCTTGGCTTAAACTGTAGCCAGTGTTCAGAGCGGATGTGTGACTTTACCTTCCTGTGTCATCTCTTTTTTTCAGATTGTTCTCTCTTGCTTTACAGTGTGTGTTCTGTGTGGGCAAGGGCAGCCCCGACATGCAGTATTTCACCCAGCATCTGAAACGCCCGACCTTCAGGACAGCCGCAGTTGAAGGTGGCGGGTGAGCTGGCAGAAATTCTCAGCTAAGTTGTCTTTCTCAGAGGTAAAAGAAAGACCACCCTACTGAACTTCTTAAACTGAGCTGTGATGTTTAGCATAGCAACAAGAACATGAACTTGGGTTTGGATCACAGCTTAGCTATTTGTTAGCTGGGTGGTCTCAATCAACGTATTTAACAACATTTACTTAACCTCCCAGAGTCTGAGTTTCAATATAAGTAAAATGGAGATGAATTCAACCCCTTCAAGGCTGGTTTTTAGAGACAATGACACAACATATGTAAGTAGCCAGATTCATAAATGGTAGTTGCCATAATCACGATTACTATTGTTATTTTTCTTGTTCCACTCACTGGTCTTAATTCTGTCCTCCTGGCCATGAAGAAGAGTCCCCTTTCTTTTTTTTTTTTTGAAAATTAACTTTTTATTTCTAATATGGCCAAGAAGATACATGGAAACTCAAAACCATCAACAAGAGATGCACACAGAAATATACAGACATGACTTGAGTGCAGGCAGTATTTTTTTTTTAACATCTTTATTGGAGTATAATTGCTTTCCAATGGTGTGTTAGTTTCTGCTGTATAACAAAGTGAATCAGCTACACGTATACGTGTATCCCCATATCCCCTCCCTCTTGCGTCTCCCTCCCACCCTCCCTATCCCACCGCTCTAGGTGGACACAGAGCCCTGAGCTGATCTCCCTGTGCTATGCGGCTGCTTCCCACTAGCTATCTATTTTACGTTTGGTAGTGTATATATGTCCATGCCACTCTCTCACTTTGTCCCAGCTTACCCTTCCCCCTCCCCGAGTCCCCTTTCTGACACAACTATTAATATCTATTAAATACCATCTTAGAGGATGTATGCTGATGACTTCCAAATTTATAACTGTCACCTTGATCCCCTCGCTTGAACTCCAGACTCATTTATCCCATCGACTGCTTGACTTCTAACAGACACCTCAAACTCCACATATCCAAAATTAAATTTTGGGTTTTTTTCCTAGAAATCTGCCCCTTCTGCAGCCTTTCTTCTCTCTGTAAATGGCAATTCCATGTTTCCAGACACTCCGACTAAAAATGTCAGTGTCATCCTCGGCTTTCCTTTCTCTCACACCCCCTATCTAAGCTAACAAACCCTTCAGCTCTCCTTTGAGGACGCAGCTTGAATTTGATCGTTTCTCAGACATGGAGGCATACTTGGAGCTCTAGACCAACCCACAAGCCACCCCATCTCTTGCCAAGAGTATCATACTCACTTCCTAAACAGATTTCCCAGTTCCCAATCACTCAGTCAATTACCTATCTGGCAGCTCTAATGATGTTTTAAAAGTTTCAGCATGTCACTCCTCTGGTTAAATCCCTTCAATGGTTTCCTGTGTCACTTAGAGTAAAATACAAGATTCTTATCACAGTCAGCAAGGCCCTAGGTGGTGTTACCCCAAGGTAGTTCATCTCGTACAACTCCCCTCCATCGCTGGGCTACTCACGGCTTCTGGCCTCTCCCCTTTCTTCGTTCTTGAACTTATCACATGTGTTTCTGCCACAGGACCGTTGCTAGTCCTTAGGCCTAGAATGCTTTCCCCCAATATATCTGCATGGCTTCTCTTTAGGCCTCTGTTCAGGGTTTACTTTTCAGTGGAGCCCAACCTAACCATCCTCTCCAACATCATACTTCACCCTACTCCCCGCTCACTGTCTTTATTTTTCTTTTTAATCTCTATTGCCATTAACATATATACCCCCAGATCCCAGACTAGGGCCTGACACACAGTAGGAACTCCATACATACAGGTGGAATGAATGAAGTCATCTGTTCATAAGCATGACTCCCATGATCCCCTGGAGCTTCTCTTCCATCCAAACGTAAGATTCTTCCTCCAGGCCCATGGGAGGAGAGGCTCTCAGGCCATCTGTTATTTTGCTCAGACACTCTTATTTGGGTAAGAAAAGGAGAGAAGTAGTCATTTCACGGGATGGGAAAGTGCATGGTCAGTGAACCTGGTCCTAATGAGGAACAGCATGAACCTCTAAAATAGAAAGTGTGTTTTGGGGGTGAAAGTAGAGGGAGAGACGGTCAGGAGAATCTACTGAAGACTGATTATGTAGGAACTTTGAATCCAGAAAGCAGAAGCAAGGAAACTCCAGGGCAGAAATGCAGCTCGGTGCCTTGGGCAGGTCAGACAGTTGTTGTGTAACCCCGGGGCCTGAAGGTCACGGAAGCTACCGCGACTGTAAGGCCTCTGTAATGCCACCAAATGCACGGGGAGTCACTGTCTCTTGTCCTAATCTGCTTCCAGCCACTTGTTTGCTACAAGACCTTGGGGAAGGTCACTCCCCCCGCTCTGAGTCTCATCCTTATCATCCGTAACCCACCAGGACTGGCTAGATGACCTGGGCAACTCCTCTCCGTTCCAACATCCTGAGGTTTTAATGCAATGAGAATGTCCAACAATTTCCAGAAATGTATTCAGGCAACCTAAAGCCGCACCAGGAGCTAAGGTAATTAGAAACGGGATGAGACTTCCATTTAAGAAACAGAACTGCGCCTTGACAGCACTTTCACACAGCATCCCTGGCTTGTTCCTTGAAGCCCTTTGGATTTCCACCTATTTGGGAAGGACGGTGGTGATAGATTCCCAGCACCATGCTATCTCAAAATTGGCCACTGCTGCAATCAGGGAGTACTCCAGAGTTTACCTCTGTGAAAAAGCAGTAATTCAGAAATCAGGTAGAACGCTCAAACTACTAAAGAGAAATTGTTCTCAAGCCCTTTAGTACTTCCAAAGCATCAAACATCATGAAATACGCAGATAGGCTAACTACAACTAATTTTCATATATTTGATAAAGCGGGTCCCAAAGTACCTGTATTAGGCAATGCTTGGGCAGCCAGCTTTCATCTATCACGTGTATTCAAAGGTCTAATATGACGTTCTCTAATTCAGACTCTTTTCCTTTGGAATTCCAGAAGCAATTGAAAAGCTGCCGCAGTCCCAGCCCTCGGAGCCCAAATCAGATCTCACTGCAGTTACGATAATAATAAAATTGTAACATTAAGGCACTAGGTTGGGGATAATTTGCAAACACCAAAGCTATGTCCACTGGCTTTCAAAACAATTCCAAGAGATGGTGAAATGATGCTGTTAATTCCCAAGGCTTTGAAAGTCTACTTACTTTGCCCAGGAAATGGCAGCATTCAGTTGAAATAAGTAATAAATTCTTTCAACATTTCTAGAAATTACACTGAAGATTCTGTTCAGTTGGCAAAACTCTGTTGGCTCTGCCGGGTGATCTATCCACCTACATTTCACTTTATGTGTGATTTGATTCAGCTGATCCCCACCTCCACCCAAATCCAACACCCCTCCTCTCCCTTGCCACTAGCTCCCAAGTTAGAACTGGCCTCTTCCTTCTTATGGCCCTAATATATACACCCTGTGTATCCTGTATATATTTCTAACAAAAATATAATATTCATATGTGTCTGCTCAGCTTCCTGAACGCAGGTCTTAATCATTGGTCCGGCCTCCATACCCAGCACAGTCCTTAACAGAGTACAGGAAAGTTGGTGCATAGTCAAAGGAGCAACTGCATGAACATTTCCCCAGTTTAGAAACCAGAGCTACTACGTAAGACACGGTGCCTGCACCATCCAGTGAGGGTGAGAGGCTATGTTTAAAGACAGCTGTAACGAGTGGAAGATTCTAGTGAGAACTGGTATCTGGGAAGAGGGGGGAAGAGAGGAGAGGAATCCTGCGGCTGGAAGGATCTGGGAGGGTTTCATGCAGGAGGGGGGCTGTGGAGTGGGCGGGAGGCCAGGGAGAAACTGTCAGCGAGGCCTGGGGCTGGGATGAAGGGAACCCCAGGCCGCCACGGCTGAGATCACACTCTCGCTGGGTGGAGGTGAGAGGCCTCTGGAGGGACAGCTGTCACAGGCCTGGCCGTGAGACCCGTCGGCAGATCCCAGTCTCCTGGTTATGATGAAGTGGTGGGACCGGTTTTCCTAGGTGGCTTCTAAACCCACTATAAAGGCGGTTCTCTGCCAGGCAAACTTACATCCACCACCAGCCTGGGGCCTGCCGCGCTCCCGGAGCCAGTGCTGGGGGGACACGCTGCCCTCAGCTCCTCTCCCGACAGCCCCGGGAGCCCTCTCCCAGCCCCTCCCCACGGTCCTGTCACCCCTGCTTACCTGCCTGCCTCTCCTCTTAAAGGATAAATACCCCCAGCACCGGAACTGGGACTGGATTGTGTTTGAATCCAAAGTAGGCTGTTCAGGGAATATGTTTCCGAATAAATGAGAAAGTGAGTGGGCAAGAGATGGCGTGGATGCCAAAATCTACATCCAAGGACCTCTTGTCAGAGTGCCAATCATCAGCTTAGAGCAAGAGGGAAGGAAAGACGAGGGGCTGGTGGGAGAGGAGGAAAAAAGTGAGAGAGAAGGAGGAATGAAAGAAAGGGAGAAAGGGATGAAGGAGGAAGAGAAAGAAGAAAGGAAATAAGAAAGAAAGGAAAGAGGGAAGGCAAATCGTTTCCCCACTTTCACATCTCGTTTGATAAAGATGTAACCAGCTTCAGGCACATGAAGAAACAGACTCATAGGGGTCTCATCCTATGCTTGACAATTAAAAGAAAGAAAACTTGAGTCATCAGAAAAGCAAAATACGGCCTCAGCGATGCCCACATTAACTTCTGAAAAAGACATCTCCCGCCACTAGGAGTCACTTTCCCAAAGGGTGGCCTGTGGAGACTTCTGAGCGTCCGGAGGCTGAGCTGGGAGAAGTCCAAGGTCAGGGGCAGGCGTGGCAAAGGAACAGTGCCTCCCCATCAAGTGCAGGTGGAATAGCATTGTGTGGATGTTCTTTTCAACCCAAATTCCTGCACGGTGAGGAGGCCTGTATTCCAAAGTGGTCGTCACTGCTCTCCGCCTCGGGGCAGTGGATCCTGCCCCAAGTAAGTCCTGTCCGCTACTCTTCACTCACCTTTCCTAATACGTAACAGTGTGGGCACAGAGGGCCCTGAAGCTGAAATCCTGAAGACTCCAAAAATGACGTCACTCAATCCCCTGCTTCCCAAACCCTCATTCTCAGGTAAGCGTGATAATAGCAGTTGCTGATTGTCATTCCTGCACTCAGTGCCGTTTTCAGTGCTGCCCACAAATTATCTCATTTAATTCTCACAATAACCCTCCAACGTAGACAAGTAGTTTGGCTTTAAGAGTTACTAAAGCGATATATTTCTGTAGAAACCGAGAGCTTTTCTTTGGGCAAATGTAAGAGCTTGCAGTTAAGTACTTTGTCCACTAAGGGGCGTGCTCATCTCACGTTAAAAACGCCAGACCCGGTCAGGGTAGGTACTTAGTACAAAAGCAGAAGTTTGGAAAAAGGACAAAACAGGGGGATCAATTTCAATGCCCTGGATATAGTCTTAGTAGTAAAAAGGGTTCAAATTCACAGCTGTGGTACCCAGTGCTTACTTAACACACTAACTCACTTCATTCCTGCTCAAGGTCATTTCAAAAGCATTGATCCTGACCACTTTGCTGGAAATGGAGCCATGACATTTGGGAAAGAAAAATTAATAGATTCAGCCATTTGGCTTAGTAATCATCTCCCCCTGCCTCTTCCCCTCTTTTTTTTTTTTTTTTTTAAGTATTTGTTTATTTATTTAATTTTGGCTGTGTTGGGTCTTCGTTTCTGTGCGAGGGCCTTCTCCAGTTGTGGCAAGCGGGGGCCACTCTTCATCGCGGTGCGCGGGCCTCTCACTGTCGCGGCCTCTCTTGTTGCGGAGCACAGGCTCCAGACGCGCAGGCTCGGTAGTTGTGGCTCACGGGCCCAGTTGCTCCGCGGCATGTGGGATCTTCCCAGACCAGGGCTCGAACCCGTGTCCCCTGCATTGGCAGGCAGATTCTCAACCACTGCACCACCAGGGAAGCCCTCTTCCCCTAATTTCTTAAATCACGTTTTCCACCCAGGGAAACATCTGTCTGGTGGCTGAATCAACTTGACTCCAGTTGCAAAATGTAAAGAGTAAAAGAAAGAAAGAAAATGCTGAAATCTTATCCAAGCTTATCAAAATGAATTATGACAGCTCATTTTGGTGAAATGTTCACTTAAAATTATATTTTGGATCTGGAAAACACTCTGGAAGTGTAAATTAGGAGAGCGGGAGATCCTCCGCTAGCGATCGGTAACCCCACCCTGTATTTATAGACAGAGAGGCGTGCAGAAGTACAGCATTGCTTTCGCAGAGCATGCTCCTGCAGGAAACTCAACATACACAGAGAAGGCAGCAGAGTCACAGTGGAACGTCCCTGTTTGGATCGATCCAGCAAGACCACAATCAAACCAAACAAACAACCTTACCAAGTTTATCTCCAGATTTACGTTCAAACCCGGCCATGCTCTTGATGACTCAACCATGTGCTACCCTGGTTTAAACTTTACCCTGCAGCCGGGGTTTCCTGGCGGGTGTCTGTGGCCACAAATGACTAAATTTGAAAGCTGTGCCCTGCATCTGCCAGAGGGCTCCCAGTCCTCCCAGACAGATCAAGTACTGTTTAGGCTATTTCTAAATTCCACTTGAAGGCAGCAAATTGTTACTCAAGCACCAGGTCTGGGACTGCTCCGCAGTTCCTACCAGCTGAGAATCCAGCTTACCAAAGTAATCCCAGGTCATTTGATGAAGTGGAGAATGGAGTGTGGGAAACACACTGAAGAGACAGTGGAGACACGGGCTCCCCTTTCACTTACTAGCCTATGACCTTGGCCATGAGCTTGAGAACATTGCACTAGACTAAGGATGTGAAGTTCCGGTGTCAAATCCCCTTTTCTTCCTGTATCTCACAAGTCAACGGTTGTTTTAGGATTGATTGTTTTAAGATAAATGAAACTAGGGCTTCCCCTTGGACTGGTTTCATATTCATTTTGTTTTACGAGTGAGTTCATTTATTGACCCCATCTGGCACAAATCAACGCTCAAAAAGTAAGCAGGGGGCTTCCCTGGTGGCGCAGTGGTTGAGAGTCTGCCTGCCAATGCAGGGGACACGGGTTCGAGCCCTGGTCTGGGAAGATCCCACATGCCACGGAGCAACTGGGCCCGTGAGCCACAATTACTGAGCCTGCGCGTCTGGAGCCTGTGCTCCGCAACAAGAGAGGCCGCGATGGTGAGAGGCCCGCGCACCGCGATGAAGAGTGGTCCCCACTTGCCGCAACTAGAGAAAGCCCTCGCACAGAAACGAAGACTCAACACAGTCATAAATAAATAAAAGAACGTCAATTTCTTAAAAAAAAAAAAAAGTAAGCAGGGATAGCACTGAGTAAGCCCTCACTAGGGACCAGGTCTTATGCTGAGTACTTGTCACACAGGATCCGAATCCTGGGTGCCTATAAAAGCTTTACTCCTGTCTCCCATTCTCCCGGGTTCTGTTCACTCATCTGAAAAAAGGATCAGACAGACTCAGGAGCAGGTGATCTCACAGATCCCTCTAAATAGTAAGCTTTTATGAAATTTCCAAGGCAGAACTCACTATAAATCTTTGTTAAAATAGAAAACCCAGGTGTTTAAATGCAATACTCACTTAAGCTAAAACACACACACACACACACACACACACACACACACACACACACACAGAAAACAATCCACCCACTGTACGCAGCAGTTAAGTAATGTGACTCACTAATATTTTGTCCGTCACTGGCCAGGCGGCTAGCATGTCTCGGAACCAATACGAGCAGCTCCCGTTCGGCTCCAACCAGGATGCCCGAAGCTCAGGGCTGTCGCGGCCGGGCTGTGACCTGGAAGATGTGCAGGGCGCACACGGCAGGCGCCCTCTTCCTACCCTTGGCCAGGGGAGCGGGTTGGCATGGTGACGCCTGAGACAGCTTTCACTTGATTCCTCCCTTCCCTTTCACTCTATTATCACTGTGTGAGATCTTGCCCCAGAAGAACAGAGAAATCCTGAGGGCGAGGTCTGATGTCAGGGGAGAACAAGCAAGTCTTTGTCAGGCCCTTCAAGGAGGAGGCCCGGCCAGGGCTCTCGGGCCGCACACAGAGGGGCCTGTGCTCGCCCTGCCGGGAGCAGAGGGGCCTTCTCCATCCTGTGCGATGGGGGCCCTTTGCTGGCGCATCCTGAGCCCTCTTCCTCGACTGACACCGGAGCTGGGCAAAGTGGATGCATCCCCACCTGCTGGCCCCAGGCACTTCACACCAAAAAGGCTTAAAGCAGAGCTTACCGGCCACACCAACACCAGAAAACCACTCTCAAGAAGTCCACCCTCTTTAGCTCTGCCCCCAGTCTCCCACTCAGAATGGCACCCCTCCCTCATCATCCTTAGTCAACTCCTCCATCCTTCTCTCAACCCCCTGTCCAGCCCTCGGCTCAGGCCTCCATCTCCTCCTCGCCACCCCCTTCACTCCAGGCCCCCCAGCTCCTCTGAGAAGCCGCCTGGCTCAGGGAACTCTCCAGCCTCTGGTCTCCTACAAGGCTTCACTTGTCCCGATGGCAAAGAAGGAGTGATGTCTCACTGTGTTTATCATGTTGCCGACTCTGGCTTTGAAACGCCATCATCTAGGACGAGTTCTGCACCCAGGAGATGCTTAATAAACAGCCAGTAAACGACTGAACCCACAGCACAGCCCAGAAACGGAATAGAATATTCAATTCTAGAGGCTTTAGATCAAAATACAATCAGCGAACACTCATTGAGCCCTGACTATGGGCCAGGTACCACTCTGCACCCTTACGTGCATGAACTC
Organism: Eschrichtius robustus; assembly: GCF_028021215.1. Classification (NCBI taxonomy): domain Eukaryota; kingdom Metazoa; phylum Chordata; class Mammalia; order Artiodactyla; family Eschrichtiidae; genus Eschrichtius; species Eschrichtius robustus. The sequence goes on from NC_090838.1 coordinate 12,309,090, forward strand.
ACATCCCTGATCAGCCTCGTGCGGCAGGTCCTGTGGGCTCTCGTTCTGCAGTTGAGGACAAGCTGCATGAGATGTCCGGTCAGCCCGAGCTCAACAGCTGCAAGTGGCAGAGGAGGGTCCCAGCCCGGGCTGTCCAGCTGCAGTCTGTGCTACTAACCACGGCAGGACACAGCATCTCACGACAACCCCAGTGAAAGCAAATCTCACCCAAAGCCCACTCTGATGTACACCATGCCATGTGGCCTCCCTTAAAACCAGGGACACGGGCCTTTGCAAATGTCATCACATGTCCAGCTCCTTGTATCCACATTATGGTAACTGAAGAAAATTGGTAGATTGCCATTGCCCTACTTCCTTGGCTAGCAGCAGAGTCAGGGCAGAAAGAGCTGACACGTGCGGAAACGGGTCCTGCGGGGCACTGATGGCCAAGCCTGCGATCACATGAACGATTCTGCAGGACTCTTCTCTCTGCCAGTTTGCAACGGGCTCCTGACTCCTGGCTTCCTTCCTGCTTTCCAGGTCAGGCGCGGTCTCCCTCCTGGGACTTCTGGACCGGCAGCTTACAAGTCCCCAAGAGAGAAAGGAAGCTCGCCATCAGGGCCAAGCCCAGCACTGCAAGCTGATTCTCCTCTTTTCCAACCCTTCTCTGGGTTGGAAGGCAGAGCTGCAAGGAGGCCGGAGGGCTGGAAGAGGGGATTGAACAAGGGCAGCAGCTACACCGGGGGCTCCCAGCAGAGGGCTGGAAGAGGGGATTGAACAAGGGCAGCAGCTACACCGGGGGCTCCCAGCAGCGGGCTGGAAGAGGGGATTGAACAAGGGCAGCAGCTACACCGGGGGCTCCCAGCAGCGGGCTGGAAGAGGGGATTGAACAAGGGCAGCAGCTACACCGGGGGCTCCCAGCAGCGGGCTGGAAGAGGGGATTGAACAAGGGCAGCAGCTACACCGGGGGCTCCCAGCAGCGGGCTGGGAGGATGAGGTACAGCCCAGCCGTCCTTTTACTCTGTACTGGCTCAGCGGTTCTGTTTCCAGGGCTGGTGGAGGCCCGGCCGTCCATGAGGAGGTGAGGGCCTTGGTTTCTCACCTTTGAGAGCTTCCTGGGGGTGATGATGTGAATTCGGGTCCTACACTGGGGTCCCCCGGCACTACATGGGGAGTCAGCAGGATCCAAGGACTCTCCTTGGGGACAAGTTCAGAAATGGAAGTTGGACAATCAAGCCCAGCACCCTCCTAGTGACGATGGAGAAGGGAAGGGGGGGTCCAAGGGCAAAGGTGAGGCAGTGCCAGGCCTGGACCAGAACCCAAGTTAACCCTGATGCCAGGCATTCCGTCCTTCCCTCCCTCCCTTCCTTCTTTCCTCCCTTTGCCCTGCCCTGCAGGCCGAGGCGTAGTGTGTTTGCCAGCACCGGAGGCATCTACGGAGGATTTCCGGGCACGTGCATCCCTGACTCCGCTGAGTTGCCATGGCTCCTCCCAGCTCTGCAGTCTGAAGCCCTAGTTGAGAGACCCTTCCAAGGGCGAGTCTTAGTTGTAGAATCTCCTCCTTGGCTTACCGGAAGCTTCAACCTATTTATAGGTAGGGTGATGCATAGCATATACAGTGGAAGAGGGACAGTTAGAAGAGGGTTTGAATCCTGACCACCTAATAGCTGTGGGCCTTGGGCAAGATGCTTCGTCATTCTGAGCTGCAGTCTCCTCTTCTGTAGGCGACACCGAAACTCCCTCCTGCTGTGCTTGTGAACATCCAATGCCGTGACCTTTAGAGACCTTGGCACATCTGGGGACGTGTGCAGGTCAGCAAGGTCAATTCTAAACCACACATCCATCTCCAACCAGCAAGTGTGCCCGGAGGTCATGGGCACCAGGCTCTGTGCTGGGTTAGAATAAATTCTATATAAATGTGCATATACATGTATATATGCACTTACATATATATCATGCACGTATACACATGAGAATGTGCATATACGTAACATATATATATATATATATATATATATATATATATATATATACACATATACACCTATATATATTTTTTCTAAGAGAAAGGTAGAAGGACAGATACAGTTTTAAAAATCTCTTGCAGTTTTCACTGTGAAGAAGCAGACCCAGGTCTCTGTAAAGTTGAATTTTGCCACCAGGCAGCTATGCTGTTCAATCAGTGTTTCTGGATGATGGAAATGGATTCCTCCTTCTCCTCTTTCTACTTCTTTTCTTGCCCCCCAACCCTTATCCTATTCTGCTCACTAACACCTCCATAGCGTCAGAGAAGAGATGAACTCAAATTAGTCAATTTGATTATTTTCAGTCACCGCTGGGAACGAGGTGGGAGGATGGCGACTAACGGACTTTTAAAAGCAGAGCTGAGGCATTATCTGTGCATGACGATGCCTCTGGCTATTCCCTCCCCACCACCATCACAGAGAACTGAGTTCATGAGAGTGGTGTTCTGTACTCTCTCCCAGATCCCAACTCCTACTCATCCTTCAGTGCCCAGCTCACATGGCCCCTGTTGGAAGCCTTCCCTGACTTGCCTGGGCAGAGGGCAGGCTCCCTCTCTGCACCCACATCACTTTGTTCATGTCGGGGCTCTTGCCCACCACCTGCTCCCATGACTGTTGGTTCCTCTGTCTTCGTCATGAGCTTAGGAACTCCTCGAGGGGCTGACTGGGCTTGATTTGTCTTGATGCTTCCAGGCCTAGCACAGTGTCTGGGGCATGGTGAGGGCTCAGGTATTATCTGTTTAATGAATGTGCACATTTTTAAAGAGAACACTCTTATTTTAGTGTTCAACAGAGAGAGGGTTTCAGAAATGGGTATTAGTTTTCTGACCAGAAAAAAACAGGTCAAGCTCTAAATGCCATCATTTCTACTAGAATAGCATGGACTGTTGCCAGCCACTTTCTCTCATCAGAAAAAAGGCTCCTGTTCTAACCATTCACCAGCAATTTGTGCAACAAGATGCACGTGAAGGGCTGTCAGCACTTACCACTCCCCAGGGCCCTGGGGGTGGAAAGGCCGGCCATGTATCTACCCTCACAACCTCCCATTCGGCTGATCTGTATGAACCCATTTTACAGCTGAGGAAACTGTTATAATATTACAAGGAGTAGATATAAAATATGCACTTTAGAGAACAGGGGGTCAAATAAAATTCGGCCCTTTGCTTTGTAAGACTGCAACTTTATCAGGCCATCCATCTTTGCTTAAAGCTCTGTTACCAGCTCTGAGCTGTCCTCAGAGTGGACTCAACCCTCTCAGCTCAACATTCAAGGTCCCTGGTTAATCCTCCCGGCTTTTGTCTCCAAGTGAGTCCCTCTCTCTCAGACTCACCTCACCTCATCACCTCACCTGCACAGCCACAGCGAGTGACAGTGCCACAGTCCCTCCAAGAGGCAGCCCCCGTGTATGCTTCTCCTCTACCTGGAGACCTTCCCTGAAGTTTCTCACCCTCCCCGATATTCACCTAGCAGACCACCCCTCATCTCTAGGACGGAGTGGAGACAGTGTGTCCCCAGGAAGCTTCCCCGGCTCTGCCCCTCACTCTGCTCACATGCTCCCAAGGACGGGGAGCTCACTACCTCAAGCGCCCCATCTCTTGGTCCCTCACACCCGCTCTGATCAGAACACTGATAACTGGGGTGCTGTCTCGTCACTAGCAGGCCTCCTAGTGAAACCATGAACAACTTGAGGGCAGGAGCTGAATCTCAGCATCCTTTTCCCCGGTGTCTAGCACTGGCACTGACACAGAACAGGCACTCACATGTTTGCTGAATGGATTGGTCCTCCCTCTACCCAGAAGGCCAGACTTGGCAATAGTCTAGGTGGATGAATTCCAAGAGAATTGGTGCCAGTGACCTGTGGGAGGTCCCAGGGGAAATCCCTACTCCAGCAAATTGGTACCACGATGACCAAATCAGGACAACTGCTCACTAGGACCTGATTTATCGATGCATCTTCTCCAAGCAGCCTTGAACCAGTGCCGGGCCATGGGCTCCTAGGACGGGGAAGCCAAGTCTCATTTACCTCCAGAGTGTCAGTACGTAGTATCCAATACGGGTTTTGGAATGAATGGCAAATACTCTACTGGGCAAGAACATCCATCTTTATTTCTATTTCAGGATGTTTTAGGGATGAAGCCTTTGAGACTCTCTGGGGAAGAGGGAGGAAGGGTACAGGATTCTCTGGAAAGGCCAACCAGAACATAAAAGCCCAAGTCTTCACGGTGGCTCATGAGGCCTCTGCACCATCTGACCACTCCTCTCTGTCCTCACCTCCTTCCACTGTCCCTCGTTCCTTCTGTTCCAATCCTATTGGCCACTTGCAGTTCCTTGAAGCCCAAGCACATCCCCACCTGAGAGCCTTTGTTCCCTTTTGCCTTCAAGCCTCCCTCCCTCACTTTGTTCGGGTCCTGCTCCAATGACACGTAATCAGGGGGGCCTTCCCTGGTATCCTGCCTAAAACAGCAATGCCTGTTCCCCCAACTTCCTCTCAGACTTGGCTTTATTATCATTATTTTTGCTTTATTTTTTCCATAACACTTAATACTACCTGGTATAATATATGCTTATTTATTTATTGACACTCCCCTGATCCCACTAGAATGCAAGCTTGAAGAGAACAGGAATTTTGTTTGTTTTTTGTTTTGTTTTGTTTTGTGCGGACCCCTAACACCTAGACTACCCCTGCTGCGTAGGACATGCTCCATACATATTTGTGGAATGCATGGATGGCTGGATAAATGAATGCCCCACAAGAGCTAACAGTCCACAGTCAAGGACGAAAGCCAGTGCTGTGGGCCTGGACGAACACGTGCTTGAAACTTAACTGTCTCGCTGAGGGGCCAGGACACCTGCTTCCGAATCAGCTGGCTCCAACTGTGAGGACATTCCTTTGGGTCTTGGAAGTATGCTGGTTTGAAGTGAATAAGCTGCTGGAGGTGAGTTAGTTTTCAGCTACTATCCGATGGGACAAAGGATGGACTCAACAGGCCGGGAGGGTGGTGAGACCTGAGGTTGGATGTAACAGGGCAAACCTTCAAATGGCCGAACCACAGAGGGCGATCTGGCCAAGGCGAGGTGAGGGCAGGCTGCTATTGAAGAGGAACTCTGAAATCAAGATTAACAGCTCTTACCTTCCTTAACTGTGTGTGTAGACAAGATCTGTCCCTAGACTTTAGGCACAGGTTCAAATGCAACGCAATGAGGGCTCAAAGCTGTACTGAAATACCTCTGATGAAGCTGACATTTTTTGAGGTTTACTATAAGCAAGAAACTATGCTAACGCATTATCGTCTCCTTTGAGCCTCACCACAAGCCTACCACACAGGGAGGACCGTCCCCATCTTACGGATGGGGAAACAGAAGCTCAGGAGTTTACAACGATCTACGCAAAATCACTCAACCAATAAATAGCAGAACTGAGATTTGAAGTCAGGTCTATCTAATTTCAAAAGCTCTTCTCCTTCCTCTGAAGTATGCTATAGCTCAGGGACCCCTCTGGGGAAAGAAACCATAAGAGGAAGAAAGGAAGGGAGCACAAGATAAATCTGTTCCCCTCAAGAATGAGAATCTGGTATAAGGACCAAGTCTGGGATAAAATAATCCCAGGAATTCAGAATTGGAAAATACCTGAGAAATCACCTGGTCTTACCTTCTCAGCTTTATGAAATGCTTCTGGTTTTAGTTTTGAGGGAAAATCAGGATATCTAAATGCAAAAGAATAGCTTTAGGAGAGGACAGCAGAAGGTAACAGCAGCAACCACTGAAAGAGTAACAGGTGTGAGATTATCTCAGTGTACTGTCACTTCCTTCGTGACTCCTGACCTTGGATGTGTGGGTGCCCTGGGCCAGCTTAAAGGAGATGTGCTAATACAACCAAGTCCAAGGAGCTGAAATCAGCAGACCTTGAGTCATTGGAGAGGGATGTCAGCCCGTGTCAGGTCCAAGTTCAATGATGAAGTTCAAGTAGGTGTGGCCCTCTCCTTCCAGATAAGAAGAAAAGTGCCCATAACTGGGAGAAGGTGAAAGAGGGAGAAAACCAACGTGCTGGCGGTGAGGGAAGAGGGCAAGGGGAGTGGTGATCTGAGGCTGGTGCACCGCAGTGCCGAACTTACCTCTAAATTCAGCTGCATTTACCTCTAAAAATGTTATAGCAAGTGAGATGCCAGCCAGACTTCCGGCATGAGACCTAAATTCCATGCCAGGTGGGCTACTTCTCTCCCTGCTGGTCTCAATCTGGATGGCCAAAAAGAAGCCCTCAAATGCATTCCGCAGGGACAAAGTGACCTCCAGCACAGCTCTAATCTGCTCTCCCCCTGCATGTAGTTCCAAGCGACTCTGTTTCCTGCCTAAACACTAAAAAGACTCACGATAGCAACAGCTCCCACTCAGAATGCAGTTATAGAACCCAGGGACATTTAAGCACTTCAAAATTACAGCTACTTTGAAGTGCACATCAATTCTTCATTATGTCCTTGTTTTTGTTTTTTTTTTTCCTTGTACATGTATGTGGTGTTAGGAAGCATGGCTTCCAATCAGAGATGACAAATCTGGTGGAAGGACCATCCTCAATACTTCCAGGTATCCTGTAAGCCTGCATATCGCAGATTCTCTGCACTACAATGTTGGTCATCACCGTGCTGCTGGCTATAAGCAAAGACAGTTGATTCTTACCTGGAGATCTCCCTTGTGACTCAGATTCACCAATCCAGGCTGATGGAACGAACCAGATAAGCAGCTGTTTGGCCAAGACAAGTCTGGCTCCCTAAATCAGGGCTATGGTCCCCGAGAGTCCTGTGGTTTCTCTGTCCTTGGTGAGTGATAACCTGCAGAAAGGGAATGCAAGTCATGTTACTAGGAGAGGCCGTTTCCTCTTCTCCTCCCGTCATAATACATTCTTTTAAGGAGAGCAGAGAGAGTCCCAGAATCACAGATTACTAGGGCCGGAAGAAACGCAATAACCTTGTCTAATGCTTCTGTAGTTGAAGAAACTGAGGCTCAGAGAAGAAAAGAGCTTCATTCAAGGGTTTAGCCGCTCGGGATGAGATTCCAGATCAGAATGTGTCTCTGACTCTCTGGTCTCTGGAATTTTTTAAAAAAGCAGCCACATGATCGGGCTGACTTCTCAAACAAGTGGTCACTGACCCTGAATAGAAGTCTTTTCTTTTATTTAATGGATTTTCAAAACAAGAGGTGGCACTTTTTTCCACATTGCTGTTTTTGTAGTTTTACCCCTGGGAGCTCACTGAGTAAAAGAGTCCACCTCAGGCATGGGGCTGGGAGGGCTCTCCCTTTTTCTCATTAGAAAAATATTGTTATGGAATAGTGGGACCTGTGGGCACAGCAGTGGGTAGACTTGGTCTTTTAATGATAGATGTATGTGCACCCAGCCTCTAGGTCTCCTGGTCTCTCTCTGTCTCTGTCTCTATTTCTCTGTCTCTTTCTGTCTGTCTGTCTCTCTCTCCATGTTTCAGGAAAACACAGGAACAGACATGTATTTTCCTCCCATGAGTATCATTTATTATGTGATTTTTCTTTTTTTAATTTTTATTAAAGTCTAGTTGATTTACAATGTTGTATTACTTTCTGGTGTACAGCAAAGTGATTCAGTTATACATATACACACACACATATATGTTCTTTTTCAGATTCTTTTCCATTATGGTTTATTACAGGATATTGAATATAGTTCCCTGTGCTACACAGTAGGACCTTGTTGTTTTATTATGTGATTTTTCTGAACACCGAACATTTGAACAGCCACTCCTCGGGGCCAAAAACCAAAACCAAAGAAGGGATCTCACATTTGTTAAGCAAATAACGTCTAACAAGCACATCCGGTGAATCTTGCATTTTCCTAATTTGTCCTCAAAAATTCTGCTAAAGGTACCAGGAACTCCATTTTTCCAAAGGGTTAGGGAACCGAGCTAGAGAGAACTAGAATGCCCTGAAGAGTCGTAAAGAAAATTCGGTGCAGAACTCATGGTGAAAATTCGGTGCAGGCATGAACTCATATCTAACTCCCAAACTGATGTTTTGTCCATCTAAACCGGACTAGAGCTATTAGGCCAAAACGCTAGGAGTTGTCTTATTCTTCCAGTGTGTTAGTTGGAAGGCAGGAGAAAGTTCTTTGGCAGCTGTTAACGTTGTAAGGACGTGAAGGGTTATTCTCGTTAGATTCTCATTCAGACAGGAGGCTCGAAAGGCCCCAGCTTCCTGCATGCTGCCGGCCAGGGCTCACGTGCCCCAGAGAAGCCAGCCTGGCCCTGGCTCTGGGCAACCAGAGGGTCCATCAGGAAATCGTGATCATCAACGCTGGGCCTCTGTTCCTGTTCTGGGACAGGGCTGGAGAGATGGGGTGGGGATGGAGAAAGAGGAAGAGAAAACAGGAAGTTGGGGGGAAGGGAAGGAAATGATAGAGAAAACACAGCGACTTTAGCCTGATGAGAAAGTGATTTCTGAGCGCTGCATTTTGGGAAACCAGGTCACAGTGGTAGTGGCGGAGAGGAGTTTTGTTTCCTCTGAACTTGGGGTTGTGCCTGTGAATTCCCATCAGAGCACAGCCTGAGGAAGAGGGTGCCTGCCACAGGTGCCGTCTCCCAGGGGCACCCGAGTGCAGACACTGGAGAAGGTGAATTTCTAAAGAAGAATCCCCAGGTGAGACCACCTCTCTCACCTCTTGGCTGTAGTTGAGGCCAGATGAGTCATAAAAGGACCTGGAAACAAGAAAAGCTTTCGAGGTGATCAGGCATCAGGGGCGCTATCCCATCCCCACCGCTTTCCTTCTCAAATGCTCTCAAAATTATAACCCATTTTCAGTGTATTTGATTAGGACTTGATTCCCCCAGTGGGCCAGGAAGAATCCCACTTTCTTCTACCGCAAAACTAAGAGGGTCAGGCCAGCAGAACGCTGAGTCTCCTCCAGACCATGACTTTAGTAAGATACTTCCAGAATCTTTCCCTACCATTTTGTCCACTCTACTTAATTATAGGCACTACAAAAGTTCCCCAGCTCCCAATGTGCATCATGAAGGCTGGCAGTCACCTGGTGAGTTGAACAACCACACAAATAGACAACCCTAATAATAATCTAATCACACTGTAATACCAATACTAATAATACTCTACAGTTTCCCGATGGGTACTAGAAGGTGGGCAGGGAACACAGAGCCCCCTAACAGGCAAGCCCTCAGATACCAATTCCACCCACTCCAGTGGTTCCCCAAACTGGTTGTGCAACTGGAGAAGCTAAAAAGAAAAAAGTACCATCCCAACCTGGAGTAGGGGCCAAGCTTCTGGAGAGTTTTATGTCACCAACTGGCTCTGGTCCACGGACCAGCATTTAGATACCTTGGATCCTAACCCAGCGCTCACCAGGTCCCACCTCCTCCCATCTTACTGATTCAATCACAGAGACCCTACCGTGGAGGAGCTCACTCCAGGGATCTGTCCTTGACTCTCTAAACTACTCCCCCACCATCCAAATAAACACAGAGCAATAAAAAGTAAGCCTATCTTTGAGAGGATTCCAAGCTTTTTGACGAGATGGCTGGTGGTTTCCCGTCTGAGTCACTCACAGGCCAGAGGTCCCTCAGGGAGGACAGAGATCGAGCAGGGAAAGACACTTACAACCCCCGTCTAGGTCCCCACCAGCAGCCCAACCTCACACAACATCCACAAGTCCGCTTTCGTCGCCAGTGGTTATGAATGACCAGAGCTGCTGCCAGCGCCCCTCTGCTCCGTGAAGGACACTGACACCACCTGAGACTGTCAGGAGGTGGCACTTCGGCACACCTGGCAGCCAGCAAAACACTTTTCAGTATCTTGTCTTCTTTGGTCATTTTAAGAGAGGGACGAAGCATGGGATCATAAGCACATTTTAAAAATGGGGAAGCTGAGATCTAGAGACATAAAATGACTTCTCCCGGGTCACACAACAGAACCGAAACTAGAACAGGCGTCTCCTGACCTCCAGTCCAGTGACCTGTGACCTTTTCGCTACCCCCTGTGCTCCCCTTACCCCCCCCCCCCCACGCCCCCATTCACGGGAGGGGCTGACAACAGCTATGTGTCTTCCGCTTTTGCATGGTTCTGGAAGTGACAGGGCTGGGCAGGGGGCAAACTGAGAGAAGGCGATGCATACAGATGGTGAGAGGCCTGGAGGGCCTGGAAGACCACCTCCCTGCCCTCCAGGCTGAGCAGACACGGAATCTAAAGCCCGGGAGGGAGCCTGCTTGTTCAAGCCCCAAGTTAACCAGCAGCGGAGCCTATCCCGAGTCAGGGAACCTCATTACGACCTCTCCCACAGCACCAGGAGCCCTGGCCAACGAGAAGAATTACAAACGGGTAGGTTTTTTGTTTGTTTGTTTGTTTTTTAATATCTTTATTAGAGTATAATTGCTTTACAATGGTGTGTTAGTTTCTGCTTCATAACAAAGTGAATCAGCTATACATATACATACATCCCCGTATCTCCTCCCTCTTGCGTCTTCCTCCCACCCTCACTATCCCACCCCTCTAGTGGTCACAAAGCACCGAGCTGATTTCCCAGTGCTATGCAGCTGCTTCCCACTAGCTATCTGTTTTATATTTGGTAGGGTATATATGTCCATGCCACTCTCTCACTTCGTCCCAGCTTACCCTTCCCCCTCCCCGTGTCCTCAAGTCCATTCTCTACGTCTGCATCTTTACTCCTGTCCTACCCCTAGGCTCTTCAGAACCATCTCTTTATTTTTTTAGATTCCATATATATGTGTTAGCATACGGTATTTGTTTTTCTCTTTCTGACTTACTTCACTCTGTATGACAGACTCTAGGTCCATCCACCTCACTACAAGTAACTCAGTTTCGTTTCTTTTTATGGCTGAGTAATATTCCATTGTATAGATGTGACACATCTTCTTTATCCATTCCTCTGTCGATGGACACTTAGGTTGCTTCCATGTCCTGGCTATTGTCAATAGAGCCACAATGAACATTGTGGTACACAACTCTTTTCGAATTATGGTTTTCTCAGGGTATATGCCCAGTAGTGGGATTGCTGGGTCATATGGTAGTTCTATTTGTAGTTTTTTAAGGAACCTCCATACTGTTCTCCATAGTGGCTGTATCAATTTACATTCCAACCAACAGTGCAAGAGGGTTCCCTTTTCTCCACACCTTCTCCAGCATTAATTGTTTGTAGATTTTTTGATGATGGCCATTCTGACTGGTGTGACGTGATACCTCATTGTAGTTTTGATTTGCATTTCTCTAATATTAGTGATGTTGAGCAGCTTTTCACGTGCTTCTTGGTCATCTGTATATCTTCTTTGGAGAAATGTCTATTTAGGTCTTCTGCCCATTTTTGGATTGGGTTGTTTGTTTTTTTTTGATATTGAGCTGCATGAGTTTTTTGTAAATTTTGGAGAATAATCCTCTGTCAGTTGCTTCACTTGCAAATATTTTCCCCCATTCTGAGGGTTGTCTTTTTGTCTTGTTTATGGTTTCCTTTGCTGTGCAAAACCTTTTAACTTTCATTAGGTCCCATTTGTTTATTTTTGTTTTTATTTCCATTTCTCTAGGAGGTGGGTCAGAAAGGATCTTGCTGTGATTTATGTCATAGACTGTTCTATGTTCTCCTCTAAGAGTTTTATAGTGTCTGGCCTTACATTTAGGTCTTTAATCCATTGATTTTATTTTTGTGTATGGTGTCAGGGAGTGTTCTAATTTCATCCTTTTACATGTAGCTGTCCAGTTTTCCCAGCACCACTTATTGAAGAGGCTGTCTTATCTCCATTGTATATTCTTGCCTCCTTTATCAAAAATAAGGTGGCCATATGTGCGTGGGTTTATCTCTGGGCTTTCTAACCTGTTCCATTGATCTATATTTCTGTTTTTGTGCCAGTACCATACTGTCATGATTACTGTAGCTTTGTGGTATAGTCTGAAGTCTGGGGGCCTGATTCCTCCAGCTCCGTTTTTCTTTCTCAAGATTGCTTTGGCTGTTCGGGGTCTTTTGTGTTTCCATACAGATGTGAAATTTTTTGTTCTAGTTCTGTGAAAAATGCCATTGGTAGTTTGATAGGGATTGCATTGAATCTGTAGATTGCTTTGGGTAGTAGAGTCATTTTCACAATGTTGATTCTTCCAATCCAAGAACATGGTATATCTCACCATCTGTTTGTATCATCTTTAATTTCTTTCATCAGTATCTTATAGTTTTCTGAACACAGGTCTTTTGTCTCCTTAGGTAGGTTTATTCCTAGGTATTTTATTCTTTTTGTTGCAATCGTAAATGGTTGTGTTTCCTTAATTTCTCTATCAGATTTTTTATCATTAGTGTATAGGAATGCAAGAGATTTCTGTGCATTAATTTTGTATCCTGCTACTTTACCAACTTCATTGATTAGCTCTAGTAGTTTTCTGGTAGCACCTTTAGGATTCTCTATGTATAGTATCCTGTCATCTGCAAACAGTGACAGCTTTACTTCTTCTTTTCTGATTCGGAGTCCTTTTATTTCTTTTTCTTCTCTGACTGCTGTGGCTAAAACTTCCAAAACTATGTTGAGTAATAGTGGTGAGAGTGGACAATCTTGTCTTGTTCCTGATCTTAGAGGAAATGGTTTCAGTTTTTCACCATTGAGAATGATGTTGGCTGTGGGTTTGTCATATATGGCCTTTATTATGTTGAGGTAAGTTCCCTCTATGCTTACTTTCTGGAGGGTTTTTATCATACATGGGTGTTGAATTTTGTTGAAAGCTTTTTCTGCATCTTTTGAGATGATCATATGGTTTTTCTCCTTCGATTTGTTAATATGGTTTATCACACTGATAGATTTCTGTATACTGAAGAATCCTTGCATTCCCGGGATAAACCCACTTGATCATGGTGTATGATCCTTTTTTTTTTTTTTTTTTTTTAATCAAGCCAAATTCCTTCACTCAATGGATTCTCACTGAGCCCTTTTTTTTTTTTAATTTATTTATTTATTTATTTATTTTTTTGGCTGTGTTGGGTCTTCGTTCCTGTGCGAGGGCTTTCTCTAGTTGCAGCGAGCGGGGACCACTCTTCATTGTGGTGTGCGGGCCTCTCACTGTCGCGGCCTCTCTTGTTGCAGAGCACAGGCCCCAGACGCGCAGGCTCAGTAGTTGTGGCTCACGGGCCTAGTTGCTCCGTGGCATGTGGGATCTTTCCAGACCAGGACTCGAACCTGTGTCCCCTGCATTGGCAGGCAGATTCTCAACCACTGCGCCACCAGGGAAGCCCTGTATGATCCTTTTAATGTGCTGTTGGATTCTGTTTGCTAGTATTTTGTTGAGGATTTTTGCCTCTATGTTCATCAGTGATATTGGCCTGTAGTTTTCTTTCTTTGTGACATCTTTGTCTGGTTTTGGTATCAGGGTGATGGTGGCCTCGTAGAATGAGTTTGGGAGTGTTCCTCCCTCTGCTATATTTTGGAAGAGTTTGAGAAGGATAGGTGTTAGCTCTTCTCTAAATGTTTGACAGGATTCGCCTGTGAAGCCATCTGGTCCTGGGCTTTTGTTTGTGGAAGATGTTTAATCACAGTCTCAATTTCACTGCTTGTGAATGGTTTGTTTATATTTTCTATTTCTTCCTGGTTCAGTCTCCGAAGGTTGTGCTTTTCTAAGAATTTGTCCATTTCTCCCTGGTTGTCCATTTTATTTGCATACAGTTGCTTGTAATAATCTCTCATGATCCTTTGTATTTCTGCAGTGTCAGTGGTTACTTCTCCTTTTTCATTTCTAATTCTATTGATTTGAGTCTTTTCCCTTTTTTTCTTGATGAGTCTGGCTAACGGTTTATCAATTTTGTTTATCTTCTCAAAGAACCAGCTTTTAGTTTTATTGATCTTTGCTATCGTTTCCTTCATTTCTTTTTTTTCATTTACTTCTGATCTGATCTTCATGATTTCTTTCCTTCTGCTAACTTTGGGGTTTTCTCGTTCTTCTTTCTCTAATTGCTTTAGGTGTAAGGTTAGGTTGTTTATTTGAGATATTTCTTATATCTTGAGGTAGGATTGTATTGCTATAAACTTCCCTCTTAGAACTGCTTTTGCTGCGTCCCATAGGTTTTGGGTCATCGTGTTTTCATTGTCATTTGTTTCTAGGTATTTTTTGATTTCCACTTTGATTTCTTCAGTGATCTCTTGGTTATTTAGTAGTGTATTGTTTAGCCTCCATGTGTTTGTATTTTTTACAGATTTTTTCCTGTAATTCATATCTAGTCTCATAGCGTCGTGGTTGGAAAAGATACTTGATACAATTTCAATTTTCTTAAATTTACCAAGGCTTGATTTTTGACCCAAGATATGATCTCTCCTGGAGAATTTTCCATGAGCACTTGAGAAGAAAGTGTATTCTGTTGTTTTTGGATGGAATGTCCTATAAATATCAATTAAGTCCATCTTGTTTAATGTACCATTTAAAGCTTGTGTTTCCTTATTTATTTTCATTTTGGATGATCTATCCATTGGTGAAAGTGGGGTGTTAAAGTCCCCTACTCTGATTGTGTTACTGTTGATTTCCCCTTTTATGGCTGTTAGCATTTGCCTTAGGGATTGAGGTGCTCCTCTGTTGGGTGCATAAATATTTACAATTGTTATATCTTCTGGATTGATCCCTTAATCATTATGTAGTGTCCTTCTTTGTCTCTTGTAATAGTCTTTATTTTTAAGTCTATTTTGTCTGATATTAGAATTGCTACTCCAGCTTTCTTCTGATTTCCATTTGCATGGAATATCTTTTTCTATCCCCTCACTTTCAGTCTGTATGTGTCCCTAGGTCTGAAGTGGGTCTCTTGTAGATAGCATATATATGGGTCTTGTTTTTGTATCCATTCAGGCAGTTTGTCTTTTTGTTGGAGCATTTCATCCATTTACATTTAAAGTAGTTATCGATATGTATGTTCCTATTACCATTTTCTTAATTGTTTTGAGTTTGTTATTGTAGGCCTTTTCCTTCTCTTGTGTTTCCTTTAGCTGTTGTTGTAAAGTTGGTTTGGTGGTGCTGAATTCTCTTAGCTTTTGTTTGTCTGTAAAGGTTTTAATTTCTCCGTCGAATCTGAATGAGATCCTTGCTGGGTAAAGTAATCAGGGTTGTAGGTTTTTCTCTTTCTTTTTTTTTCCCTTTAAATATGTCCTGCCACTCCCTTCTGGCTTGTGGAATTTCTGCTGAAAGATCAGCTGTTAACTTTATGGGGATTCCCTTGTATGTTATTTGTTTTTTTTCCCTTGCTGCTTTTAATATTTTTTCTTTGTATTTAATTTTTGATAGTTTGATTAATATGTATCTTGGCGTGTTTCTCCTTGGATTTATCCTGTATGGGACTCTCTGTGCTTTCTGGACTTGATTGACTATTTCCTTTCCCATATTAGGGAAGTTTTCAATTATAATCTCTTCAAATATTTTCTCAGTCCCTTTCTTTTTCTATTCTTCTTCTGGGACCCTTATAATTCGAATGTTGGTGCATTTAATGTTGTTCCAGAGGTCTGTCTGTTGTTCCATAAGACTGTCCTCAGTTCTTTACATTCTTTTTTCTTTATTCTGCTCTGCGGTAGTTATTTCCACTATTTTACCTTCCAGGTCACTTATCCGTTCTTCTGCTATTGATTCCTTCTAGAGAACTTTTAATTTCATTTATTGTGTTGTTCATCATTGTTTGTTTGCTCTTTAGTTCTTCTAGGTCCTTGTTAAACGTTTCTTGTATTTTCTCCATTCTAATTCCAAGATTTTGGATCATCTTTACTATCATTACTCTGAACTCTTTTTCAGGTAGACTGCCTATTTCCTCTTCATTTGTTTGGTCTGGTGGGTTTTTACCTTGCTCCTTCATCTGCTGTGTATTTCTCTGTCTTCTCATTTTGCTTAACTTACTGTGTTTGGGGTCTCCTTTTTGCAGGCTGCAGGTTCGTAGTTCCCATTGTTTTTGGTGTCTGCCCCCAGTGGCTAAGGTTGGTTCAGTGGGTTGTGTAGGCTTCCTGGTGGAGGGGACTGGTGCCTGTGTTCTGGTGGATGAAGCTGGATCTTGTCTTTCTGGTGGGCAGGACCATGTCCCGTGGTGTGTTTTGGGGTGTCTGTGACCTTATTATGATTTTAGGCAGCCTCTCTGCTAATGGATGGGGCTGTGTTCCTGTCTTGCTAGTTGTTTGGCTTAGGGTGTCCAGCACTGTCGCTCGCTGGTCGTTGAGTGGAGCTGGGTCGTAGCATTGAGATGGAGATCTCCAGGAGAGCTTCTGCCGTTTGATATTACGTGGGGCTGGGAGGTCTCTGGTGGACCAATGTCCTAAGCTCGGCTCTCCCACCTCAGAGGCACAGGCCTGACACCCGGCCGGAGCACCAAGAGCCTGTCAGCCACATGGCTCAGAAGAAAAGGGAGAAAAAAAGAACGAACGAACGAATGAAAGAAAGAAAGAAAAGAAAATTTTAAAGTTGTTAAAATAAAAAATTTTTAAAAATTATTAAAAATAAAAAAATTAAAAATTAATAAAAAAAAAGAAAGAAGAGAGCAACCAAACCAGAAGACAAATCCACCAATGATAACAAGCACTAAAAACTGTACTAAAAAAAAAAAAGGGACAGACAGAACCCTAGGACAAATGATAAAAGCAAAGCTATACAGACAAAATCACACAAAGCAGCATACACATTCACACTCACAAAAAGAGAAAAAGGAAAACTATATATATATCTTTTAGGAAGTCTGAATTCTTCTGCCAGCACTCAGTAGGTGTTCTGTAGGAGTTGTTCCACATGTAGATGTATTTCTGATGTATCTGTGGGGAGGAAGGTGATCTCCAAGTCTCACTCCTCCACCATCTTGAAGGTCTCTCCCAAACGGGTCGGTTTGTAGATAACAAATATGACTCCTGTTCATTAGGGACCTGTGGCGCATCAGGCGTCATTTAATGCTGGACATCTGGTGACTCCCTGAAACCTCTCAGCAGCCACACTAGATAGATGGGCGTCATTCTTGCCCACTTTTACAGACGAGGAAACTGAGGCACTTGCCCAAGGGATCTGGCTTTTGAGTGGCAGAGCCAAGATTTGAATTCCTGCAGTCTGGCTCCAATTCCTGCTCTTAACCACTATGTGGTTAATACTCCATCTCAAAGCACTTGCATTAAAAAAAAAGAAAAAAGGAAAGAAAGGGAGAGGCATGCAGAACAGTCAATTAGTGGAAAGAAACAGGGATAAAGGAAGGGCACTAGGAACAGATAACACCTTCATTCCAAAGGCAGAGGAAAGGAGGAAACTCTCCGGGCGGGGAAATATTGATTGAAAGGTGCTGAACAGGCAGGACCGGGATTCTGGTCCCCAGCCCTTTGTGGGTGGCAGCCCCCCGGTGTCAGCCAGCACCAGTAAATGACTTCCTGGCCTTGGTGCTGACACCACACCCCTCGTGGGAGGCGGAAGTGGAGTGGGCTGGGGAGGGGATGGAGGGAGGGCCCAAGATGGGAGAGTCATCAGGGTGGGTGGAAGGGATGATGTTTCGGGAACCCAGCTCCCCTGTCACAGAGGGTGGGACCCACTGGTCAGGCTGGCTAGCAAGGCTCTGCCAAGGGTCCCCACCTCAAACGGTGAGTGCATACACTCCCAGGGCCACCCGGTTCTGGGGATGCTGGGTGAGTTCAGCCTCACAAAGACCCGGAGAGCAGGGCAGGACAGGGATCATCCCTCACCATTTCACAGACGGGGAGACTAGAGCCGCAGTAATAATAGTCACGACATCATCACCATCATCATCGTTATCACCATCGTCATGGCGGCCACCATTTGTTGGAGCCTGTCATGCACCAGGAAATGAACTAGATGCTTTACATGGGTTACTCAGTAAACATCAACTCTGTGAGGGCCGTAACATTATTCCTAATTCATAGTTGAGACAAGCTAAATAATATCCTAAAGGTCAAAAAGCTAGTTGGCTAGGAGGAAGGATTTGAACTGCTGTCTGACATTTTGGCCCATGGTGTCACCTCTAAGCCACATGTGCCGTGAAATGGTGACAGGCTCTGCCCATGACTGATGGTGCTAACCCACAGCCAACTTTTGAGCTGTTAAAGCACATAGGTACAGGTCTTTAAACTTAAATATATTATCCACACTCCAACTATACTAAGTGCACATACATGGTTACATACAATTAAGGTGACCGCGTGATTTATCCTCCAAACCTGGGTACTTCTGAGAGTGAAAAGGGTCCGTTACTAATGCTGCTGGGACAACAGGCATAAACCAGGCCTGTCCCAGGCACACGAGGACATAGGGTCATCCTGGTATAACCCACAGTCCCGGGGTGGGTTCTTTTAGGTCTCGCTGTGTCGGTGGGAAACTCTCCTGAACGATCCCCTGCTTTTCAATCCACCCAAACACTCCTTGGCAACAATTCACTCTCCCTCTGCTCACCAGAAAGTCTTCTAAGTCCATTGGGCTGGCAGGCCTTATGCAAGCTGATCATAAAGCGGGCATGCTATGACTCGGGAAGCAAGGGTGTGACTAGTTTGGCAATATATTTTGAAAGGACTGCTGGGTGCCCTGTGCCCTTGCACCCAGAACCTGAATGTGCAGCTGCTCTGATAATCAGCCAGTCCCCCAAACCTGAGGGCCTGATGGCTCCCCCATCTCGTGTGGCCTAAGGTCACGGGACGGGCAACCAGTGTGAGCTGGGCTGCCCAGCCCGCTGGAGAAACTGTCGTCCACTGACAGGACGCAAGACCCCGCTTCCTTGGGGGGCAGCGCACGGCTGGGGCAGGTGGCCTGTCTCCATTCCCAGCAGGCACTGACCTCCCCAGTCCCCGGAGGGTGTGGGGCTGTAGCCCTCTGGCCAGGGATCTCCCCTTTGATCCCACAGGCCTGGGGAGGATGGAGGCTGCACTTAAAGCTTGCTTTTTGTTTCTTAAGAATCTGCCTTCTTAAGAATCTCTGGCCGAGAGGAAAAAGAATCTGCTGTTCTTTTGAAACCAGGAGATCAGTCTTGAATCAAACTCACACATCAGTACAAGTGAAATGCTAACAAGAAAGCAACAGGCATTAGTCCACTCTCTGAAGAGGTGTTTCCTGCATTTATTTAATCAGGGGCATCCCAGGACTTCTGGTCCTGCGATTTTCTGACAGCTCAGGGAAGCTTCGCCATGCTGGGGAGCCCAGAGACCCCTGAAGGGGCTCCGGGCTCTGACCCTGCAATAACACAGCCAGCCAGCCTCTTTACCTGTTTTGCATAGAAGTTTTTGCCAGTGATAGTTTTTGGTAATGAGGAAGACCTTTTTTTTTTTCCAAATTAGGCCACATTCACAGGTTGTTGGGGGTTAGGGCATGGACTTCTCTTTTTGGGGACCACTATTCAACCCACTACTGCTGTCATTATTATTGTTATTACCATTATTACTATTATTATGAATGCTATCCGGGGGACACCTGAAACTTGGGGGTGGTAAGGCACCGCCACCCAGCAAGTAGGTGGAAAAGCCAGGACTAGAGCATACTTCTCCCAACTGACTCCTGTTTCTTCTTCCTCAGCACGTGGCCTCTCATGCTAGAGGCCCAGGGTGCAAAGCCCAGAACGGAGCAGGAAGCAGCCTACAGACAGACAGTGACTGAGCCTGGGCTCAGGCAATCCTAGGCTGTCAGGGGGCAACAGAGGATGAGGGTGATGGGACCATCACAACTACAGGAGTGTCACTTTTCTGGAGGGAAAAGGGCACAACTTGACAGGTTTCCGTGCGTGACCATCACCAGTGACACAAGCCTGGACGCCTTGATGTAGCACGAATGCTTTATGGTGGGTCAAGGAAACCTTGGTGTATGCTGAACTTGGCCTTGGCTGGGCTGTGTGACCTTTAGTCCCTCACTACTTCTCTCTGATTTTCAGATGCCAAGTCCGCTCAATGCAGACTTACAGCCATATGCACCAGCAAGCCTCTCTGGGCTACTCTGAAGATCAAACGAGCCTTTGCTTCTAAAGTACCATAGCTATTTATGTTCATGCATTATCTCTGCCATTGGATGGAAAGGTCCTTAAGAGGAGGGGCCCACGTCTTACTGATTTCCACAAGCTATTGTAATAGGCTCAAAGCCCTGCACAAATGACAAATACTGACGGTTGAATTGGTACAAGTCAGCTTCCCTGAGGGCAGCGAACGGCTCAGTGTGGCTGGGGAGGGAGGAAGAGGCAGCAGAGATACAGCAGAAATAGGCTGGTGTCAGGCTATGGCGGACTTTACCTGCGCCCATGCTTTTTGTGACGTCAGACAGCAAGCTAGTCTATCAGATGCTTTTGTAAGTGTCAGTAGGAGGCTGGGGCTGTGGAAAGAGCCTGGGGTCTCGTGCCCAACAGCTGTGAGCTGTAACTTCTTGGAGCCTTGGCTGCCCTGTCTCTACAATGGGAACGATCACTCCCTTTCAGGCATCTGGGTCACCCAAGATTAAAAGTGACCAGTGCAGTACCTGGCACCCAATTCAACTTCAGCAAATACAACTGGCCCCCTAAATAAGTGGGACAAAACTGACCTGGGCTGTCAGAGTCAATGATTGTTATGGAAGTTCAAGGTCAGTGCTGCCTGGAAGTAACTAAGAAATGGTACAATGGCCAGATTGCACTGAGCACAGCCTGAGAGGCAGTCTGGCTGGAGGGATTTGTTGTCCAAGTTCCCAACGACTCTGGTGCACTCCAGCACCTCGTGCAAATAGTGGCAGCACTCATGCACCCCAAAGCCACGAGGGTCTCACACGGCAAATACCACCCCAGGACCACAAACCACCTGTGAACTCCCAGCAGCCCCTGGCCATCGGCTTGTGCTGGGTGTTAAGTGGCTTGTGTTGGGTGTTCTAGAGACCCTGCTCATGCCACAAGGCTCGGTGGGAGGCGAGGCCCTGGGGGCCAAGAAGCAGGAGATCCGGGCTCCAGTTTCTGCTCCGACCCTAAATCGCTCTCAGACCCGGGGCACATCACTCACCGCCACCTGTATCATGAATGAAATGGTCTTTGGAACTTAGGGCTCTCAACGTCTAGAACAGCCCTTCAGTGGAGTGTTTCTGGAAGAGCTTAGCCTGTGATATATACTGCCCTTTGAGAGAGTGATTTTCCGACAAGCCAGGCCTCTGCTAAAAGCACCGTGAAAGTGGAGGCCCTCCTGCAGACAGCCCAGGTTCTAGTTCTCACCCCACCGATTCCTGCTGTGCAACCTTGGGTGAGTCACTTTACCCCTCTGAGCCTCAGTTTCCTCGTGTGAGCCTCAGAGATAATGATATCTAGCTCATGCCACGTCCCAGCAAACTCTGGTTTCTAAAACGTCACAGAAAGTACAAATCTCATTTCTCTCGGACGCGACAAGGCTAGCCAGCCTTTACCTGCCGGGACAGAGCCAGACACACCTTCCCAAAGCAGCGATGGGAGAAAACAAGCGCCTTCCATTATTCTCAGTAAGAGGAGAGGGGCCCAGTCAACATGGGGAAGAGTGACTGAGAACTACCTGTCGTGACAGCTGGGAGCCGGCTTATCTGCACTGATGACAAGACGAGGGTCACTCTGGCCCAGGCAGACAAACACTGGGGATCCTCAGACAATAGCACAGCTGCTCCGGTTCCTGGGCCCCCTGCTGCGAGGCAAATTAGGAGTCATTTGATCAACATTCATCATCAAGATGCAAAGGGATTCTGCCTTTCCCAGTGGCACAGGGATGCAGGGGGCAAATGCACACACACACCCCCATCAGGGTCCTGGGGACCCTATACCTTGCGATGGGGAAAAGAGAAGTGGGAACTGCGGACAGAAACATGCCTGGGATGAGATCCTCACAGAAACCGACTACAGAAAAATGTACTTTCTCTGTGAGACCCACTAATATCTAACAAAACCCATATTCCTAAGCCTAGTGTTCAGGTCTCTCCACAAACAGGTCCATACTGATTGAGAACCATCCTCACGTAAGCTCTCAATTTAAGCCCAGTGTGATTTACCGCAGCTTTGTGTTTTCTTGCCCTGTTCCGCAGCCTAGACTTACCCCTTCATATACCTCCTTCCTTTCTACGATCCATCCAAGCAGCAGCGCCCTCACCTCCTCCATGAAGTCTCCTCTGATACTCTTCTGGTACCCAGTCCACACTGATCTCTCTTTTGTCTGAACTCTCATAGCACTTTCTGTCTGCACCACTCAGCATTTAGTGCCCGTGGGTTGCTTCTTCACTTTTTGACTCGACTCTTACATCAACCTCCTAACTGGCTTCATCCTGCCTGGACTCTGTCCCCACGCTCTGCAGGAAGAGCTCTCTAAAGCACATCTGATGATGTGTCTTCCCTGCTTAAAACTCTGCAAGCACTTCCCACCACTTCTAAGGTCAAATCCAAATGCCACAGCATACTCCCGCCCCTCCCCTGAGGCTGCCCACACTCAAGTCACACCGAAGACTCCTGAGGTTACATAATGAGGTGCTACCAAAAGTGGAACAAGAACTCAGCCGAGGGTTCTTCCCACAGTCCCAGGTTCTCCCAGGTCTAATGCTGGACCACAGAGAAGATGGCTAGGAGCAAATGGCATTGAACCATGGCCAAGGTGAAAGAAATCAAGACCAACTTAGTCCTTAGTCGTGATAAGCTTACAATATTATGGCAGTCAGCCAATCCACCAACCAACCAAGTGGGAGAGTAGACATCTGAGACTCAGACATAAGATAGTTCATTTGTTCTTTACAACAATAGTGATGAGGAAATTTTCAAAGCTGTGGAAACTGAGGCTTACAGAAGTCACAGCTCGTATCTGGACTAAAACGCCAGCCAAGATCCGACTTTGAGGTTCCAGAATGGTATATCCCATGGCCCAGTGGCCATTACTACATTGTACCTCTAAGCACCTTACACTCAACGTGTCTGATGCCGAACAACAGCACTTAGCTCCTAAGAGTTCATTCTGTCCAGGCGACCCTATTGATGAGTTCCTGCAACTCCTTAGATGGAAAGGTTGTGACACTGGATGTTCATTTAACAGAAGAGGGAGAAAATTCCACTCTAACTGTTCTATACTTATCCAAAGACGTGATCAAAAACCCTGACCAGGCTAATGCTTCCTCCATCACACTTCCTAGTAATAACTGTGTGTGTTTATGGGGGAAAGGGTAGAAGAACAAGGTACAGAAGAGAGCAAGACGAATATTTGGACAGAAGCACGCATGGAACCAATGGGAGCCTGCAGGGAGCCAGCTGGCACCAGCTCACCAGAGACAATTATACGCATGACTTCCCAACTTCATATGCAGTGAGATCTTGTAATTAGAAACCAGCCATGTGGGAATGTTTACACCATGGAAATTGGCAAACACTCCTAGTCAGGTTTGTTTTGTTTTCGTTTTTCCCAGAGAATCAGTTATTAAACATTTACCAGCCACCACTCAGTGGATCCATGAGAAGCCACTGAGTTAGGATGACGGGGGATTTAAGCTGTAGCCATAGCTGTGCCCCCAACTCACTGTTTGACTTAGGCAAGTATCTTCCCTTCCTGGCCCTCAATGACCTTAACTGTAAAAGGGGAGCAAAAAATCCTTGCTTCCCTGACACACCACTTTATAAAGTAGGACAGTGGACCTAAGGGCATTTTGGTAAATGTAAAGCTATGAGGACATATTTGGCAATGTCTGCAGACATTTTTGGTTGTCACAACTGGAGTGTGTGTGGTGCTACTAGCATGCCATGTGTAGAGGCCAGGGGTGCTGCTAAACATCCTACAATGCACAGGAGAAGCCCCACAACAAAGACTTATTTTGCCCCAAATGTCAGCAGTGCCAAGGTTGAGAAGCCCTGATCCAAACATATTGAAACATGGTGGCCCGTTCAAGTTCCCTGAACACATCAGCATCCAGGAGAAAAATAAGGGCAACTTGGGTCAATTCGCAGGAACCCTGGACGGTCAGTGGGTGCAGAACACTGTGATACGTGCTGCAGGGCGACAGCACAACGATACAACAGAGTTTCTGCGCTAACACAGTGCCTGGCACACAGTAGGTGCTCAATAATGGTTTGTGGGAAAAGCAATGAGTCTAGCTGGAACCGCAGTGTACTCTCTCTAGCAGATCCACACTCCACTGTGGGCACACTCCCCCTCACAGTGACTCCAGGTAGAAGAAACTGACGAGAGGGATTTCACCTCCTCTGGGAGGGAGATGGGAAGAAATGGTGTGAAATCCCAGCACCGGGGACTCGGGTCAGACAAATAATCACTAGCCTGGCAATCACAGCAGCAGTGGTCAGAAGAGCAATTTTATTTAAGTCACTTTCTAATATGAGTTGAAACATCTTGAAAGGTGAGGTTTTCAAACCCTCTCTGCGGAGTCAATTGTTAAAAACACACAGCAGGCAGTCTTGCTTTCCACACATTCAGAAACCGCTTTTTTTTTAGACAATCCTTTTCTCCCTGTACCACTTGGGACTGCAAATGCATTTAGCCCAAACCACCCGAAGTGGAAATGGCGTTGGTTAAGAAACACTCCAGGCGCTGCGGCAACTATGGGGGACCAGGTTGGCACGGCCCAGACGCTCACCAGGAAAAAGCGATGACACACCACCCACCGACTCTCCCCACGCCTCTGGGGCCTGGAGTCAGCAGGGCTGTGGGGCGAAGCTTCGCCACAAGCCTTTCCTGGAAGACCCCCCCCGTGAGACTCTCAGCCCCCCGGCCCTGCGCTGGACTGGGAGAGGCAGTCCATTTCTCAGGGAGTAGATGACAGGACAGGACCTCCCTCCGTGTCTCCCTGACCATAAACCATCTGACTCACAAAGCCCTTTAGTTAAAAGCCCAAGGGTTCAGAGCTAATTCTAGATGTAGCAGAAGCCAGCAGCTTCTCTGGCACCAGACCTGTGAGCAGAATAATGAGGGTAATTTTGCCCCTCCTGGTCTATGAATGATGACAACTCACCCAACTACAAATTAGACTCACAGGACACCAGAGCTGGAAGCCACCTGAGCACCTGCCTCTCCTCCCCTACTCCACTTTAGGGATGTGGGCCCCTGGCCCAGGGGAGGGGGCAGACTGCCCAGGCCTGCTGTGGAGTTTCTTACCGACTCTTAGTCGAGTGCAGTTTTCTGAGGGCTCAGTGAGTCTTTTTTGTTCAGGTCTCTGAGCTCTGAACCTTAAAGCTTATTTGGAGCTCAGGAATAAGCTAGATACAATCCAGGTAGGACATGGGGCCACAGGATGGAAGTAAGACAGCTTCAGGGGAAGACATTTCAAAAGTAACTACTTGGTGAGAACTTGGCTCCATCCTTGGATGAACTTGGCCCCTTCCATCCTTATCTCTCGTTCATTCTTCACGTCCGTGACCCGGAAACATGGGTCTTATTCTGCCCACAATGGAGATAAGGGGACCCAGGCTAAGAGAAGTAAAGAAAGTGCCGAAACCCAAGCAGCTAGTGAATCCCTTTGATTCTGATGCTCTTGCCTTAAACAAATTCTTTTCTTTTTCATTATAAAGTCCTAATATTGAAAGCAACAATATGATAACTTCTTCAGGAATGGCAAAATCATTTTGCTACGTTATTTATATATATAATTATTATATTTTAATAATAATACATAATATAAATATATTATAATAATTATTAATAATAATAATTATTAATAATCTCCAGAATTATTGGACAGCAAGCTTGACTTTTTCTCATACTAAAATGGTCAACATTTCTAGATGTGGTGTCAAGGGGCTGGGTCACTGGAGGAGATAAGTAAGATGGCCATCGTGACCTCATCTTGGGGTCTGAATGCAGCCACACACCTGAATGACACACAGGACAGTTATAAAACCCTACCTGGCGGGTCGAACCCTTGTTTGGGGTGCGTCCAGACAGACGGACAGCAATAAGGAGGAAGGATCCCACTGAGGCCCACGCTGCAGCCTATCACTAGCTTCCTGTATTTCTTCCATTTCAGGGACGAAGATTCTGAGAATAAAGTGTGGCACCTCCCTTGTGTTTTCTGGTGGCTCATGAGCTACCAGAAAAGATAAACACATGAAACAACAATTAGAATACAGTTTGGCAGTTGCTGTAACGGGAAGCCTAGGCTGAGGTGGAAGCACCAAAGATGCGCATCTAACTCCACCCACGTGGTGGGGATCTGGTCGGTTCAGGCTTCATGGAGGGGTCAACGTCTGAGCTACGTCTGGAATCCACACAGGACTTGGCCAGGCCAACGGCGGGTATGAGAAGAAGAGTGGGGAAGGAGGGCAGAGGTCACAAGGCAATAAAAATGGACAGGAGTGATGGCGTTCCTGATGTAAGGAGCTATGTTAGTTGGGTATGGCCGGACTGTGAGAAAATGATGGGTCAGGTGGGAGGGAAGCCTGGACTGGACCTGGAGGCCGGGGCTGAGCTGGACCACAGGCGGCCAGCAAAGCCTCGTAAACGAATCCATCCTCCAAATGGGAGCTGGGTCACAGTGTTTACCTTTCACTATTTGGCAGGGACGGGGCGATGTTGTCAGGTTTATATCTTATGTCATATCTGTGTGTGTGTGTGTGTGTGTGTGTGTGTGTGTGAGCATACTTACTATTCCATCCTGGCTGTCAATTATTTTATCTCTAAAATGGGGAAAACATGACGTGCTCCATATCCCTAAAGTGTTATACGAATGAGATATTTAATAAAAGGTTTATTAAAGATTAAAAAAAGATGAGAAGCCTATACGAAGAATGATCGCTGCCTTCTCTCAAGGAACTCTAATATGAAAATACGCACCCCAGAAGAATGAACTGGGAGGAGATCATGGCACGCAGAGCAGAGGAGATCACTTCCTGCAGCCATAGGTATTCTCGTCTGGAAGGCCCTGCCCCATGCCGCATCCAGGGAGCAGCTTGCACCGGGCGCCTGTGTTCAGGACTCACTTTCCGATTCGCAGGACAGATATAAGGAGGCAAAAAACTAAACATCAAACACCCACCTTTCTTATTTATCCAGTTAATGTTCCCAATTTGAGATAAAATAATTATTTTCACAAAGCCCTGCTTGAATCCTAGAGAATACATAGGTGGGCAGAGCATATTTGCTATTCAGATGAAATGGCAAGTCCTTGCCATAAAAGGTGGGCAGAGAACTGCCCAGTTGATTTGTTTCTCCTCTCCATCAGCCCTGGCTCTTGGGATGTCTGACTGCTGCTGAAATCAGGCAAGACAAAGCCAAAGCAGACTGCCCGCCCCAGTACCTGGAGCCAGGGCCAGTGCGTAGGGGGATAAAAGCTTCCTTCAGAGGGCAGTTGTTTCCAACCGTTCCACAATTACATTTATTAGCATAACGTCGTGTCCTGCGTTTTGTAAAACACTTTCTTTTTCCATCTCGGGAAGAATGCAGCAAGAGAAATTGCTGCTACTGGGGGAAAAATGTCTATAAAATCTAAACCATGGGGCATTTGTTCAAGACTCCTGGGTAATGATGTCTCTTGATATATAATTCATGATAGCCTTAAAGCTTGGCCTACTTCTGACACAGAGATCATATATTTTGGAGAAGTCAGGTGGCGGGCAGGGAGAAAGAGAAAAATCACTTTTAAATGGTTCTGCTGTGCTTCGCCTTTTGAGTAAAGCCAGACCATATTTTGGACGACTCTTTTCTACCATAAGGGCTTCCCTTAAAGAGCTTTTTTTTTTTTTTTTTTTCTCTTAAATAGAAGAGGCAGCATATCATCCAGTTTCAGTTTTATCTTCTGTAACACTAGATAAAGATGAGGCTGAACCCATCTGTTAACACATACAGACAAGCTGCAAACTGTGTGAAAGAGCACACATACACACACACACACACACACACACACACACGATACTTGCAAAAAGGGAGAAAAAAATCCACACTTTTAAGAAATTTATCATCAGCAATGCTACCCAATGCCGACTAGATAGCAGCACTTTTATCCTTTTATGGGCAGATTCAGGAGGAAGCCAGCCTCGCCACAAAGGCTGCTCCCCCTACGCTGCCACATGAATTGGGATCCTGGGACTGGCTGCGGGCCAGGCCCTTCCCCTATAGCCTGGGGTTCCAACCTCATCAAACTCAGAGATGATCCCCCTGGGCACCATTACCTGCCATGTCTCAGTGCACTCGAGCTGATGTTAAAAGAATCACAGGGCAGAGGGAGGGTTTCCACCCTCTGGTGCAAAGGCCATGCTCCCGGGCCTGGATTTTCTGGGGAAAAGGAGCAGGCAGGCTGCCTGGACCCCATCTGGTCACTTGGCATTTCCTAGGGCACTGCTGGTGAGGGAGGCACTGTGGATTACCCTCTCTAGGCTTTTCTTTTTTAATCTTCAGTTATTTATTTTTTGGTTGCGCCGCACTGTATGTGGGGATCTTAGTTCCCAGACCAGGGATCGAACCCTCGCCTGTCCCCTGCAGTGGGAGCGCAGACTGCTTAACCACTGGACTGCCAGTAAGTCCCACCCTCTCGAGGCTTTGAAAACTGCTTCTGCTCAACAATTCCTGAAAACGCTGTATGCAACTGATCAGATCAGATGCAACAGATCAGAGACTGGAGGTCGGAGGTGACCTGGATGGGCCCTCGCCAGAGCTGGCATTGCTCATATGTCCACAGTTAACCTCTTTCAAGTGGGCACCGTGCAGTGGAGAGTCCTGAAATGCACAGAGCTCTTTTGTTTCTTAAACGCAGAAACCGTGTGAATCAGAGAGTTCCAAAAATAAGCAAGCTTCATTTCATTAATGAGGTGGAGCTTGAGCCCTCACAGTTCGGAAGAGGATGGGGGTGGAGGTGATAAGCACGAGCAATCACCTAGGCCACTGCACTTGAAGAGGCTTACACGGTCTCTAGGGAGGGCCCAGAGCCCAAGCTACAATCCACGCACCCTGCAGTCTCCAACGCTAGGTCCTGGGGATTCCGCTTCTGTGGTGTCTCACATCGCCCCTCCCCCCTCCCCCCACTGCTGCTGCCCTAATTTCGGTGCTTATTATCTTTCTCCTGGATGGTTTTGCACATGCAGCCAGATGACTCTTCCTGAAGGAGCACAGCTATCATTGCGTCACTCCATGGCTCAAAAACCTTTAATGATTTCTCCATTGACTAAGAAACAAAGCCCAGCTTCTAATTTTTAAGGCCTTCTTCAGTAGGTCCCGGCCAAAATTCTAGCCTCACCTTCTTTTTCTCCTTCCCATACCCTACCCTCCAGCTCAGTGTCACCTTTCCAGCTGTCCCACCTGCATGCCCTTGCTCTTATATTTCCCTCTGTCTAAAATAGTTTTCTCTCTGCTCCATCTCCTGAATCCTATTCATCCTTCAAGACCAGATTCAAAGGCTACTTCCACCATGGTCTCAAACTTGACCCCCAGGGAAAATTTCTCTGTCCTCTGACCTCCCATAATTTTACCATCTCAATCGCATTCTTTTGTGAAAACAGATTCTGTAAGTGTTGCTTTACTCCTTAGGCTGTAAGATGAGGGCAGAGGACTGCTCGATTGACTTAGCAGGTTTATCCTATCTCGATCGGTCCTGGCACGTAGGAGGTGCTCATTTATGTTAAATAAGTGACTCACGCATGGTGAGGAAGGCTGCAAGATGGCAGACATGCAGCTCTTTTGTGGGAGCACAGCTATCTAAAGAGATCAAATGAGTGCAGTGTAGACGTGCATCATTAAAGCACCCTAAGGTATGCAGGGGAGGCAAGCTGGGTGGGCTGGGGTCAGAGGTGGATGATGTTAATGACCTCCATCATGATAAATCCAATGGTCAATTCTCAGTCTCCGTCTTTACCAGACCATCAGCAATTCTGCAAAATTGAGTCCTCATCCCTTCTAGAAAGTCTTAGGGGAGCACAGTCTCTTATTTTTCCTCCTAGTTAATGTCTGCTCCCTCCCAGTCTCCTTAGCTGGTTCCTTTTCTTTTTTTCCAAAACTCTTGACATTGGCATTCCTTAGGGCTCAGTTCTTCAGTCTCTCTCTTCTCTATCAGGACTTAACGCCTTTGGTGATCTCACCCGGCTTCATGGCTGTAATATCACCTATATTTTGATAACTCTCAAATGCCTATTTCCAGCTTTGAACTCTCCCTTGCTTGCACTAATCACAGCCTGCTCAAAATCCACACTTGGATGCCGAACTCAAACTCAGAGTGGCCCCAAACTGAACTCCTCCCTCATCTCTGCCCCCAATCCTACTTCATCCACAGTCTCTCTCATCTCAGCTAATGACAATTCCATCCTTCCAGTTTCTTAGCACAAAATATTGAGTCATCTTAGCCTCCTCTTTATTTCAGATCCCACATCAAATCCTTCAGGAAATTCTTTTGGCCTTACCCTTAAAATATATCCAGCACACATCCAAATGTATCCCCTTACTCTGCTTCATTTTGTCCCATGCTCTTTTGACCTTCTGATAAACTAGAAAGCAATAAACATTATTTTATTACCTTTGCCTGAGTTATAATAACTTTATTATCTGCTTTTTCTCACTAATGTCTCATATGCCCAGTGCCTAGAGCAATGCATGGCACAAAGTAGGCATTCAACAAATATTTGTCAAATGCATGAACGAATGCCTTTAGCTGATGACCTCTGAACTGTAGCTTAAACAATAAGTAGCATTTAGCCTCAAAGAAAGGCAACCACAGCTGAAAGGCATCTGTAGGTAGGGGGATTGGAGGAGCAAGGCCCTAGAGATACATAGAACCTTCTTCAACCTCTTCAGATGCAACCGTGTCGCGAAAGCCTGCCTGCAGGATACAAAACCATGAAAGAAGCCGGACCTGAGCAGTTTCCAGCTTGTCTGTACCCGCCAAGAACATTTTCAAGGGACTTCAATGGACAGCTATGTTTTTTTTGGTGAAAAAGACAATCAAAATGGAAATGAAAGACACAACAGTTGGTGAATAGTTGTGTGGAAACACCCCCTGCACAATTTTATTTACATTACACATTATTTCGCACCTTTTTTTCCCCCTAAAATATTACAAAGACATTAGCCCTGGTTCTATCCGTTTTCACCCATAATTAGACATCCTGTAAGTCCATGTTCAGGGCCAGGCCCATGTCAATCCTGCTCCCTGTCACACCCTCTGTGCCCACCCAGGCACAGTAAGTGTTTTAAAATTATTTGTTCAATGAATGAAGACATGAATAAACGCCTTCTGACTGTCTCCTGCCAGGACCAGCGCCACGATGTAAGAATATATTCTGAGAAAGAATGGAATGCACCTTGAGACTTGTCCTCAAGGCAGAAAATACATCAGCCCTCACTTCCGCCCAGCCCCTTACCCAAGTGCCTGGTTTCCAGCAGACATTCGAGAAGGATTCAGTGCCTAGAAGTCAAGTTCATCTACAGTAAGTCCTCTACATATGAACCTTCCAGTTTCAAACTTTCAAAGATGCGAATGTGCGTTCACATGTCCAATCACGTAAGTACATCCTCTACAAGTGGTTGTGCTTTTGTGTACTTTACTGTACAGTACTGTATAGAGTACAGGAGTACAGTATCTTTATTTCAAGCCCAGGATGTCTGGAAACAAGCATAATAGCAGTAGTGATGTAGCTGGTACTACTGTACTTTTCAAGGTACTGTACTGTAAGATTAAAAATGTTTTCTTGGGGCTTCCCTGGTGGCACAGTGGTTGAGAATCTGCCTGCCAATGCAGGGGACACGGGTTCGAGCCCTGGTCTGGGAAGATCCCACGTGCCGCGGAGCAACTAGGCCCGTGAGCCACAATTACTGAGCCTGCGCGTCTGGAGCCTGTGCTCCGCAACAAGAGAGGCCACGATAGTGAGAGGCCCGCGCACCGCAATGAAGAGTGGTCCCCGCTCGCCGCAACCAGAGAAAGCCCTCGCACAGAAACGAAGACCCAACACAGCCAAAAATAAATAAATAAATAAATCGATAGATAAATAAATAAAATTTTTTAAAAAAATGTTTTCTTTATGTTTTGTGTGTTTGTTTTTTATGTATTATTTGTGTGAAAAGTGTTATAAACCTATTACAGTACAGTACTATACAGCCGATTGTGTGAGTTGGGTACCTAGGCTAACTTTGTTGGACTTACGAACAAATTGGACTTACGAAAGCGCTCTCAGAATGGAACTCCTTTGCATGTAGGGGACTTACTGTACATGCAGACCTGGAAGTGGGAAAGGGCGCTAACGTACATCCATCTTCTTGACCCTGTGCTAGCATCTCAGCATCTCTACTCTCTTGCTGGGATTTGATCCAGGCTAGAGAGCTGGTGTGAAGCACTTGGGCGTGGTGTCCACCCTGCCATCCAGGGAGGTTATGGCTGGAATCAGAAAGGCTCTACTCTACAATGAGTCCTTTTAGTGGATGGGCTGAGTCACAGAAGCCTCAGTGTTTGCATCTGTAAAAAGGGAATTATCACACCAGCGGGCCACGCGAGGATTGGTAAGCCCCTTGGAAGATTGACCTCACTGAGTTGTAGCCTTGGATGACTATTTCTTCTCCGGGGGCTCCCTGCCATGTCCCCCAGGGAGATGGGGCTTTTCGTGCTATTCAAGATGCCTCTGTCCAGCACATGCTGTGGCTTAACTACTGTTGTCCAACAGAAGCTTCCCCTAGGGCATGTTTTCTTCGCAGATGTTTGTGCAGACACTTGTCGTTACCAAACTCAGAAGCATGATTAGGGGCTTCTGGGCTCTGAATAGAGTCAGGAATTAATGGGGCTGAAGAAGTGACTTCCTTGGAGACCACACTTAGATAATCACATGGAAGATGAATCCGGCATCGCTGTGCAAGCTTTCTTCTACCTTTGGGGGGGTCTTTAACGTGGAAGGGGGTCAATGATTGCCATGGGAAATAAGGGGAAAGTAGAGCAGAAAAATAAAGCAGGATGTTCACAGCCCTGCTGCCCATACACACACACACACAGACACACACACACACACACACACACAGAGCCACTAAGCCTCCTGGAGGTCGCAGCTGCTCAGATTCACCTCATCTATCAAAGAAACTGATTATCAAGGAAACTGATTAACAGCAAAACGAAAAAGTAGAAATTCCCGTTTTCATTGTGGTAGAAATCAGGGGAGAAAGACCTGGGTCAGAACATTCTTTCATCTGAAAGTCATATTTCAATTGAACTTGCAAATGTTCTGGGGACCACTGGCAGGAGAGTGGAACACATTCATGAGAACCAACATTCCTTTCATTTGTTTTCCAACACGAGGGTACTCTCACGGCCACTAAGAAGAATCACACAAGCCTTATGCCCGGCATTTATGAGCCTCTAAACTAATGAACTTCCCTCTTCTTGGCTTGTATATCTATTCAACAAACATTAGCTGAGGTGAGCAAGGACATGTCCTGGGTGGTGCAAAGGGTGTGGGATTTGGAGCCCAGGGGCTTTGGCTTCAACTTAAACAGTCTTAAAACAGGCATCTCCTCTCTTGGAGTCTCAGTTTCTTCATATAGTAAAATGAAGCTAAGCGCCACCCCCATGTCACATGGCTGCTGAAATTTAAACGAGCTCCTGTCTTACAGACCTAGCACAGCATCTGATATGTAACAGGCCCTCGAGCAACACTGACTCTGAATTGAATGCCTGTTAAGTAAATGCTACTCTGTTACTTGAACCACATGTACTTCTGACTTCAAAGTGGTCATATTATCGGGAAGGGAGATTGGAATACACGCACCGACATCTCTAGCGGGAGAGAGAAACTAGTGAAAGCTCTAAGACATCACAAAGAAAATGCTCTGGAGGGTCAGAGAAGGCAGAGATCATTTACAGCCAGGGACATTCGGGAATGCTTTCTGGAAGAACGGATACTCGACGGAAGAGGATGCCACAGTTCATTTTAAAGGATAAGGAGGGAGGATGGTTTATTTATACTTTAATACGTAGAAAAGTCCAAGCCATTATGCTTGGTTATTTGGAGGGTGTAAGAAAAGAAAGAGAACATGACAAAAACCCTGTCCCTAGATAATTAATAACCCAGTTGGGAAGCAGTCGTGTATATACACATACACACATACACAAGTCAGCTGTCCCTGACAATTCGTAACAAACGGCTGATGGATAATTCAGAAATCTGGAGTGACTGAAATGGCAAGGCAGGCCATGGAGTGCAGTCACTAGTGTGCAGGAAGGTCTCAAGTAGTAACCGGGGAGCTCTGGTTTCTCCCTTCCTGTGTGCCAGTATTCCCATCTGTAAAACAGATCCAACCATGTGGCAAACACGTGCTAATTTACGTCCTTAGTCTAGGGGGACGGCTGATGGGGTCAGGGTGGCCAGGCCACGCCCCTGGGGCCACAAGCAGCTTCATCTATTTCTTCTGTGTGCTGTACAAATATTACCATTTCCCACGTGGCTATGAAACAGAACATTTTGAAAATCCCTCGTCTAGATGATGTCAAAGAATCCTGCTTGTTTGGTCAACCTATCAAGCAGAGCCTGAGTATGGCCCTGAAAATGGAGAGGTTTTGAATTGGCTAAAAGCAGAAGCCAAGTTGGTCTATGCCAGGGGAGCTAGGGCTCTGGGCATAGCCCTGGCAGGTGAGCTCTGGCCTCCCTGCAAGACCAAAGAAGGCCCATAAAGTGTTGAAGCCTCCTCATTGTAATGTTCCGTTTTCTTTAATTGGTTTTATATTTTTAAAAATGGTCTCTGTGATGGTTAATATTGTGTGTCAGCGTGCTGGATGACAGGGTGCCCAGATATTTGGTTGAACATGATTCTGGGTGTGTCTCTGAGGACGTTTCTGGATGAGATTAACATCTGAATCCGCAGGCTGAGTAAAGCAGATTGCCCTCACCAATGTGGGTGGGCCTCAGCCAACCCATTAAAGGCCTGGATAGAGCAGGAGGCCGAGTAGAGGAGAATTCACTCTCTGTCTGTCTTTGAGCTGCTACATTGCTTTTCTCCTGCCTTCTGACTTGAATCATCAACTCCCCTGGTTCTCAGGCCTTTGGACTCAGACTAAAACTATACCATTGGCTCTTCTGGGGCTCCAGCCTTTAGACTGCAGGTCTCGGACTTCTTGGAGATATATATTATATATTTATATATAATATACGTCTATTGGTCCTGTTTTTCTGGAGAACTCACACTAACACATACCAGGTAACAGGGGATGCTAATTTGCTCAAGAAGTGAAATCACATCTGGTACAATTTCCCTTCCAAAAAGATGTTTTATAGTTATTAAATGTATTAATGTAAATTGGTGACTAGACATTGAGTCTTCCTGTGTCATCACAGTTGATATGAAGCAGAGAAATGAACACATATATTCAAATACTAAATTAACAAATGTGTAAATTTGAAGTAGGTCTGGGAAGTGCTCTGAAATCCAAAAGACCTTGTCTAAATGCTGGTTTTGACATTTGTGAGCTGCCTGACTGCAGATAAGTAAGCATCTCAGTTTTCTCACCTGTAACACCAGTACAGATACTCTTGTCAAGTTATTATAAAGCTTAGAGGCAGCTCAGAGCTTAATGCACAATGGGTGTTCAGTAAATGTCAGCTTCCTGTCTCCCATTAAAAACCCATCATCATCCTACAAGGCCCTACGGATGCAGTCTGGCCTCCACCTCGCCCCTCCCCGCTGCCCGCTTCACTTATTCCCCCAGACAGACCGCAGGCCCTCTTTTCTCTGATTAGGCAAAGCACACTCTCACCTCGGGGTGGCCCCCCTTTCCCTTTCTTCTGCCTGTACAATCCACGCTCTTCCTGCAGATGTGGACGTGCCTCCCCTTCCACTTCTCTCAGGCGTCTGCTAATCAGACTGCCTTCTCTGAACCACCCATATCAACATGAGCCTCTTCACTCTCTACCCGCTTTCCCCGGATGTACTTCTCCTCATAACTCTCACCACCGCCTAACAGTGTGTGTGTGTGTGTGTGTGTGTGTGTGTGTGTGTGTGTGTGTGTGTGTGTGTGTGTGTGTGTGTGTGTGTGTGTGTATGCATGCATAAAAGCTAACAGCAGGGCCTTTGTATTGTTCGGTCCAGTACGTGCTCAGTAAATGTCTGCTGACAGAATGGAATGAGGGAATGAAGGAGTCAGGCTCAGTCATCACAGCCCTGCTGCCACCGCACATGTGCAGAAGTACAAAAGCAAGACGTTCAGTCTTGGATAGAAGCTGATGACAGGGTATGGATGGGAGGAACTCACCCACCGGGGAGCCCCAGCTGGCTTAATTAACCCTGAGCTCTCCTCGCTCTCCACGGCTGGGTGGAGAGGGCCTCTGTACAGGGGACCACCTCTCCTGACCACGAGGACCACCCTAACACAAACACTTAGAGCCACACTGGAAAGGTTTTCATAAACACACATCCTCACCCTCCTCGGCCTAAGCAGCTAGGGAGATAATGTGCCCTCAGAAAGCTTGGTCCAATCATCACACAACTGACCACTATCCTATGCGGTGCCAAAAACACACGCTCTGAGTCAGACACACTTGGGTTCAAGTCCTGGCCGCTCCATTTACCAGCTATTATAACCTGAGCCAAGTGCTCCTATGAGGCCCTGAGCCTTAGTTTCCTCTTCCATAAAATGGGCATAAGTAATAAGGTGTGCTTTCTAGGAAGAGTAAGGGAGACCACGCAGGTGGGAAACCGAAAATCCATCTCCTTTAACTTGAATGACACGTATCGGAGCTGCACACAGAACGTCTTCCCCCACTAACGCCCGCAGAAAGGAAAATGATTAAGATGTCAATTAGGCCTATATTTTCCCCGTTATTACTAAAACACAGCATTGTAAATGAGCTGTTTTGTCTTGTGAAAACCTGTTAATGCTGGTGACGAAAGGGTTAGATGCTGAAGTGGATTTTGAAATTCCTGGACGCTCAGGATGAAATTATTTACATTAAAGGCGTTAGAGAAAAGGTAAATTTCAATTACAGAATAAAAAGCAAAACGACATTTTATTATTTGCAAGTTAAAAATGCAGTTTACACTGGCCTCTCAGAAGTTGTCTTCTCGAGGTCTGAGGGGAAAAATAGACGATGATGGTTTGCCAGGACCCCCAGAGGACGTTATACGCGTGAGAAGTGCCTCCTGCTGTGTGTGGCGGTCACCTGTGTTTTAACCGCCCCCTGGGGTCCGGTGGGTCCCCTCTTGCCTGCGATTGGCTCGCAGTGTGTTTCTTGAGCTGCACTTCACGCATAGAGGCCCCATGCCTTCGACAGGCTGGCCCGGCACGGCGTCAGCGAGACACGATCAGGGGCCCCGGACAAACGTCCCTTTGAATGTCCCTTGTGCCTCCAGTGAGCATTGCTTTGGGAAGTTCCTGCCTGAGTCACCACCGCAGCAGGTTGAGGCCCCTGACCGGAACTGACGAGAAGTCCTGCCCACCAGGAAGCCCAGCGGGCCCCTGACCACCCAGGCTCAGGTACAGCAGGGGCGAGGGCCCTGAAGACTCTCCCACTCTCTGCACCACGTCAGGACAGGAGCGCAGCCATGTCCCTTCCTTCTCACCGTCCCTGGAGTCCCACACCCCGGCCTCAATCCAAGGCCTCCCCGCTACCTGTGCTCTCCCTTCTCAAAGACCAGCGACACGGAGGACGGTGCCCCAGGAGCACACGGCTGCTCTTTGCTTGCCGCTCTCCCTCCTGTGCCCAGAGCTAAAAACGAAAACGGACCCTGAGTGCACTGAGCACCCACTATGTGCCAAGCGTGGCTCCGAACGCTCCACAGGCATCGCCCCATTAAATCGCCACAGCACCTCCAGGAGGAAGATGGAGTTCTTACCGTCCGTATTTTGCAGATGTGAACAACGAGGCACAGAGAGGCTGAGTAACTAGCGCAAGGTCACACAGCTGCGGAGGGGAGGAGTGGTGGTCCAGACCTCCTGCTTGGCCTTTGGCCCTGCCCTCACATCTTCGTGCCTTGGTTTTTGTTTCTTTAAATTTAAGAGACTACCATTGCTCCCAGCAAGACAGGGAAGGTACAATAACAACAACAAAATAAATGTTTTGGAAAGCTCCAAAGAGAGACACAACAACAGTCAAAAGTGCGGTTACTACTGTCCCTCACAAGGACAGTGACCATCGACAATACTGGGGACCTTGAGTTACGTTTGCACCCTGAGAGTTCTTTGATGTCACGATGTGAGTTCCAGTGTGAGGGGCAAAAAGGCTTCAGAAATGTGATTATATTTGAATTTAAATTGATAAACCTGTTTATCTAGCATACAGTTAAAATACATGCTTTGCCAAATGTTCTCATCTTAAATAGACTGGAAACCTTAATTGTATTTGACTCTTGGGCTCCCAGAGTACTGGAGCAGCTGTGACCTCATGGAGTTATTCAGAACAGCTAGTATGTATCCAATACCTACTATTTGCCAGGTACACTGCTAGGTTTTACCCCTAGCGTAGGTGAATGACCCCAAATTTCTTCCATCCTGGAGAAGCTACGTTCGAATGTAACTGAATGTTGGCTGGTGCGGTGTAGTCTAGTTGACTTAAATATCAACATCAGACATGAGCTCAGTTCCTACTAGGCCATCAAATATTATTTTACTAAGAACATAACATTCACATCCTGTTTAACAGGTTTACAGTGTATGGGTGGTAACAAGAATATACAGCCTTTCTGGCTGCCATGTGACTTGTATGTACCACCTCCCCTCCCGTGGCAGGCAGTCACAATTGATATAGGACCTGGCCATTGGCCCTGTTTAGCAAATGGAATGTGAGTAGAATAAAGCAGAAGTTTCAAGAAGCATCTCAAGTTTCTGCCACCTCGGTCACTCTCTTCCCTGTCATGAGGAGGACACTTTCCAAGAAGCAGCTGCCCCTTCAGCCCAGGTCTCAGAATAAGAAATGTGGGGCAGTACCACGAAGCCAACCAGCAGCCCCTGACATGTGACATAAGTGAGAGGCTTATTGCTACCAACCACTGAAATTTGGGGGTTACTTCTTAACTGTGGCAAAACTGACTAATACACCACCTGATGCCATATTAAGTCATTTCATATTCACAGATATTACGTTGAGGTCAGCAAAGAAGGAATCACATCCATTCCATGACTAAGGTCCCAAAGACCTAAGAGCGGTTAAGTGATGGCCCAGAATCAAACAGCAAAGAGATGAAAGCCATGGGAACAAAACTATATACTTTATCATAGCTGATTATAATTAAAAACAAGACTGGCTCACCTTTAGTGTAAAAATCTCTCCTTTTTTTTGCAAACTACAGATCAATTCAAACACTAGCCAATCATAAAGATTTCATTGGTCTCTGGGTCAATTCCTGGTATCAGAGATGATGTAGCAAAAGTACTTGAGACACTTAATAAAATAAATGCAGAACTGAAGGACAGGGCTTCCATCTCCGTTGAACTGACAGGGCTCCTAGCCTCAGGCCTTCTGCCAGTGGCTGAGAGGCTGTTCCCTGGCTGTAGGAAGGCTTCCTGAGCTGGACGGTGTAGCTCTGCAGCGGCTACGTGACAAATATCCCCAGAATGCCCATCACAGGCCTGGGACCTGCCCAGGGAACGGTGTGTTATTTCACCAGGAAATTCAAACATAAAGAGACCCTGACCTTAAAACCTTTATGGGGAGGTATTCATTCAGGACAGAGGCTCACAGGATCTGACATAAGTGACTAATTCAATTTTCTTGTCTCTATTGTTTTAAATTCAAATCCTATTGTTCTTTGCCTCTGCTTTATTCTCTTCTTTCCCTCTTACTTTCACTTTTTAAAAAAAGCTCCTTTCAACACGAATGAGTGAGTCACCTTAATCGTTTATTTAGACACATTTCAGGCTGGCTCAAAGCTCTGTCCCAGCCTGTTGACATATAAGGAAAGCATTCTACATTCTGCAGCAGCTGATCTTTTCACGAGAAAGCTCAATTTTCACCAGCTATTTTTTGTGGGGGGTGTCTGACAGCGCTGGCACCCTGCGTGCTTTTTCATGGTAATTCACACTGCTGGTTTCCTACCCTGACCCATGCAAGGCCAACTTCTGACACCCTCCTCCTATTTTACCCACAGATGCTGTTTTCATACAGCACCCAAGGCCTTTCATATCCTGAGCAACTATCCTGGCCTTTTTCTTCCATTAGTGTAATATCAGCCAAAAAAACAATCAGCCCCATAGTGTTTAGGTGAACACATACATGTGTACATTTTTAAAGCATTGCACTGAACTGAAGAAACCAGACACTAATAAAAAAAATCAGGAAAAGCAATTCTGAAAGCTGGAAGAAAGCCCAAACAGGCAGTCAGAGACATACCAGGAGAAGCAAAGTTTAGAAAAATTAAGTTGTGAATCAATGTTAGACTTCATCCAAACCTCTCACCAGTACCACATTGCTAACAGAGGTCCCTCACGGCCATGTAAGTAACACCTTGTAATTCGTACAGCGCTTTTTACTTGTTGGCAAAGCTTGTTATGTTCTAATATCCCTGGGAGGGAGGGCTGAAGATCAAGTCCTTTGGTGGGTGAGGAGATGAAGGCCCAGAAAGACTGTCACTTGCTTTACACAGGTCATTGACAGGTACAGAAGTAACTCTCCATCCTTTAAAAATCAGGTACTGTGACTTTTTATTTCCCCACCTTTAAATCTTTGCAACATGCACTTGCAGCCAGGTCATTCAAGGGATCTTATTCCATGTGCTTTGAAGTATGGTTTTTCATAAGGGCTGTGCTGATCTGTGTCTATACAAGCATCCAGCTCAGTGCCTGTGCACAGCCCATCGTCAAAAGAGAGTTGTTGAATAATGGCAAGACAAATCTTTGCTTTTTCCTTTTTTTATTTTTAAACCAACCCATCACCTGACACACCAGTGGAAAAGGAATCACTTCCCTCCCCATCTCTCCTTAATGGACACTCCATCATTTTATAACTATGTCATACACACTTTGACACACACATACCTCTGGCTGGGAACCCAGTTTCATCACTGCCTTGTTGAAATGCTCTAATGGCTTCCCAAGGACTTCAGAATGTTTTCCAGCCTCAAGATCCACGAATTGCTACCCCTTCCCCCAGGGCTCCGACCCTACTGAGCTACTTGGACCAACTGCTCTGAGTTGGGACAGAAGGTGTGAGCCTCCATTTGTCCTGAGGATGCAGGATTCGGATTGGGAGCAGATATGAAGGCGGGAGCTGACAGCCAGAGGAGGTCCCTGACCTTGACGAGTCACACGGGAGGTCAAACGTGTCTGCTCAGCCCTCTTCCCGCCTCCGCTTTAGCTGATCTGCATTTCCTAGGCTCTTTCCCTGCCTCAGAAGAAGCCCAGGCCTCTGAGACCAGTATTCAGCTCTGCGAGGGAAACTCCCCACCAGGGAGAACGCTCTTTTCTTTCCTGAAAGGTCTCTAGAGACAAGGCCTTCCAGGTCCCTCTGAGTCAGCAAAGTGGTGAGTGGAAAGTCCTGGCTGGACTCCCGACACACTGAGGGTTTCCCGAGAGCTCCTTGCTACGGCCTGTGGCCACTCTTTTGTAAACACTGATCCCCAGCAGGGATCCCGGCAGCCCCCCTAATGCCGGGCTTTTGGGTGAAGCCCTCTTCCCCCCCCCCCACCCCCCCCCACACCCCCCCCCCCCAACCCGATCCAGTTAACACCCTGCTCACCACAGCTTCCACTTCCAGCTTTCTCCTGGCCCCTCATTCTTTCCCTAGCAACCCTTTGAAGGCTGTCCAAAAAGGAACTTGCTAATTGGAGTTTAGAAGTGGCATGCCTTCAAACTCCCCATGTTATCAAAAGAATCGCAAATAAACTTTCATTAACATTCTTGGCTTAAAAAAAAAAGAACATGGAAAAGAATATATTAAAAAAAGAATGTATATATATATGTATAATTGAATCACTTTGCTGTACAGCAGAAAATAACATTGCAAATCTACTACACTTCAATAAAAAAAGTTTTAAACAAAAAAAAAAAGAAAAAAAAAAAAAAGGAGCAGAGTTATCATAAATGCTGCACTCTCCCGCCACTCCAGGCCTGGCGCGAGGTGCTGGGGATGTGAAAACTAAGGGTATGCGAGGCCTTCCCTCCAGGGTGCACACGCCAGTGTGAGGACAGACCAGTGGAAAAGGAGGCTGCAGACATACAGCAAAGGTTCTCAGTCGGAAGCAGCAGGAGAGCACTGAAGTCACTGGCCAGCCCTTGGCTGTGTCCCTGACCTCCCCACCTGCCACTCGTCCACTCAACCACAGCCCTGGCCTCCGTGCTGCTCCTCCCCGGGCCAGGTTTTGAGGTTTTGCACTTGCCGACTCTCCGCCTGGAACACGTTTCCCCGCCTGGAACACGTTTCCCCCAGCGAGCTGTGTGGTTCACCCTCTCACTCCCTGCAGGCCTTCCCCCCACTGTCATCCTCTCTGAGGACTTCCCTGACCACCCAACCTAAAATAGCAACTCTTTCCCCCCAGACTCCGTCCCCACACCCCTCACTCTGTACACCCATCTCTGCTTCATCTTCCTTCATCAACACGTGACTGTCTAACATCATCTCCATTTTACTTGCTTATATGTCTATGGTCCATCTTTGCCTGATAGATTATAAACTCCATGGGGGCAGGGGGTTTGTCTGTTTGGTTCACTGCTGACTCTCCAGATACTGACCCAGAGAAGTGCCTGACTCATTGTGGGTGCTCAACAAATATATGTTGAATAAGTGGCTGGATGATGGATGGATGGATGAATGAATGGATGGACGGATGAATTTGATGGGGAGTTGGGGGAGGTTTCCAGGAGAATGTAACACCAGAAGTAAATTTCAGAGAATCTGTCTGGGTAAGGAAAGAGCATCTTGCAAAGAGCACGCATAGCTCGTGTGTGATCCTGGGTAAATCACATTACCGCGGTCTCTTCTGTAATGTGAAGCTAATGCGTAACATTGGTAAGTCTGTGATGAGCCATGGAACTAGAACAGGAGTTGGGGCCAGCTCAGATAAGCCAAGGATGGTACAGGCTGACGCAAGATGGGAAAAGACAAGAGGAACCATGCCTTTCTCCACAAGCGCCAGATCGGGTTCTGACCGCAGCAGACAGAGACAATGAGGCAGAAAGCTGGGTGGGTCAGTTGGACTCCATTTCATGATTCCACAAGGGGCGCTTCGGTCCTCAGCCAAAGGCAAAATCCCAAGCCCCCGAAAGAACCATACTCTGAATTGTTAATTCACAAAGCAAGCCACAACCTTCCATGTGCTGTCTGCCTTCAGGTAAACAATTACATCTCTCTGAGACTTAGTTTTGACCTCTATAAAATAAAGTCCACAACATCTCCCATTCAATGAAACATAAAAGTTTCTAGAACAGTGTCTGGCACTTGAGGAGTGCATGGCAAAAGTTTGTTACATGGAATATATTATTTGCATGAAGTTTACATTATGGGAGGGAGAACCATAGGACTCCATGCTGGAAGGAGGCAAAGAACTCCAGCCATGATTGCATTCTCTGAGGCTTAAGTAGAACCATGGCAGGAAAAAAAAAAGATTTGATTTTCCTAAAAAAAAATAAAACTGTGGCCTGGAAGCAGTGTGAACTATGTGGTGTGGGAAAGTGTAGGGCTTTGAGAGCCAGACAGACTTGACTCAAAATCCTGGTGCCCCAATTTTCCATCCTATGTCCTTAAAGCAAGTTTTTAAAACTGTCTTAGCTTCAGTCTTTATCTGCAAAAGAGAAAGAAATGTATCTACCTTGCAAGGTTGTCTGTAGGGTGAGGGATGTATACAAACAGACTAGCAAAAGAGAACTGATAGGTATTAAAGGCATGTTGAAGATCACAATTCATTGTCATGAACATAACTGAAAATGTGGTATACTCTGAAAAATTAGGGGTCATGTTGGTATTGGGTAACCTGTAAGTAACTATGTAGAAAAAAATAACTCAAGCGCATATACTACGAAATAGCCAGCACACTGTTGCTATTTTAGCTGGTAAGAGCTACTCAAATCATTTCCTGAATTTGAGGTGG
This sequence comes from Eschrichtius robustus, assembly GCF_028021215.1. NCBI lineage: Eukaryota > Metazoa > Chordata > Mammalia > Artiodactyla > Eschrichtiidae > Eschrichtius > Eschrichtius robustus. Next base: position 12,352,939 of record NC_090838.1, read on the forward strand.
AACAGATATATCTGCACAACCCACAGCCTTACTAGCGGATTACCGAGTGGACAGCGTGAAAGGGGCCTTCACACACAGGTGGTTTGAAAGGAGGAAACAATAGGGGAGATGCACAGAGCATTTCATCCCCACCAGCAGGAACTTGCACACTCGCCCCCAGTCACGTGGGAGGAAGCCCCCCATTTGCACACACGGACAAGAGAGTTCTCGGCCACGGCAACCGCAGGCCAGGAAACTGAGGCGCAGAGAGAGACAGGATTACAGAAGGTTAGGTGGGTCAGTGAGAGGCCTCAGCTCCCAGGGGGCTCCCTGGACAGTGTGCTGCCCACCACCCCAGAGGTCTCCTTCATCCTCGGGAGCGTAGCAGGCAAACCGTGCAAGGACCCTCAACGCCCTTCTTCTACCCCGCCTCCTCCCTCCGCTCCAGCCTCCCGACTCTGCTAAGCCCGGCCTGGGTTTGGCCTGGAAGGGTCCAGACCAGGAGATGGGCCCGGCGCCTGTCACAGGGCGAAGGCAGCTCAAACGGTTTCTCTTCTGTGTTTCTCTTTCTCCTTCCATTCCTTTCCACTTTCATCATCCTTTCCTACCCTCCCCCACCCGGCTGTCAAATGCAACTGACCGTATCCCTAGTCCTTTATTTTTTAAAACCCATATTAGGCTTTTCTCTTGTTTATCTTTACTTTTAAAGTCTTATGCTCAAATGACTTATGTCTTTTCAAATATGTATAAAATCAGCTTTGACAGGGTTCTGGGTTTCCAAAGCAGAAGGATTAGATATTTCTCCCTAAGAAAACATAATTTAGTTGTTTCCTGCCAGTTAACCTCCGAATTGCCTTTGTCGGTGGTCACTGGTCTCTGAAAGATTAAAGGGCCTTCAGCCCCGCGGGAGCCGCTAGGTGGTCAGTTCCGTTTGGAGCTACACAAAGGCCGGGGGTCGGGCTGTGGGGAGCCTCGACCAGACAACGCCAGACCCGGGCCTTGGTAGCGCCTCCCAGGATCTGAAAGGATCCCCGAATCCATGCACTCACACCGGCTCACACTCACACACACACCTATGCCGCACACACGCCACACATCATGCGCACACCGACACACCGTGCACGCTCACGCACCCACATAGCAGGCATACACCCACACCCACACGCTCACCCACGGGAGTCCAGGCCTCACTAATTTATAGGGACCAGGAACCCCGACAGGTGCCCTCGTCTCAATGTGCCCCTGGTGTTAACCAGATTTACCGCTGCCCGGAGGGTCCCACAGCCTGTGCGAACTGAAGGACCTCAGGATCCTAAATGTCAAGATCACTTCTCCACCGTGGAAACCCACGTCCAAGGTCAGGGGCCCAGTTCCTATCATGAGTTACTGCTAAGTGAACATCTGCGGGGTGGGCAGGGCAGGGGCTCTGAGAGAGACAGAATCACCAACTTTTTAAACCTCGTTAGATTCTCCAGAAACTTTCAACCCGGCAAAAGTCAGAATTATGATACGTTAAGAGTAAATTCCAAAGAGAAAGAAAGAAAGAGAGAGAGAGAGAGAGGGAGGGCGGAGGGAGGGAGGAATGAAGGAAGGGAGGAAGGAAGGGAGGAAGGGAGAAAATGAGAGGGAGGTAGGTGGGTCCCCAACGCCCTTTACCTAAATGCGCTACATGCCAACCCCTCGCCCACAAAGGCCACGGCGGGGACATATTCCGTCTCCTTGGGCAGAACTTTCAGTGGTCCTGTGCTCTGCACCTGGTAACTCCCACTCTCCTTCCCAACACCCCCTCAGCAGTGCCTAGCATGGCCTTGACCATAGCCCCAGGGCAACCCTCGGCGCTGGCCATCACCAGCAGGGCAGTTTCACCTGCAGTGCTTCGTTAAACATCCTGTGAGCCCTCCCTGGGCATCAGGGGAGGTGCTGGGGCCATTGTGAATCCCACACAAACCAGCCTACAGTGTCAGAGGGTCGTGCTGTGAGAGCAGGAGAAAGGAAAGACCTGGGGGAGACCAACGAAGAGCACGCGGAAGCTGTTCACCGCCCTCCGGTCTGGCTGGAGGCCAGATGGATGGAAGCTGCGAGAATGCAGCCAGGGGGGCAGCTCAGCGCTTTTCAGTCGCTTTGGGGGCCCCAGCCTCTACTCCTAGACTCTCAGAGACAGAGAGAGAGAGAAAGAATTAAATGACTTCAAAACGGAGTTCCTAGAGCCCAGAGAAGGGAGGCAGCATGCCCAAATCACTCAACAAGTCAAGAACAGACCCAAGATAAGAACCAAGACCTTCTCACGCCTACTCGGGCCTTTTTACTTCCTCATGTTCGCTCTCCAAGCCCTGCTTCCTCCTCACAAGGCTAAAATGATGAGTAGGATTTAAAAATTCCCTTCTACCTTCCCCCCCAAAGGCCAGTTGTGAAACTTGATTATAAGCCACGCTAGATCAAAAATTCCCAGCTTATTTTTAGTTCTATGGAATTTTTAAAAAAATACTTTGTCCCAATGAAACTTAGGAACCCATGCTTTTAAAAGGTTTTCTTATTGTTGTTTTTGTTTTGTTTTTGTGCCAAGCCTGCTCATTTAATTTATTTCCTATTATTTAAATTGAGGAAATAGAAAACTGGCCATGAAGGCTTTTGATGAGTACACGATGAACCATGTCACCCCAGCATTTGGTATCAGGTAGACATTGGGGGGGGGTCCCCTCTGGTGCCTCCCCAATGCCCCAATCCCAGGGGTGCTGTGAGTTCCTTTGGGCTTTTAGAAAGGGAGATTCACAAATGCTTCTTTGAAACCCCTTGCTCAGATGTGCTTCCAAATTCAGAATTTTTCAGACTTTAGAAAGGTAATATAGTACAGATAGCATGTTATATGTACCCCCAGCAGGGTCTGAAGCACTCATCCTTCTGATGAAAAACTTGTTCATCCTGAGTGGGATAAATAAAAACTAAAAATAGTCTCATGTACCATCAGGCCAGCTTTTGCCTCCAAATGAGTTATGAAAAAACAAACAAACTGCATTTTCAGAGCATTTTGGATTTTGGACTTGAAAATAAGGGAATGTCAGAAAATAGCTTACGGCTCCATTGATTACTTCTGAAGGTACTCAAGGGCGCAGATTTCAAACCTCAACAGTTCAGGGGGAAAAAAATACACGTGCATTTACAAAATATAGGAAAGACAGGATGGGAGACTGATCATACAGTAGGTGCAATGCTGGATGCCAACTGGAATTCTTATCCTTATTACACTCCAGTAAGCAACACAGCCAGGTTCATTTCAAGTTTAAAATGAAGGCTTACGAGCTAGAAATATAGGTCCAGAAGAGTGGATTTGGGGGGCTTTGTCGGGGCAATTCCAGAATGCATCTGTCAGAGAAAGAAGTTCCCTGTTGTTTCCAACTTAAAACAACAAACAAAAAGGAGCCTCAAGGAAGTAGATCGAGAACTTTTCAAACACATTTTCTTAAAAGATCAGGCAGAAAGGGAGACTGACAATGTTTAATTCATTTACAGGCACACCTTGGAGATAATGTGGGTTCGTTTTCAGGTCACCGCAATAAAGCGAATCACATAAATTGGTTTCCCAGTGCATATAAAAGTTATGTTTACACTAAACTGTAGACTATTAAGTGTGCAAGAGCACTGCGTCTAAAAATGTACATACCTTAATTTTTAAAATTTAAATTTTATTGCTAAAAAATGCTAACCATCATCTGAGTCTTCAGCAAGTTACAGCAGTCACATCAAAGATCACTGATCACAGATGACCAAAACAAATATAATAAAAATGAAAAAGCTTGAAATATTGCCAGAATTACCAAAATGTGACACGGAGACATGAAGTGAGCAAGTTCTGTTGGAAAAATGGCTCAGACTTGATCGACCAAGGCTTGCCACAAACTTTCAATTTGTAAAAAAACGCAATATCTGGGAAGTGCAGTAAAACGAGGTATGCCTGTATTCTTTGCAATATTCCTGGACCACAAATATTATTAACTTCAGTTCAAAAATTAGAAAACTCAGTAAGCCTAAGACATCTGCCCAAGGGAAAAGCCAGGATTCCACCCAGGTCTGTGGGCTTCAGATGCACACTCACCCTGCAGCCCTGGGATGTTCTCACGGAACTTCTAGGTGCACATTTCACCTCTCTGGATCTCAAAGAGTTGGCATCCTCTTTCCTAGGGTGGGTGGTAAGGAGAGACCACGCTTTGAAAGCACACAGACATGGTTTCAGGTGCCAGCTGTGCAACCTTCCTAATGATGTGACATTATGCAAGTTTCTTAACACCTGTGGACTTCAGTTTCCCCATCCACAGAATGGGGATCTCTGTTTCTAAAGCTCTTTAGGGGATTGCTAAAAGTGGATATTAAATGCTCATTATTCAGAAGGTTTTGCTGCCACCCACATTTTACACAAGGAAACACAAGACTCAAAGAGATGGCATAACTTGCGAAAGCCCAGGCTGCTTCGAGCGGGTTTTCTCTGTCTCTCTACTCCAGGTGCCAGGCATCCGGCCTCACCGTTGCTACTGGAAGAGCCTGAGTTTGGATGCCACTGGGAGTGAGAGAGCTTGACGGTGTGTTGAGATAGTTGTGTGTTTGGCACTGTTCCTCACGGTCCTAAAACGATGATGCATTTTAATTTATTCTAAAACCCGGAAATCATCAAACCAAATGATTTTTTAAAACAGACATTAACTTAAAACAGAAGGGCATTCTGCAGTGACCAAAGCGTCTCTGAGGTCAGCCCTCCACATCCCAGGCGGTGGAGACCCTGGAACATGGGAGTGAGCTGGTGACGGTCCTTCCCACCGCTGCTGAGCTCCTGCATCCCTCCTGGCTCTCCCTTTTGTCAACAGCCTTGACTTTCAACTATTTATCTGGACGCTCCAACAGACTTGGCTCCCTTTCTACGAGGGGGCGCAAGGTTTCTCTGTTCTTTGAAAACACCCTCGGCTCTCCCCATCCCAGCTCTGTCTCTGAAACCTTGCTGACTAAGGCTGCCGGGTTTTGCTTCTTCACCTGTCACTTTGGGACAGAAGCCCAAGGGTTTATTAGAATCATCGGCTAGGTGTTGGAAGCACCCTTCTAAGTCACCAAATCCAACCTTCCCATATTACCTACAGTGAAAGTGAAGTACGGTGGTCTCCTCTTATCCTCAGGGGATATGTTCCAAGACCACCAGTGGAAACTACAGATAGTACTGAGCCTTACATATACTATGGTTTTTCCTATACACACATGCCTATGATAAAGTTTAATTTATAAATTAGTCACAGTCAGAGATAACACCAGTAACTAATAAAAAATAGACCCGTTATAACAATACGCTGTAATAAAAGTTATGTAAATGTGGCCTCTCTAAGTATCTTATTGTATAAATTTAATGCCTTTTCCATCTTAACTAAACATTCCTTATGTAGCCGTGACTTTTGCCGTATGAGGTGTGACAGCAAAATTAGCATGAATTTCTTACTCTAGATCTTACCAACCTCAGCAAAGATTTTTTTTTTCTTTCTTTATTAAGTTGAGAATTTTCACCTTTTCACTGAAAGGAAGCACTTTACGGCTCCTCTTCGGCGCATCCGAATTGCCAACGTCACCACTCTTGCCCATTATTAAGTAAAATAAGGGTTCCCTGAACCCAAGCAATGTGATACCGCCACAGTCTATCTGATAACCAAGATGGGTGCTAAGTGACTCACAGGAGGGATACGCTGGACAAAGGGATGATTCACATCCCAGGGGGGACGGAGCGGGAAGGTGCTCGATTTCATCACGCCCCTCAGAACGGTGCACAATTTAAAACTGACGAGTTGTTTATTTTTGGAATTTTCCACTTCATATTTTCAGACCGAAGTTGACCGTGGGTACGTGAAACCGCGGCGGTGGGGGGACTACCGTGTCTGCTCCTCCTCCTCCACGCAGGCAGCGAGGACGGGGCTGAGAGCAGAGCCGGCTTGTTCGCCGTCCAGGCTTGTACTTTTCTCTTTCAGGCTTCCTCTCCCTGCAACGTGTCAGGTGCACCACAGACAACACCCACGGGGAGGGAGGGGGCGGTGTTGCCATAAGAGGTGAAACAATGACTTCCCCCCTTCCTCCCCGCCCTCCGCACTCTCTCTGACACTCTCCAAGCTCCATTTTAGGTGTGTGTGTCCTGCCTGGAGTGAGAGCTACCTGAGGCCAGGGACAAAGCCATCTCCATCACTGTATTCCATCTAGCGCAGCACAAGGCAAGAGCCTGTCCCGTACACATTTGCTAAGCAAATGAGTGAATGATCTCATTTTTATACTTGACCCATCATAAAACTGCAATTCAGCTCTTTGGGGGCATCCCATTTCCGCAGTTTCATTTTTTTTTTTTAAACATCTTTAGTGGAGTATAATTGCTTTACAATGTTGTGTTAGTTTCTGCTATATAACAAAGTGAATCAGCTATACCTATACATATATCCCCATATCCCCAGTTTCATTTTAAAGATTTAATTATCTATGCCATACAGAATAGCGGACACCAGACTCAGGCCCTGAGATAATTGCAAATAGAAAAGGATCTGTCTGCAGAGCTAAGCTGGACCAGGTAAGCATGTTGCTGGCAAACATGGCACCGTTTTCAGGACAATGGGGCTCTCAGACCAGGGAAATTCGGCTTCTAAATTACCCAGGAAAGGCTAGGAGTGAGCCATTCTGTAATCGCTTTTCTACCTCCATCTTCCTAGACATGACTTACACTGACAGACGGAATCCCAACCACCCCTGCATCTGTAGGGCCACTGACCCACATTTTCTGACCTTCTTGCTTCTGTTCCTAGATCCTTGGGGTGCACCTGTCATGCTTTCCGTTCATACGTTCAGTTCTAAAATCAACTGAATTTATTTCAGCGACAAACTAGCAACCCATTCTTGGGCAAAGGAAGTTACTTTGAGCATCACCAAACATTTTTTCTGAACTCAGACATGCCAAACTCCTCTTCACCACTTCTAGGAATGAAGCCTCAGCCAACTGCCGAAAGCCTCGTTCATGCTGTGCTGAGAACAAAACCCTAATAAAGTCTCTAAATATTTACTATGGGTCCGAGTTTCAGCCCTGACCGGTTCCACCCCCATTAAAATCTGCTTGCATACTCCAAACACAATTATTTTAAGTCACTGACATGCCAGCCAAGGAGATGGAGATGCTGACAAGGCTGTGTACGCTAGCACGAACAGCAAGTCGGGCCCAGTTTTAAATTCTGGCCCTGCCACTTACTAGCTGCCGGACTCTGTGCAAGGGACCTTTCCCGGTTTCCTTTACTGTCAAAAGGGCATAATAATACTAATGTCACAGAGTTGCAGTGATGATTTGAGAAAATGTCTATCCATAGATAGGGTAACTTAAAAAAAATAACAGGAAGCTAAACATGCCCAGAATAAAAAATGTGAAGCATTCATTTTAAAGTATTGTCTGACAGAGGAGCCAGAACATGCAATGGGGAAAGGTCACTCTCTTCAATAAATGGTGTTGGGAAAACAACAGCCATGTGCAAAAGAACCAAACTGGGCCACTATCTTACACCATACACAAAAAGTAACTCAAAAAATAGATTGAATGCAAGACCTAAAACCATAAAACTTCTAGAAGAAAACATAGGTGGTAATCTCCTTGATGTAGGTCTTGGCAATGAATCTTTTGGATTTGACACCAAAAGCAAAGGAAACAAAAGCAAAAATAAGCAAGTGGGACTACATCAAATTAAAGTATTCTCAGAGTAACATGTTTTTGAAACTCAGGGTGTTTGCTGCCATTTCAAATCTGTTCCCCTTTGAGGAAATCAAAGTGTTGCTGATTTGCAGTATCACCATGTTGTAGAACATTGTTTACCTGGTGAGAGATAACTCAAAGATTAACCAGCAGTGCTTAGAACCTGAGCATGGGCAATTTTTAACCTTCCCAGATAATGAATGGATCTCTGAAGGCCAGAATTAGTCCAAAGAGCTCCCCACCATGGTTCTAAGAGGACCCAGAGGCCCAGTAACTGAGAACTCTTTTCTAATCAATATAACTGAATAACAGCAAGTGTGAGGTGGGCACCATGCCAGACCCTATAAATACATAAGATCATTCACTTCCTAGAAGGCAAGTCTCATTATTGCCATTTTACAGATACAAGAACTGAGGCTCAGAGAGGTTAGATACTCCCTCAGGATCCCACACTTAGGACACAGTAGTAGTAGAGTTTGAGCTCATGGCTGGTTCCCAAAGTCCGCTTTCTTCCCAGTCACCATGCTGCCTTGTCAGGTAATTCATGTAGCCTTTGCGAAAGGATTTTGACCAAGATGAAATAGGAGTCAGAGGCTACTATGAGTGGATGAGTAAGGACTCAGCAAGGGGACTTCCCTGGTGGCGCAGTGGATGGGAACCCACCTGCTAATGCAGGCGACATGGGTACGAGCTCTGGTCCGGGAAGATCCCACGTGCCGCGGAGCAACTAAGCCCGCGCGCCACAACTACTGAGCCTGCGCTCTAGAGCCCGCGAGCCACAACTACTGAAGCCCGCGCGCCTAGAGCCCGTGCTCCGCAACCAGAGAAGCCACCGCCATGAGAAGCCTGCGCACCGCAACGAAGAGCAGCCCCCGCTCGCTGCAACTAGAGAAAGCCCGCGCGCAGCAACGAAGACCCGACGCAGCCAATAAATTAAAAAAAAAAAAAAAATACTCAGCAAGGAAGGCAGGGCTGGCTCCTGCCACATGCCTCTCTCCCGACACTGTTCACAGAGCTGAGGGGCTCGGGACTCATCACCCATCGCTGCGAGGGCCTGACCGAGGGCTTGCCAGGTGGGCGGTGCTAAGAGAGCTGTATTTCAGCCTCAAAGCACAGGCTGCCTGATTCAACCATAAAGGGGTGGGTGGCTAGTCAAGTCACCATCTCTGGGCTCCACATCTCCCTGCCTTTTCCCTGATCACACCACTTCTTCGATGGTATCATAAGGATCTCTTTTCATGACTGTCTTTACCCCCAGACTACATTCTTTGAAAACAGGAATAGTGTTCATGTTTTTTAAATCCCCAGTTCCCCAAAGTGTTATTTGGTACAGAGTAGATGCTCAGTTAATGGAAGGCGCAAAAATAAAGAAATGGATTGATTCAGCATCAACTCTGGACAAGATGACTAGAGAATGCCTCTACTCCTGAGATTTTACAGCTTAATTATTCCTAAGTCAGTTCTTGATCTCTGGGCAGTGGTTTGGGGTCTCTTCAACACTGAGACCTCCCGACAGGAGGAGAACATCATGGGCCCTTCGGGCTTTCTAACTTTGTAAAGCAATCCCTGTAAGCTACTCCATTCCATCCTACAAAAACAAGCAAATGTAACCATTCGGACAGATGCTATCAACCCCATTTGAAAGGTTGAAACTGAGGCCCATGTGAGTGAACTGACTGCCCCAGGGCTGGAATTTGACAATGAGGCTGTTGACTCCCAGGTTTTTTCATGCTACCGTGGTGCTTTTCCAGCTCATTACTAACAGGCCTAGAGCACTGGCCATGTGGAGGGAGAAAGGGGAGGGATGGGAAAGAAAAGAGTGTGTAGTGAAGGGAAAAACAAAAGGGAAAAGGGGGGCAGCTTCTCTGGAGAGTGTGGCGGACGGCTGACCGTCCGTGACCCAGGGCCGGACAGCTCTGAACTCCTCGCCCAGGGCTGACTTGGGAAGGTCTCCTGGGCTCTCGGTGTCCCTGACTCACCCGGCTGCATCTAAGCCCTGAGAGTAAAAGCAAACTGAACGCTTCTGGGTGCTGAGCATAAACAGGAAGTCACAAGTGCCTTGACTCTCCTCCCAACTTGAGTCCCCAACAGCAGGGTCAAGGGTGCACGAGGGACCTGACAGGCCGCTCTCTGGCAGTGGCCTGCATGGGAGTCCAGTGGGGAAACTGGGGAAAACCCTTCAGTGAGTCTCCCAGCAACATGGGTTTAGGGGGCTCTGTTGGTCCTCTGGGAGCAGGACCCGGAAGCCCTCAGGGTGGCCAGGCAGCGAGCTGGGCTTTTGCGCACCAGCTCCATCACTTTTCCACCCATTCAACAAAATCTCAGCGCCGACTATGTGCTAAAAGCAGAGTGACCTGAGGGAAGTAGCTCACTCTGAGCTTAGTTTTGTCATCTGCAAAGTGGGGACGGCCCCTACCCCACAGAGCTGCCTTGAAGATGAAAGGAAATAACATTAGTGGGCTTCTCCATCACACTTGGGTCTATTATTAGCACCGAGGCAGCGTGCTACCCGCTGTGTGCCTGAGACTGTGTGCCTCTGCCGCCCTCCCAGAGCTGGGGCCAGGAGGGAGTGTGGCCAGGTCTGTCCCCACCTCTTTCCCCTACTCTCCTCTCACAGGAGCCCGGGGCCAGGAAGAGGTGAAGTTCTGCCAGCCCCCAGCCTGGGCCCAGCGCCCATGTTTATGACTGTTTATTTCAGAGCAAATAGAAAGGAGAAATTAGAGCCATAAAAGACAGAACAACAGACCAATAAAAACCAGCTTCCAGAAGAGTCAGAAGAAGGAAGAGAGGCAAAACTGTCACCATAGCAACACAAGACAGTCAGAAGCAGGCAGGAAAAACAGCCCCTGCTCTGCCCCCTCTCTTCACAGCAAAGCAAGCCCTCGGACCCCCTTCGGGGCTCAGTGAAAGCCAACGACCCACCCTAAAGCTCTGGCCCCCGGGCCCAGGCGCCCAGCCTGACCTGGCTAACAGCCACCCTCCTCATGCTGGCCCAGCACACGTCCCAGCCCTTCGTGGTCCCAGCCCAGCTTTCTGTGCCCTGGGGACACAGCGCTGTGCAGATGGCCCAGGCCCAACCAGAGTGATGGTGACCAGCGAAAGAGGGGAAAAGTTTCTAACAGGGAAAGGAAGGAAGGCCAAAGGGCTGGGGGGGAGACCGAGGCCCTGAATCCCAGCTCCACTACTCTGCCCTGGGTTCCCCGGGGAGCAGGCAGCCGGGAAACAAGGGCATGGGAGGGGAGGCCAGGGCCAGGATGGTGGCCCATCAGTGCTGGACCCTGCACTCCCACACAGCAAGGGCGGAATTCTGGGGAACTGGGGGTGGGGTCGGCAAAGAGCTTTGGAGGTCTTAAATGACAAAGCTCTTGGTCCTGGTCTCTGGGGGCACTGGTCAGCAAGTCAGGGCAGCTTGGAGGAGGACCCAGGGACCCGCTGGCCCGTTTTGCCAGAGACCTGTCAGTCCTTCGACTGACAGGCAAGACAGGTGTCTCCACCAAATAGCCTGGCTGGCCCAGAATCAGCCTTTTGGGAAGTGGGTCAAATTGTTCCCAAAGCTCAGGATCCCTAAAGTCCCTTTCTTCAGACTGGGATTCTGAGATGGAGGAGAGTGACGGCAAGGAGGCCTGGGTCCGGGGCACAGCAGCTGGCTGGCTGGCTAGGAAGAGTCCCTGGCAGGTGGCAGCAGAAGAGTCCAGGTGTGCAGGCCCTAGGGACGGGGGTCATCTCTGCCTCTGGGGCTGTAGAGAGTGCTGGGGAGCCGGGCCTCTGGTGGTGGGCATGGGGAAGCAGAGCCGGGGGTCTTCTGGAAGAATGGCTTTGGAGCTGAAGATACCTGGCGTTGGGGGTTGGGGGAGGAGGTTGAGTGGTTGAGGGGCGAGGGAGGTGCCCTGGAACACAAGCAGGAGGCTGTCCTCGGGAGAAGGGGCAGTGGGGCGCCTAGTCGGACATCTGGACGGCGACCGCTGCAGAAGGGCGAAGGGACTGGGTCCTCGGCTCTCCCTCCCGCCCTCCCCCGAAGGCTGCGTCCGGAGCTGGGGAAGGATGACAGTGCTCGCCGGGCGCCTCCCGAGCCCGCTTCCCTGCAGGCCCCCGGCCGCGCTCCCCGCCGCGCCCCCGCCGGGCCCGCGCCCCGCTCACCACGAGCCGCCGCCGCCCTGCTCGGCCGCCGGTCCGCCGCTGCCCCAGCCGCCGCCGCCGCTGTGGACGCCTCTCCCGCGGCCGCCGCAGCCTCCGAGACGGCCCCGGAGCCCCGCCCCGCCCCGCCTCGCCTCGCCCCGCCCCGCCCCGCCTCCAGCCCCGCCCGCTGCGGCCGCCCCGCCCCAGCCCCCGGGGAGCCCCACCCCCGCCGTCACCAGGCAGGGTCCCCAGACCCGCGCCAGATCCCTCGTGCTGACCATATACGCACGCAGAAACCCCTGCCCTTTTCTAGGCCTTGGCCGCTAGCTTTGCCCTCCAGGAGGAAGCCCGGATGTGCCCCTGCTGCTTCTACACACGGAATCCCTCCGTACCCACTATTCCTCTAAAAAAAAAAAAAAAAAAAAAGACGGGAGAAAGGCCCTTTGATCCATCCCTGGACGCACACCCGCCCTCAAATTACTGCTCATGCACCCAGTCAGACCATCCCAACCTCCACCCCACTCACTAATTAGTCTGCTCCTGAACCCAGCTTTCCGCCCTGTCCTCCCCGCACATACTATTAACAGATTCCCAGCCCTGGGGGCCGCCGTTATCTGATGGGACCACCAAAAAAAGTTTTTGCAAATACTTAGTCCAAAAAATGTAACTACCCTTAAGAGCAAGTCTGCAAAAACACTTGAAAAAATTCTATGATGCAAGGGAAAGTAGGGGATTACAATGTCATTGTCATGATCATTGTTTTAAAACATCTGCCATTAGAGAGAGAGATTCAGGAAACCAGAGAGGGCTGCGCAGTGCCAAACAGGTTGTGAGTCAGAGCTCCTGTTGAGGGGGCCCTTCTGCAGGCCCAGGCCTCTCCTGCTTCCTTTCCCAGTCAATCATGAAACTTTATCAAACCCCTACAATGGGCCAAGCCATATGCTGGGGGCTGTGTCAGTTGCTGCAGGAGTGTGCAGGTTGCGACATAAGGCGCCCAGGTCCTGGAGTGCAGAAAGCTTCAGGAGACCTTGGCCAAGTCCTTTTACTTTCTGAGCTCCAGGGTCCCCATGCAGGACCTGATGCCATCCCAGCCTCCTCCAGACTCTGACAATCAGTCCGAAGAGCTTCCACGAGCTTCTCAGTGCAGCTCATGCTCTGAGTTTTGGCAGGAATTCAGACAAGGGCCAGGAGGGCATGGTCTAGTTAGAACGAAATAGTCTCCCAATGGGTAGAGGTCTTTCGGGTCAGAATGAACACGTCCCCATTTTTTATGTGTGTCAATCAAGGTGCCTGTACCTGGACCAGACCCTGTTGTCAATTCCCACAAAGACGATCCATTTTTTTCTTTCTTTGGCTCTATGGGAAAATCCTTCTTGCTACACCGCCATACATGATAAAGATTACAGCGAAATTAAACTGTCAATGAGGGGGCAAGTAGGTTGAGATTAAATTTCAGTGGTTCTTATTCACAATATACATTTTTAAAAATGAACCTTAATGTCTTAATTAAACTAAATTTAAACCGAACTGTTCTAATTTCAAGGACATCCTTGTCACGTATTTATTTTTTTTAAAGAGATGTCTTGAGCTTGGGCAAAGTGCCAGGTACAGTGCTAAATGATGGAATCAGGACACATGTCCCTGGCCTGAGGGGTAGACAAAGTGGTTGCCAGCCCAGTTTATGACAAGGCAGAATAGGAAACAGGCTAAAATAGAGGTATTGGCTCTGTGGGCTCAGGACAAGAAGGAGTTCATTGTGATTGGGGAAAATTGGGTTCAGATCCTTTTAAGCTGAACCTTGAGGGATGATTAGACTTCAGTAGGCAGGAAATGGGGTCAAGGGCACTCCAGGTAGAGGGACAAAGGAGACGCTCAGGTGGGAAGAGGTCCGGTGTGGTCACAGTACCAAGGGCTGGACAAAGTGAGGCTGAGAGTAGAGCCCCTGAACAGCAGCCTGAGAAGGCTGCACTTGATCCTGGGAGCTCCCGGGGACCGGGCAACCTTGACTGGAGCCACAAATAAAGAGACTGACAGGGGGCTGGAGGAAGAAAAGGAGGCAGCAGTGAGAATGATCAGGAGAGAACTACCATCATGAACCAGGGGCTGAGCGCTGCCCTCCATGGACCAGGTTCCGCTCCTTCACATTTGGAAACACATTCTCTGAAGCATCTGCAGTGCTGAGAATGATACTTGGCACAAACTGGTACACAGTAATATTTATTGAATGAACAATAATGTTGCAAGTGATGGGCATCCCCTCTGGAGACAAAACAACAAGGGCTGATCCCATCCAGGGCTCCTCTCCATCCACTGAGATCCATCCTAGGACAGGTAGAACATTCCTTCTAAATCCCTGGGCAAGTTAGATTTCCCTTTCTCAGCATAGCTCCTCTTCTTCCTTCGAAAGACCTTTCTGCTTCTGAACTTTTGCTCGTGTGTATAAATATATACGTACCTCGGATGTCTCCCTCCTCCATCTCCAGCTATTAAAGACCGCTGGTTCCAATGCTAATGATGCCTTCAGGACAGTGGTGGACTATAGGCTCACACTTCTTTCTTCTGAATTCCTATAAAGTTGACAATCTGAGCCACTTACTCCTCAATTCATCACATATGCAAGTTTCTTGAGGACAAGGACCTTATCTGAGACACAGATAAAACCCCCATTTTATTTGGAGTCAAAGCTGAGCATAAATTCTGATTCTGTCACTCACTAGCTGTGTGAACCCAAGTTACTTAGGCCTTTAGAGTTTCAGTTTTCTCACTTCTAAAATTAGAATAATAAAACTTACCTCAGAAGGTTGATGTGAGGGCTGATGTCAACTCTTTGTAGCTGTGAAAGAAAGAATAGTTGTGTGTGTGTGTGTGTGTGTGTGTGTGTGTGTGTGTGTTGCCTCCTAGTGCCTTGAATAATGCTGGCCATACAGTAAGTGCTCATTTCAGACTTGGTGGTTGGTGGGTGGATTCACAGATGAGGACTTGGAGTGGAGGCTGAACCCCCACAGTGCTCTCTGCTTGCTACTCCACGGGAAGGAGTCTTTATTTTGCCCTCCCAGTTCACTTGGTTCCCCAGGAATTATATAGTGCTTTCCCTCTGGCATTACTATAATGGCTTCCAAAGGTGGTGGGTTTTCTTGCCAATTACAGGCCAGGGTTCCTTTATGTAACTAAGGGTTTCTACGGAAACATGGCCCAGACTTCAGAGGGAGCATAATAGATTTGATTATGAATATTGAGCCAATTTTCATCGCTGACACACTGCACACTTCCTTGTTGCAAAAAATCACAGCCCAGACTATGTAGAGAAACCTGGTAATGGCTGAAAATCCTTGCCTGTGTCTGAATTGGAGCCTATGACTTAACACAGTTGAATTCATCACTTTTTAAATCACTGAGCGTGCCAGGCTCTCTCAGACCTCCCTTTCTTTGCACATGGTTCTCCTCTGTCTTAAATGACCTTCCATCCTTGTTCATTCACTGAGTTTCTATTCAGTTTTACAATCCTGGTTCTAAAGCAACCCCTCTATAATGCCTCCTTCAACTCTCCAAGGCCAAGTCAAATGTTCTTTCTTGTGGGCTTTCATGGTATTGCATTCATACCTTCATCATATCACTCATAAAGCTGCGTGGATCTGATAAATTTATATGTGGTTGATTTTTGTTATTCCCAGTACCTATGTTCTATGAAGTCACCACAAACTCTGACCTAGCAAATACTGAACCATTGCTCCTAGGGGAAATTCAAGGTTAGGTTCCTGTGAGCTTGTGGTGATAACATTTTCATCAATTCATCGGTATATAACCTTGTTTTATGTGTGTTTCTGCTTAAAAACATCTATTTAATATATACCGTTGATTCATTCATTGAACTCACAGCCAACAGCACTGTAACTCATGCTTGAATGAAGCTTGTCTAACACACATATTTTCTCTGTAAGGCACATCACAGACTCACACTTAGGGACACTAGACGGCACTTGAGCACTATGCTTGGGGACCATTTTAGACAGTGAAATCACCAACAAAAAGCACAAAAATGTGAAAAACATGGTACTACGTAGACCACAAAAAGAGCACTTGTTTACAGTATGAGAGCTGAAATAAGAAAGCAGAACTTTGCCTTAGTCAACCTCAGCTAGGAACATGCTCTTCGGTGACTCAAACTTTCGCTGCTTGGTGCATGTTGACAAGTGACACAGAAGTACCAAGAGTAGTGATTTTGAGGTCAGCAAGTAGCGATATTCACAAATACAGAATCCACAAATGATGAACGTAGGCTGTATGTGTCTCCAGACTAGACTATAAACTCTGCATCCAGAATCTCTGTCTTATTGGTCTTTGTATCTTTCCAGCACCTCAAAGAGCTCCTGATACATAAAAAAATTGATGCATAATAAATGCCAGTTGAATGAATGAAACATTCAATCCATTTCTTTAGAGATTTTCCCAACCATTTATAAACTTATATTAATAAAGCAGCAAAATGTCTCGAGTCTTCTCCCATATGAATGTCAAGGACCTGATTAGGTTCCTGTCAGTTACTTGAGAATAGTCCTGCCTTCAAATGTAAGGAACATTCCAAATGAAGTGGATCCCTCATGTGTGGCATATTTGGATGATACAGATGTTGACTTCTAAGATGGGTAAAATGTTATAAACAACACCATCCACCAATCCCCCACAAAATGAGCAGGAACAATAAACTCGCAGGGTCTGGAAAAATAGTGTCAAATGATGGTCAAGAATGGAGAAAAATTACATAGTTCAGCAACTGAAAGGGAGCACAGAGATGAAGTACAGAGTGGTAATAGGGAAAGAAAATGGACACCTGGAGGCAGGGAGGCACGAGGGCCATGCAGGAGTTTTGCAGTGAGGTCAGGTTTAAATCTGCACTCTTCTCCTCCACTTATGGCACCATGACTTTGGGCAGAACTTCCGCCTTCCTTGTTTCTCACATATATAACATGGGGAGGATGATAGGACTTACCATAAAGGATTGTTTATGCAACTGATACTTACTGAGTGTCTACTGGGTGCCAGATAGAAACATGAGGGAGATAATGAATGTGCAGACAGAGAATGAGTACCTAGCACAGTGCCTGGTTAACCCAGCTAGCAAATTTTAAAAGTGATTTTAATTATTTGCATGATAAACTTATTTCTGCTTTCATTCTCTCTTACTTCTCGCTCTGATTTGCAAGAATATATGACTTCCATTCTCTTCTAAGTCCAAACCCCTTGATACTCTTCCATAGGTCAGTTGATCTCTATCTTTAACTGACCAGGTAAATCCAGAAATTGCTGATAGCATCAACTTTTGGCACCTTTGACCAAATGAGTCAGCCCGTCTAGGGGACTCAACCTCACCCTGCAAAGCTCACACCATCTCCAAAATCACCACCAACAAAGTAATGACACGTGTAAGAGGGCCTTTGAGCAAAGGCTGAGAGCATTTTATAGGCATAACCAAGTCATCTGTGCAGCATCATAAACAGTTAAGTAGGGGTCACTTCTGACCATACTCATTTTATAGCCAGGGAAATTAAGGCTTGATGGAACTTGTTCAAGGCATCAACTGAGTCCTGGCCACAGCCATGAGAATAAAACATAGGTGTCGTGGATTACACTTTAGGACCAAGCCTTGAATTCCTTGGACAACCAGATTTCCCTTTTCTTTACAAATAGCTTCTTTTCTTTGCAGGAAATATATCAGTGAGCAAGTAGACAGGTTGATTCAGACATAGACCAGGATTCTCTCTCTTGCTATCAGAGATGGTGTCAGAGGTAGGGTGCTAAAAACACAGCTGGGTACTAGAACCATGTTAAAATTCCCACCAGACAGAATGGTTGACCTTACAGAGTTTCTTTACAAGCCCTGATAGCAATATATGAATGTTTTATGTTTACATGCCCATTATGACAATCACATAAATGGCCATTTTAATGGTTTTCATCCTATTGTGTTTGCCTTTTGACTCTCTGATCACTTGAGAAATGCCTTAGAATAGTGACGCTAGCAGGAACCTTGATATATTTAGATCTCATACTTATCTTCTTTTTTTACCCTCCCTTGAACCATTGCCCAGATCAACCCCTTATCAGCTCTTGCCTGAGTTATTTTGACAGCATTCTGATTGGTCCCTCTGCCTTCGTATTCAGCTCATCCAGTTCACCGTCCAGCGATCTTCCCAAGAGACATATATGATCATGGCAGCCCCCTTATTCACACCCCCCGGTGGTTCCCCATCACCCCAGGACAAAATCTTAAATTCTTTGGAGAACTCATATGGTCACTTATAATCTGTCCTTGCTTGTTCTTTCTGCCACATTTCTTTCCACTCTTAAAGTATTATATTGCTCCTCTCTTCCTTCGTACTGATATTTCCTGGAACGTCCCACTCTCCCTTGTCAAATGGATGAGCTCCAAATTATCCTTCCAGGTGGGAGAAATATCACCTTGTAATGAAATCTCTTCTGGACTCAGATCCTCAGCATACCCAGGCCCTCTAACTCACTTTATCTCACAGCATTTCAATTCTGCTTCCTGGAATTTATGAATTATATATATAATATATCTCATATATTAATATATATGTATATGTATGTGTATACATTACATATATAATAAAATGTCTGTGTTTTCAGTGCTTGAAATTTAGTGTACACTTAATAATAAGTATCTCTTGAGTTGATCTGAGTTAAACGGAATCCCTTAAGATCCAGAGATTAGAAAAACTGGCCTTTCAAGTTAATTCTGGAAAAGTAAAGTATAAAAGTGTACTGAAGATGGGAAGAGGTCCAACAATACAGGACCTTTTCATAGAAAAATCAATTTTGGAGTGCTTTTTTGTGAATAAATCAAAACCCCTACAATCTGCTATTCTAGCTGTGGGATCTTAAAATCCACATTAGTGATTGTTGATCAAATCCAAAAAATAGTTCTCAGCTTCTGATGTTAAAACACTGCCTTTCCTCATATGCCAACACCTCTATATTTTCTTTGTCTTCATTATACTAAGCATCTTTTTTGTTCTTCCCTGGACATTTGCCTGGGAGGCTGGGGCAAGCTATAAATAATAGTCATCATCGTTATAAGACATTATTTACACAGTCTATTTTTAGAGCTGAGGACTAACTCACAAGCATGCCCATTATGACCCTGATAGAGATGCAGCGATTTCTTGGGGAGAGTCTTGGGCTCTTGAATATTTTACCTGCCTCAATAGTGTCATTCATGTGGTGTGACTGCTCAGATGGCAGCTGCTTCATCCGATAAACTCCATCAAACTGCTTCCCATCTGTTAATGGGAGAGGAAATGGAAGAGTTTTTAAAATATGGTGATTTTTACGTCATTACACATGTATGCAGTTGGTTTTCTGATTTCCACATTTCATGTATACCCAGGCATTCATGAATCTATTTAATTTGTTTTTTAGTTTTAGAATAAAAGGAACTTTACCTTTTATAACATTTAGATATTTTAGGGTCTTCAAAGAATCTCAGAGCAGAAGGGGCCTTAGAGAAACGGAGGCCCAGGAAGGAAAGGTGATCTCCCAAGTTCATATGGGAAATGAATGGAAGAAGTATGATTTGAAACATGGTGTGCTGGTTCCAGTCTCGTTTCTCTCCCTGATGCTGAACAAATCTTCACCCAAATTCTGATTTAAGCGCTAAAGTTTTCACCGTGTCGTATATCTAGGATGCTAGGCTTCTGTATATAGATTATCCAGTTTCTCATAAATCCCAAAACTATTTTACTGGCCTGAATTGGATCTTGTCCCTAAGAGGGATGAGTCTATCTAGTGAAAGACCCAGGCCGATTCTGGAGACAAGACTCTGAAACTACCATTGTAAACAGGCAGAATGATCTGGTAGGAAGAGCTTCGTGTCCTAAATCCTAGGTTCTAGGAACAGTTCTACTTTATTTGTTGTATGATTTGGGGCAGGTGAGTAAAGTTCTCTTGTTTCAATGTTTTTATTTGTTCACCATGGATAATAAACGCCTGCCCTGCCTACCCGGGAGGAATTTTGAGAGAATCAGATGAAACGACAGATGTGAAAAGACTGTGCAAAAAGCTACATGGAACATCATTATCTCATGCAGCAACAGCACAGCAGAATATTTTGCTTTTGTTTATTGCCAAAGGGGCATGCATGGTAATTTGATGCTGATTTCCTGCAGGTCGTCAGGTGTTCTTTGGCCCTTATTTTTATCCTACCAAACATCATTGAAGTTTGGAACAAATTTTATATTTTCACATATTTAAGGATTTATTTAGCACTTACTATACATCAGACACTCTGATAGGTGCTAGGGATGCAAGGAAGGATGCTTTTGTGAACTCACTGCCCAGAGGGGGAAACAGGCATGAAAACACCTACAAAATTGCCTTATGGTATGAGAAGCAAGTTAAGGAACTTAGGGGCAGGCATTTAACCTAGTCTGTGAGAGGGCTTTCAGGAAAAATTGTATTTTTTCCTATGTAGGACTGATCCAGGGGAGGAAAAGGGAAAATTAGAAATAACAAATGTATCGGGATGTTGATTTGGGACATTATGAATACTTCGGTTTGACAGTAGATTGGGGAATGAGACAGTAGATTTAGATGGTGGTCATTACAGAGAGATTTTTCTGATATTCTAAGGAGCTTATACCAGTTGTTGAAAGAGAACAGGAATTTTTCATTAAAGTTTAATTTTAGCATGCATCCATTTCCTCTTTCCTGTCTTTTGTCCTGATCCAAGCACATTACACTACAGAGTAATGATGGAGAGGTGCTTACTCCATTCTAAGGAATACGTATACAAAGAATAATGTAACAAATATCCATGTTCCCATCACCCAGAATATTATTTTGTTATTAGCACTTCATTTTTTTTTCTATTAAATAGTAGGATATTAATGATCAACTGGAAATTCTTATGCTCCCAAGGGTGGTAGAAACTTCTAATGCTAAATCACTCTGGTTCTCTCCTTCTGGCCACTGGGAGGATTACACTCTTCCTCCTTGGTAGGACCATATCATCCGTTCTGGCCAGTGGTTGGTGGGCAGACATGTCACTTCTGGGTTGGAACACTTAATTACCAGTGTGAGACCTTTCAACAACTTTCATCCTCCTGTTGCAAAATACGATGCTCATCATCCTAGGTCCTGGAGTAAGAAGGACATTGAGAAGCTATCCCGCCACTAGCACCGATGCATGACGGACACATGATGGAGTTGTAAATACATCCTTGTTGTTTAAGCCACTGAGATTTTGGAGTTGTTTATTACTACAGCATTACCTTACCTAGCCCATCTGATACATCTTCCAGCCCAATTCCCCTTCCTCCCCATCCAGAGAAAACGCTTTCATAAAGTTGTTGGGAATCTTTCCACTCACACTTTCTAAATTTTCTAAATAAGGATGTATACTTACTATATTGTATTATACTGTATGATTTTAAAGTTTCCATAAATGCTATCAAATGGTATTCTGGTTCTAAGTTTTATTCACTCAAGCGTGTGGATTATTAAAACTATCCATCATGATAGCTACATAATTCTGTAGACTATGTACCTGTGGAGTTTTACCCAATAGTGACTAATTCTTCTTCAAAATGGTTCTATTATTTTATTACTCAGAGGACCAATGTAAAAGTGTGCTTACATCTCCACATATTTCCCAACTTTTCTATTGTCAAACTTTCTGGTATGTTTTTATTTGTGAAATGTAATTTTATTGTTTTCATGGACATTTTATTGGTTACTGAGACAGGCTCTTTTCACATGTTTACTGATTTTTTCAGGTTTTCTCTTCTGTAAAATAGCCGTTCATATCCTTTGCAATTTTATCTCTTGTGCCATTTATAACTTATAAATTCATAGTTCAGCTATTATTTTGTTATCGATTTGTAAGAGTTAAAAAATTATATTCTGAATACTAATCCTTTGCCTATTATATGTATTACTAATTTCTTCATTTAATCTGTGACTTGCCTCTTAACTTTGTTTGTGGTGTCTTTTATCATATAGAAGGACTTAATTTTGAAGCTGTTAACTTATATTCTTTTATGATATCTGTTTTTTTGGTTTCTTCTTTAAGAAAGCTTTTTCCAACTAAAGAGCAAAGAGATGTTTTCTAATATTTTCATCTAATAGTGTTAAACGTAGTTTTTCACTTTTGTTTACATCTTTGATATGTATGAAATATATTTGGGAGAATGATGTGAGAAAGGAATCTAATTATTTTCTTACAGGAAAAGCCACTGGCCTCAACAATGTTCTTTCTGCTTTGTTTTCCAATACCTCTCCTTACATGGATCAAGTTCACACTTAACTCTTTTTACACACTACACTGTTGTGATTAATCTATTTTTATAATACACCTTGATATCTGATAAATAATGTGCCCGTTTTCTCCTGATTTTAAAGAAATTTCTTGGCTATGTTTGGACTTGTCTCTTTTGCTATTCAAAAGTTTGGACTTTTGAATATATATACCGATGAAATTCTTTATTATTTCTAAGTATTTGTCTTTCTGTTTGGCTTTTCTATATAGACCAAGGGTTGGCAAACTACAACATATGGATAAAGTCTAAAAATACTTGATATACAGTTGACCCTTGAACAACATGGGGGTGGGGCACTGACATCACCCCCTTCCATCCCCGAGCAGTCAAAAATCCACATGTAAATTTATGGTTAGCTGTCTTTATCCATGGTTCTGCATCTATGGGTTCACCCAACCATATGTAGTACGTATTTATTCAAAAAATCCATGTATAAATTGACCCATGCAGTTCAAACCCATGTTGTTCAAGAGTCAACTGTAATTCATTTTCTTTCTTTTGTCTTAATCAGTCATGGCAGGGGGTTAAATATTTTGTTAGGTTTTTTAGAATGCAAGATTTTGATTTTACTGATTATCATGAATGAATTTTCTACATCTGTTTGTTTTTTTCATTTATGCCTCAGATATTGAGTTGAGCTAGTCATACTTTATGACCCCTATGTTCCGTTTTCAATTAATCTAACTCTCATCTTTATCATTTCTCATCTTCTACTTTTGGGGAGTGTATTCTGTTTCTGTTTTTTTTCTAGTTTCTTGAAAAGAAAACTCAACTCACTTTTATTCTGTATTTTTAAATTTCTGAGTGAACGGATTTAACAGTACAAATTATCTTCTAACTGCTGCTTTAGTTATATCCCAGCAAGTGTGATATGTGAATAACATTAACATTATACAATGTAGATCTTACTTTCGTATTAGGTACTAAATTTAGTTTTTTTTTAAAAGCATTTGGAGTGTATTTTTTAGCTTGGAAGATTTTCAGTTTGGGAAGTTTCTATCAACATATCTTCAAGCTCACTGATTCTTTCCTCAGCCATGTCCAGTCTACTGATGACTCCATCAAGAGCATTCTTCATTTCTTTGACAGTGTTTTTAATGTTTAGCACTTTAAAAATTATTTCTTAGAGTTTCCCATCTATTCTTGTACATTGTCCATTTTTTCCGTTAGAATCTTTAGTATATTAATCATAGTTATTTAAATTCCTGGTCTGATAATTCCAAAATCTCTGCCACATCTGAGTCTGACTCTGACACTTGCTTTGTCTCTTCCACAGTGTTTTGTTTGTTTGTTTTGTGTGTGTGTTTTATTTGTATTTCACTTTTTAGAATTTCTTGTAAAACTTGTTGTTGAAAGCCTACATGATGTGTCAGGTAGAAGGAACTGAGATGTGAGGTTTTATATTTATCTGGCTAGAAGTTAGACTATGTTATCGTTTTCTGTAGCTTTGATATCATAGGCTAAAATTTCTTCTAGAATCCTTGTTTTGTCTTTCCTGTTATCTTTGGGTTTCCTTAGAGATTCCTTCTTAAATAGGGTCTGAGGCTTGCAGTTCTTTTGGCTATAATCTCTGGCTATTATACAATAGCCTTGTTGATGCTGTGATAAGATGCTGGCGAAGAGGAAATATTCTATAATCCTGTAATTAAATCTTACTCCTGTAAGTGAGGGTGTCTGTGTAAGGCTAGGTCTCTAGGAGTTTTCCTCTCTTGAGCAGGTCCTCACTTAGCCTCCATCAGCTAGTCAATAACTTTTTAAGTGTTCCTACCAGGCTCCACATGTGACTTCTGCTTCTAGTAAGCTGTGATTCTCTGCATCTGCCTGTCTCTCCAATTTTCAGGCCCTGTGACCTCAATTCTCTGATGGATCTATGAAAGGTTGATTTTCAATTTGTCCATTTTTGCTGTTGTTGTTGTGAGGATGGGAGTGAAGACTTTCAAATTCTTTACATATTGAACTGTAAACTGGAAGTCTCCACCTTTGAACTGTTAATATGTGTGTGTGTGTGTGTACACATACATATTTGTTTATTTTAGTTTTTACTTGCGTTTTGGTCAAAGAACACATTTTCACTTGTGTCCTAATACATAGTCAATTTTTAGAAACAGTTCTTGTGTACCTGAAAAGAATTCATAGTCTCCATGTTTGGGGTGTCATGAGTTTTTTCATTGGCTTATATTTCTAGAATTTATTTTTCTTTTCTCATATTGACTTTTTCTTTACAGTGTGATTTCTATTTACTTCTCTATTTCTGCAAAGATTTAAAATACTTATTTTATAGTCTTAAAAATTGTCCCATTATCTCTAGGATAATTTGTTGTTCCTCTTGCCTCTTCTTCCTGGTTATTCATTTTCTCATATGGTTTACGATTTTGGCTATGATCTTGTCGGTGAGGATATTTTCCATAGGAAAACCATGTGACTTGCTTTAGGTGACAGTTTCTCAGCTGCATTTGCTGGGACTTTATGGATTTAAGTGAACTGGACTAATGTTTATGTTAACATTTCTTTTGGGTCCTGAACTAATCAGGTGGCTTAAATTTGGACCCCGCCTGTGTTCTGATTACCTGCAGGTGTGTCTATTTCCACCCACTGGCCTAGGTGAATAGGAAGCTTTATTACCTCTATTTTGGGTTAGGTGGGCAGTGATTTTCTTACAAACAGCAATGCTAATGGCTGCAGAATCAATTCACGTCAGTCAGTGCCAGATGCCCACCCACATGGGGTTGCTGGCTGAATTTCCCTCTCTGTGTGGGCATTAATCTCTAGTGCCAAATGTTAAGGCCTATAAGAGGCTCCAATTTCCCTATAGCACTGTTCAGCTTTAACTATCACTTACCAATTTTGAGGTTTCTTTCTTAATTTTTTCGGAATTTGGAATTTTCCTTTTTTGGTCTCAGGCTATGAATTTACAGTTGCTAGGTAATTTATTTTTCCATCTGAAATCCAACATTTCTATTGTGTTTTGAGTAAGGGGAGTGTCTCCCACTTCAGCTCAGCCTGCCTTACTTTTCAGAGGATGAGAGACATATATATTCTGAAAGGAACACACAAACCTGTGAGCAGATCCTTAAGGAAGGCTCTGCTGTGGTCAGCTGGACAGCCTGTAAGGGCACTGGAAACACTGATCTGAAGCTGGCTTATTCTTGACTCTCAAATCATGCCACCAATTTAGCCAAAAGTCAGCCCTGCCTGGTGCTACAACTAAGCCTTCCACTGCAGCTTTCCTTTGGCTTCTGAAGTCACTGAAGACCACACCTGACTCTCCAGGGCCCGTTCAGGTAACGCCTGCTGTGCATGGTGGCGAATTTGACTCCCAGTAGACACCTCCTCCTGTAGTGTGTGCTTAGCCCCCTGTGACGCCCTCTGTCCATCCCCACAAGAAGACGTGATGCCTCCACTTTGAGCTGCAGCCACATTTGTTGCCCCAGATGTTCATGCCTTTAGAACACGTGTCCTCTTTTTCTCAATCTGGGTCAGTCCCTGGGCTTAAAGCTTTAGCTAACATACGTAATGGAAGCTAAAGATACCTGAAAATAAAAAAGGCTTTTTCTGTCCCCAAATTCATAAACTCCAAAAGAAAAGAGTTATCACTCTAGCAAGATGTCTTCAGGATTTTAAGGAAATGTGTCTTTCAGTTCACATTTAAAATATTTGTTTAAAGAAAATTATCCATACCCTGAGGTTACTGAGTAATGAAAATAATGCCATGTGAGTTCTTTAGTCTCTAATATGATTTTTCTCCTCATTGTATTTGCCAATAAGGAAAGATTCTCCAAATGATATATTTCAGAGTCTGAGGAGAAGGAATTATGATTGCTTTCTTCATGGCTATTATCAACCATAAGAGAAAAATTCAACGAGTTTGCAATTTTCAAAGAAGTGGAGAGATTACTTTGTTAATGTCTATTCAGTTCATTTTTCTATTAGGGGAATTGAAAATTTGAGTGTGGTTGCAGAGAACTGACTGGAGAAAGCTTAAATTGCAATACAGGGGCATTTCTCCAACTGTAGAACTATTTTGAAGTTGCTTATAGTAAATGTGGGAATATGAGTAGGAACTGTAGCCTTGTTCCCTAGAATTGCACACTTATACTAAATGAAGACTTTTGGCAAAAATCACTATTGTCGTCAAAAAAGCAGTTATTAAGTGACCATCTGTGCAGAGTTCTTTACAGAGGCTGGAAATAAACAAAGGCTCAATTAACGATGATGTAAGAACTTATTGATGTTATTAAGGGGGGATGATCATGTTACCTGAAGGACATTCAGGTACCTGAGCAGGTAAATCATTTATATAAAGACCTGGTATGCTGAAATTCAGCGTAGGCCAAAAGGATGTGTTGGAAAAAACACTGGAATGAGAGTCAGGAGAACTGGGTTGTAATCCATTTTGATATCACTCAGCTGAGAGAACTTAGGAGTTACCCAGCCTCCCTGGGCTTCACTTTCCTCACGTGAAGTTGGACAAAATTCAGAAGCTAGACAACAATTATTGATGAAAAAGTCACATCCGGTTTCTTTACACATAAGCAATACAACGTGAGTCCCTGCCTCCCAGAAGACCTGTATATTCAAGAAAAACAATAAACCAGAAGTGACATAGTCAAGACAATGACAACAGTAGAAGGATTTCTGGCTGACATTACCGAATAGCTGCAGAATAAAGCAGGAATTGGAGAAGGTGGGCCACCAGGTGCAACTTCCAGAGGGAGGTACTGGAAAACGTATCTGAAAAGAAGGGCAGTCTATGAACCAGTGAAAACAGGAATCCAAGTTGGGTGAAGGCATGAGTAAAAGCCTGGGTGGGGCTGGTGTCAACTTAGGGATCAACCATGGGGTGCTGATCCTGGGGAAGGGAAGGCACTAGGAACCCATGATGATAATTTCCATAAAGAACAGTTGTGCAAGGTCTGCCAGGGAGGGAAGGAAGCTGAGTTCCTTGTGGCCCCAGAGGACAGCAGTATGGCTAGGTGACGTTAGAAGGAGGCAGAGCTCGGCAGGCCCGAGGGACACGCTCAGTGCCTGGAAGGCAGTGTAGCTGTTCCAGCCCTCAAATTGCACCAACTGGCTGAGTGATCGAGCAGCTCATTGTGGCTTTCTGGCCCTGTTTCACGCATGTACCACAACAGATGCGTGTTCCAGGAATTTTCAAGGTCCTTTTTATTTCTCTTTGATTTTGAGGGAGAACTTTCTGCTAGAGCAGCACAAATTGCAGACGAATAGTTAGTGTAGCAGGGATTTCACTTTCACTGGACACATTCAGGCAGGGCTGCTTGGCCACCTGGCAAGGCTGCTTGTTGAGGGGAGGTAATTTCTACACTGGGTCAGCTCCTTCTGTCGTTGAGATTCTCTGGGTTCTAGGAAGCGTCAGCGAGAGTGGGGAGACCTGGCTGGGAGAGGAGTTGGGTCATCCTGAGCTTGAGCGCAGGTCTGGAAATGCACTGCTGGCAGCAACAGGAAGATTCGTGGGGCCAAAGGTACCTGAGAGAAGGCTGCAGCGGCCTGAGCTGGCAGGGATGACGGACGGAGGAAGGTGGGTGCCGCTGAGGCTCTGATGGAAGGCCAGGGCCAACTGGCCGAGAGTTCACGTGTAGAGGGGAAAGGAGAGGATGACAGGCCATTCCTGGAATGGGAGGAGAGACTCCACGTGGGCGAACACATCCCAGGGAAGATGAACGAGTGCTTCTGTCCCTGCCAAGTTCACTGGGCGGTGGGATGGAACCTTTGGTTTATGACTCTATTTCATGAATCTTTGCCTGTGAAAGCTGTTCAGGGCGTCACTGGGAGGGCAGAGACACAGCCCACCCAGTTGTGACACATAGAGCCCAGCCCTCTAAGGAAACAGAGCCGCGTACTCAGAGCTGGAACACTGGCAGTCAAGAACAGGCCCAAACTGAAGACGGAAGCAGGATATGTCAATGCAGCCCATTTAATCTGTCCTGTAAACCTGGAGGCCTTAAAATCTGTGCCTTGATCCCAATGCCAACCCTCAGATTTTCCCTGGAGGCTCAAGGATGGGTAGTCATCTGGGAGACATGAAGCTGGGGATTGGGTGAAAATGTTCTGTTTTCACTTGGTAAGGAAAACAACTTAAATCTCGATAGTTTTCCAAATAGCTGTGCTAAAGCAACCACATTAATATTCAGGAATCTCAAGAATTGGCCTGTCATCCTCGTGACAAAATAACACAGACGCAGGAGAGGAATGTAAAGGGTTCTATGGGGGCACAGAGGAAAGAGACAGAGGGGGTGGTGTGAGCAAAGTATTAGCCCAGGTAGGCTCACTTTAATAATCATAATAATACTAATACTTTAGAAGAGAGTTCACGGAAACTCATCTCTGGGTAGGAATTTTCTGTTTCCACAGTGGCACCCATGTCCTTGCGTTTATTCTGATCTGTGCTTATGCATATTCACACTCCAGCCCAGCCACACACAGTCCCACTGGCACAAGCGCCTTCCCATGAAACCCCCTTGCAGCTGGCTCTCCCAGGACAGCGAGGCACACAGCAGACACCACTCGATGGGGCTTTGGAAGTTTCTCGAATTGTTTTCGTAAAGACACTTGCTTCATAACCGGATTTCTTCCTGCTTCGTAGGCACTGTGCTGAATGCTGCCCCCCAGCCAAGTCCGTGCGAGCCTGGAGCCTGACAGCTGCCGATAGAGAAAGCTGACCAGCAAACAAGGCCAGAGGCCACTGATGGGACGTTCTGGAATTCCTGAAAATGGCCCGGCTGGGGCTACTTCCTCAACTCCCAGCAATGATGGTCCTACACAAAGGCCATTTTGTGCCACTTGTATAGAGACCCTTCTCGTTGCTTCTGCCTGCTGGTTCTTATCTGATCTCATGTCTTGGCCAGGCTGATGCCCCAGTTTCTCCTCATCTCCACTTTCAATTCACATTCACTGTGTCCACTGAGGCTCAGCCCTCGATACTCAGAGTCTAAGAACTCAGAACAAAGAGGGGAAGAAAAATGGGCTGGAGAGAGGCATTAGGACAGATGGGAGGAGGAGTAGGCCGCTGCTTCAAATAAAAGAGCCATTTTTTAATTAGGAAGCTGTGCTGCATCTTCTGAGAGACTCTAATTTTGGAAAAAGTTATCCTCGGAAAGGGACTGGGCCGATTAAAGGAAGAAATGAGAAATAATACTTGAAGGTAGGTTGGGACAGATCAGGGAGTCAGTTAAATGTCAGGTTAACGTATACAAAAATAAACTCAAAATGGATTAGAGACCTAAATGTAAGGCCAGACACCCTAAGACTCTTAGAGGAAAACATAGGCAGAACACTCTATGACATAAATCACAGCAAGATCCTTTTTGACCCACTTCCTAGAGAAATGGAAATAAAAAAAAAAAAATAAACAAATGGGACCTAATGAAACTTAAAAGCTTTTGCACAGCAAAGGAAACCATAAACAAGACCAAAAGACAACCCTCAGAATGGGAGAAAATATTTGCAAATGAAGCAGCTGACAAAGGATTAATCTCCAAAATATACAAACAGCTCATGCAGCTCAATATCAACAAAACAAACAATCCAATCCAAAAATGGGCAGAAGACCTAAATAGACAGTTCTCCAAAGAAGATATACAGATTGCCAACAAACACATGAAAGGATGCTCAACATCACTAATCATTAGAGAAATGCAAAGCAAAACTACAGTGAGGTATCACCTCACACCGGTCAGAATAGCCATCATCAAAAAATCTACAAACAATAAATGCTGGAGAGGGTGTGGAGAAAAGGGAACCCTCTTGCACTGTTGGTGGGAATGTAAATTGATATGGCCACTATGGAGAACAGTATGGAGGTTCCTTAAAAAACTACAATTAGAACTACCATACGACCCAGCAATCCCACTACTGGGCATATACCCTGAGAAAACCATAGTTCAAAAAGAGTCATGTACCACAATGTTCATTGCAGCTCTATTTACAATAGCCAGGACATGGAAGCAACCTAAGTGTCCATTGACAGATGAATGGATAAAGAAGATGTGGTACATCTATACAATGGAATATTACTCAGCCATAAAAAGAAATGAAATTGAGTTATTTGTAGAGAGGTGGATGGACCTAGAGTCTGTCATACAGAGTGAAGTAAGTCAGAAAGAGAAAAACAGATACTGTATGCTTACACATATATACGGAATCTAAAAAAAAAAAAAAAAAAGGTTCTGAAGAACCTAGGGGCAGGACAGGAATAAAGACACAGACGTAAAGAATGGACTTGAGGACAAGGGGAGGGGGAAGGGTAAGCTGGGAAGAAGTGAGAGAGTGGCATGGACATATATACACTACCGAATGTAAAATAGATAGCTAGTGGGAAGCAGCCGCATAGCACAGGGAGATCAGCTTGGTGCTTTGAGACCACCTAGAGGGGTGGGATAGGGACGGTGGGAGGGAGACACAGGAGGGAGGGGATATGGGGATATATGTATACATATAGCTGATTCACTTTGTTATACAGCAGAAACTAACACACCATTGTAAATCAATTATACTCCAATAAAGATGTTAAAAAAAAATGTCAGGTTAAGTAATCTCCTGAGATTTTATCCCATTTTCCTCTTCTTCCTACTCATCTTTCTCCTCAGTACAATTTATTGAAAGACTACTGTAGGAGGAGGTCACAAGTTTAACTCTCACAGCAACTTGGATTTGCAGAGAAAATTGTATTTCTTTTTAATTTGTGGATAACTAAATGGCCTTGCTCCCAAATCTTTACACGCTGGGTAGCTAGAATAAAAGAAACCACACCCACACACATGCCGAACACATGCATATATACACACACTTTATAGAACAAAACAAAAACTAGCCAGACCGAAATTTCAGTCTAGTGTGAAGCTTAGTCTGATCTTAAAATTTAAATTGTCTCTTGAGGCATTATTCAATGTCTTGGATAAAAACTGCTCCATCTTTTGGGGACACCCCGCCCCCTTACCCCACTTCATGCTCCTCTGCGTGGGACAGAGCCTGGGCATGCGGGGGAAATTACTGTGGCCTCTGACATTGGGAGGGCTGAGGTCCCTGGCATTATTCTGGTCCTCAGAGTTGCACTGGGTCCCAGCCTAAGAAATCTCCCCTCTCCAAGCCACTGACAGCAGGAATGTCCAAGAGACAGCTCACCCTGTCTGAGCTACGTTAGCAGGAGCATTCTTACTCTACAGAAGTTAAAGAGGGATAGAATCTTTAAATCTGAAGACCCAAAAGGCGCTGCTTGGGATGAATTTATAAATAAATAAATAAACTAATTAATTAATTAATTAAAATAAATAAATAAATAAGTAAATAGTGATGGACATCCAGACCCGTGCTGGTAAAAGCTCAGACTAAAAGAAAAGAGAAATTCTTCAAAGTTTCCAAAGATAGAAAAATAGTAATCAGGATACCTTCAGGGGCTTGAAGATTAGATAATCACCTAACTTCTCCTTGGCAAAGTTGGATGCAAAAAAACAACAGAACACAGTGCTTCAAAGTTACAAGGTAAAAAATTATTTTGAAACTGGAATCGTAGAACTGATTCAAACTAAAATTCAAATGAGAGGACAAAGTAAAGATGTTTGGGGCAATGCAAGGACTCATAAAATTTACCACTCAGAGAACCTTTCAGCATAGATTCTGGCAAAATAAGTAATAAATGCAAGAAAGAGTTTTAAAAAGGTTTAAAAAGCTTTTAAAAAGTGGCCTTGCAATAAATAAATAACCTATGACAAACAAAACTACACCACACAAACATCAGCAGCCAATAAAACTTAGAGTTGAAGTGATTGTTTTTGCATAATTTAAAAATATTTTAGCACCAATATGGATCTTAAGATAGAAGAAAGCTAAGGTTAGAGAGAGGAGGAGAATGAAACTTTACCAAGGTTTTTATACTGTTACGGTAAAGGATATGGATACCAACCGGCTCAGAGGTTGATCTGAAGGGCAATGATATAAGAGTTTTCATTATCAGAAGTTAAATAGGAAGTACGAATATTAAAATACGAGATAAACAAAACAAATGAACAAATATAACAAAACAGAAACAGACTCACAGATACAAAGAATAAATTCATGGTCAGAGGGGAGGGGAGGGGCAAAATGGGTGGAGGGGATTAAGAGATGTAAACTACCAGTTACAAAATAAATAAGTCACAGGGTAATATAATCAACATTTTATAATAACTTTGTATGGTGTGCACTCTATAAAAGTATTGAATCACTATGTTGTACACCTGAAACTAATGTAATATTGTAAGTCAACTACAAAAAAAAAAATATACTAGGAAACAAAATGAACAAGGGAAACTCAATTGATTAAAATAAAAATAGGACAGAGAAATAAAAAGAGACACTAAATAGAAAATATGAGTACAAAAATAATTCCAGCAGACGTAATTTCAATGAATATGAAAGGAAAAGATCCTTAGATCGGGTGCCAACTCTGTACTGCTTTCAAGCAGCACACCTAAAATGGAAGGAAACATAAAAGGCAAAACTTAAAGTGACTCTTTTTTTTTTTTATTTAACGTCTTTATTGGAGTATAATTACTTTACAACATTGTGTTACTTTCTGCTGTGTAACAAAGTGAATCAGCTATATGTATACATATATCGCCATATCTCCTCCCTCTTGTGTCTCTCTCCCACCCTCCCTATCCCACACCCCTAGATGGTCACAAAGCACCGAGCTGATCTCCCTGTGCTATGTGGCTGCTTCCCACTAGCTATCTGTTTTACAATTGGTAGTATATATATGTCCATGCCCCTCTCTCACTTCGTCCCAGCTTTCCCTTCCCCTCCCCGGGTCCTCAAATCCATTCTCTACGTCTTCGTCTTTATTCCCGTCCTGTCCCGAGGTTTGTCAGAACCTTTTTTTTTTTTTTTTTTTTTTTTAGATTCCATGTATATGTGTTAGCATACGGTATTTGTTTTTCTCTTTCTGACTTACTTCACTCTGCATGACAGACTCTAGGTCCATCCACCTCACTACAAATAACTCAATTTCGTTGCTTTTTATGTCTGAGTAATATTCCATTGTATATATGTGACACATCTTCTTTATCCGTTCATCTGTCGATGGACACTTAGGTTGCTTCCATGTAAAGTGACTCTTTTATCTATAACAGGCACATGGTTGTGGTACAAATGCCAAAATAGAAATGTTAATTTTAGGCAAGAGAGAATTCAAAGTGAAGATTTCTAAGCAAGACAACAGAGAGATAAAATATTTAATAAAATTATAATCCTTAAGTAGTTATGAACCACGGATTTTTAGCCCTCTAACAATCTTGCTTCAAAATATTAGGAGAAAAACTGACAAATTTTAAGGGAAATCCACATTCATGTAGGACATTTTAATACCCATTTTTCTGAAATTAGCAGATTAAGTAAACCACAAAAAAGGATTGAGAGCCAGCTTCCCAAGCCTACCCACAGCGTCGGCTGCAGATGGGTCACTGAAGTGCTGAGATACTGATCCCCGTGGCCATGGAGTGGCCTGGTGGGACCCGAGGCAGACACAGCCTCCAATCAATTACCTCCGAGTTCAGGCAGCTTTGTTCATTTTCCAAAGGTGCCATCCAAACATAGGTCTGTGTGATCTGTGCTCTGACCTGAACAAATTTGGGAACGATGGAGAATAGTTAACTAGGATCTGATACATGATATGATGGGACACGCGTGTAGGATATATTACATACATTTGTATTCTATGTATTTACATGTAACTTACTTGAAACTATACCAGTAAAGAGGAAGAACACATTTTCTTTTCAAGAACATAAAAACAAAAATTGACAATGTATTATATCTAGAAGAAAATCTTAATAAAATATATAAAAAAGCATTCCTTTAGATCTTATTCTCTGGCTATAATGTAATAAAATTAGAAAATACATCAAAAGGTTGGCTTACACTAAAAATACATTAATTTTAAATTTAAATAATTTTACATACCATCCTGATACTTTTTGTGCATTTTTTTGTATGTTATATTTCAATAAAAAAAGCTACTTAAAAGATTTTAAATGTTTTGAATTAAAGAGAAAATAAAAATATCTATTCTAAACTTTGAGTGTGTTACATTTTAAAACTGTAGAATGTTGGTTTAGTAGTATTCACAGGAAAATATATAATTTTACTTTCATATAAGAGAAAAGGGAAATATTTAGAATAAAAGAAGTATGCATACAGTTAAGGAAAGTAAGAAAAAACATCAAAACAAATAAAAATAAAATAGAAGAATATTTTAACAAATATAGAAGCAAAAATAGGGACATTAGAAAAAAGTGACGAAAAGATGAACAATTAAATGAAGTGATGGTTCTTTGAAAACATCAATAAAATAGAAAATCACTGACAAATTAATCCAAAAAAACAACAACAAAAAAGGAAAAAATGGAAAGGAACATGTGGATATTAGAAAATGAGAATGATTGAAATGATATAATAATACTAAATTGTTTCAACGGAAACTGAAAAACTAGAAAATATGGGTAATTTTCCTAGTAACATACAATTTAGCAAAATTGAATCAATAAAAGTTCACACACCTGTCTACTAACATGAGAGAAATGGAAAAAGTGGCCAAGATCTCACCCTATAAAAGAGTCCTATCCAGGTTGCTTTTATAAATGAGGTAATTCCTTGTGTTGTACTAACTGTTCTGGAGCAGGAAAAGATGGACACTTCACAGCCAGTTTAATGATATCCTGATACTAAAACCTGAACTAGGCTAGTGCACACACACACACTCACACACACACTGGCACACATATACACACACATTCACTCATCTTGGGCACACACACACACTCACACACACACTTGCACACATACACACACACATTCACTCATCTTGGGCAATCTCACAAATATATTCAGAACTCAGAAACAGCACACTTACAAAATTGAATTTTGCAGTGAATTAAAAGAATAATGCATTATGATAACTAAGGCCTCTCCTTTCCTACCCTTGCTATATAATAATGGTTCCCCGTCAGGAAAACAATGAAATTCGCTATTTAGCACATAGAAGGACAAGAGCCACGGGGATTATTTTAAGAGGAGCCAGAGACATTTTTGATCACACACACACACACACACACACACACACACACACACACACACACGCTCTCCTCAGTAAGCTAAAAATAGAAGGAAACATCCTGACTCCCATAAAGTGAATCTATGTAGTTACACAATTCACTCAATGAAATCAAATAATAAGAGGAATAAATATTAGAAAACAAAAATAGATATTTGCAGGCCATTAAATCATTGAGATGATTAAACTAACATACAAGAACAGCAAATTTTGTTCAGTGACTGAGCTCAAGACCAACATAAAAATCTCAATAAATTCCAATAATAGTAACTATTACTTGAAAATCATAAGGGAAAACCAAGCACTTTCTGTAGCTATGAAAATGAATAAAAATACCTGGGGAAAATTCTAACAAAAATATAGATAGCCTATGTGAAGTAAATTCGAAAAGGATACCGAAGGATATAAAAAGAACACCTGAATAGAATAGACCTAACATTATTTAAAAAAATCACTTTGACTTTGCCACAGGTCAATTTATATATTAAATGAAGCCCTATTTAGAATCCCGACAAGATTTTTTAAAAATGATACCTGACAAGTGGATTCAACTGTTTATATGGAATTTAAAATAAACATAACCTTAAAGTGCAGTCTTGTTTTTCAATCATGAAATGTAGGGTTTGGTTTGCTAATATGTAATTTATTTAGATACATACTTTTTTCAAATTTATTAGGTCTCTAATTTTATTTTGAGCGCCTTATAACATTTTGATATTAGTATTCAACTATAAAAATAATCAGGAAATGTTCCATCTCTTTCTGTGCTCTAAAAAAATGTAATAGCATATGAATTATTTAATCCTTAAAGGTCTGTTTTTTAAAATATTTTACACTAGTGCCATTTTATGGGACTAGTTTTAAGTGACTGAGTTTTAAGTGTTTTTCAGTTACTGGTTCATTCAGATTTTGTTTTTCATTAAAATCAAGGAGACTTTCAAATTTATCAGCATCCACTATACATAGAATTGTCTTGTACTTTTAGAATATCCTTTAAAGTTCTGCTTTTTGTTGCTTTTTAATTCTGCTGTCTCTCTTTTTATCTCTGATATAATTTTTTAGAAAATTGTCATTTTATTGGTTTCTTCTATCAATTCTGCTTTTTAAAACATTTCTAAATACAATTTTTGTTGTTTTCTAATTCTCAATATAATGTTATCTTTATGAATTTATCCTTACTTTTTGTTTTCCTTCACTTAACTTTTTGAGCTTGATGCTTATTTCATTTATTCTCAGTCATTCTTAGTTATATTGAAAGACCTTTAAAATGAGGGATTTCCGAGCTTCCCTGGTGGCGCGGTGGTTGAGAATCTGCCTGCTAATGCAGGGGACACGGGTTCGAGCCCTGGTCTGGGAAGATCCCACATGTTGCGGAGCAACTAGCCCCGTGAGCCACAACTACTGAGCCTGCGCGTCTGGAGCCTGTGCTCCACAACAAGAGAAGCCACGATAGTGAGAGGCCCGCGCACCGCGATGAAGAGTGGCCCCCGCTTGCCACAACTGGAGAAGGCCCTCACGGAAAGGAGGACCCAACACAGCCAAATATAAATAAATAAATTAATTTTAAAAAAAAACAACTTTAAAATGAGGGATTTCCTTTAGCTATATAAATTATAGGTTTTGCTATGCTGTGTTTTTATTGTAGTTAATTATGAATTTACTAATAATTTTTATGTCAAATTTGATTTTCCCATAGAAACAGAAGTTATTTAAAAGAGTGATGTTTTAATTTTTTTAAATTTAAGTTTGTTATTTTTTTTGCTGGTAATTTCCTATTTTATTAGTGACTATGGCCTATAGATCTCTATTTAGGGAACTCTTTTTTGGCTGAGTTTTACATGATCAATATTCTGTGTACAGTAGAAAAAATGATTATGTAATTAAGCTTGCTTGATGTATACTTTAGTCTTATGTTATTGTTTATTGCCTCCTTATTACAGTAAATTCCGAGGGGCCTTTGTTAAAAAATCTAAGAGTTCGTAAGCATTCTACATTCATTTTGAAATATGTATTTCATCAATCTGTAATGTCCCAACTTACTGCTTTTTACTTTGAATTCCACTTCATTATAATGTGGCCACTATAATGTGCATTTTGTTTGCATTTTTCTGGTATAATCTAATCTGTTGTTTTATTTTAAATTTATGATACATTTCATTTTCATAACACATTCACTTTTATTATGGATAATGGATACACTGAACTCATTCTTGCTGTGTTATTTTAAGATTTCTGTTGATTGTGTTTTCTTTCTTTTTTTAAAAAAATTGAAGTATAGTTGATCTACAATGTTGTGTTAGTTTCAGGTGTACAGCAAAGTGATTTGTTTATACGTATCACATATATATTCTTTTTCAGATTCTTTTCTCTTATAGGTCATTACAAAATATTGAATATAGTTCCCTGTGCTAGACAGTAGGTCCTTGTTGGTTATCTGTTTTGTATATAGTAGTGTGTATATGTTAATCCCAAACTCCTAATTTGTCATGCCCCCTTTCCCCTTTGGTAACCATAAATTTGTTTTTTATGTCTGTGGGTCTATTTCTGTTTTGTGTATAAGTTCATTTGTATAATTTTTGTTTAGATTCCACATATAAGTGATGTCATATGATATTTGTCTCTGTCTGGCTTACTTCAGTTAATATGATTATCTCTAGGTCCATTCATGTTGCTGCAAATGGCATTATTTCATTCTTTTTTATGGCTGAGTAATATTCCATTGTATACACATACCACCTCTTTATCCATTCATCCATTCATTTAGGTTGCTTCCATGTCCTGGCTATTGTAAATAGTGTTGCAGTGATTGTGCTTTCTTATTATTTCCTTTATGGCTTTTACTATATTGATTTGGAATTGATGAATCCTATTTCAAGCCTTCTTATGATTGTTTTACCTTAAAAAACAAAACTGTATTTCTCCATGAATGTCAAGAATGAAGCGGAATATTTAGTACCTTCAACCAAAGCAAGATGAAAACTTGAGCCTTCAGAACACAAAGGAGGGGTTCTGCTTATTCAGTTCTGTTTTTTAAATGTGTTCTCCTTTTCTTGCCAGAGATTCTGTCTCCCTGTGTCCCATTTGCTCTGAGTGCTCAGCTTGGTTACCTATATTAACTGCCAGAAAATTGTCATACACCCAGTGATATTTCTCTAGCTAATCATCTTCATAGAAGGAGGTCAAGCTTGTTAGATGTCAACAATGAAGATGGGCCCCACAGAGACTGTGGAGGAAATCCTGCGATTCCTTCTATAAAGAGGTTCTTCTCCGTGTCCATCCTGTCAATCAAAGCCATGATGCGTCCCTGGCTGTCTGTGCATGTGTGTTTAAAGCTGTGTGAGAAGACCCTTGTCTTGGCGAGTTCTGACGCCGGACTTTATTCTTCTTCTGTCCTTGTTTCCTATACTGGAAAATTATCCATGAGACATCGTGATCCTGGTGAGAAGCTAAGAGGGATGGGTGTGGAATTGACTCCATTTACATACTGTCTAGGAGGACTTGACCTTTCTTGTGGCAAATGGCTGCTCTCCTCCACTCTCATCTGTAGCTTCAAGCCTGTGGTATGAACCTCCACTATTTTCCATTGTTGTTATATAGTTTTTATCTTATTCCCCAGCCGATTCACATCAGTGGGAAATTGGAAAGGGAAATGGGGTTGTGGAAGGATGTGGCATATCCAGGCCATCAAGACCCTGGAATCCTACTTGGTGTTTTATGGTGTAATGATCTGTGTTCCTGTCCTGTGCTCTTCACTACCCTAAAAGTTCCTTGAGGGGATGTTGAGTCAGCACTGCATCTCTGTAATGCAGAGCACGGGGCTTTCACTTAATAGATGCCCATTACTATCAGTGGACTGGATATGAGTTAACACTATTGTATTCATATCCATTTTTATACATTTGTAAGCTTCTTTAGGGAACTTTCCTAGCCTGAGTCCCCCAGAAACAGACTGTGAGAGGAAAATTTATGCAAATGATTTATGTAGAATATATTACCAGGAAAAACCAGTAAGAGGATGACAGAAGCAGAACAGGAAAGAGGAAGGAGGAAGAACCCAAGCAAGACGAAATTACAAGCCAAGCTCCAGCCTCAGCCTGATTCCACAGGGGGGATCTGCGGTGTAAATTATGCTTCCAAGTTGATCTCCCTTGAGTTTTGTGGTATCTCATACTCTCACACCAGTCACTTGGCTTCATGCCTCAGGGAGTTGAGGCGTGGAAAGGGATGAGGGAGAATGTAAACCCCCAGGTCCTATGACTTGTGTGATTTCAGGCAAAGCAGCTCCAGAAGCTCAAGGAGAGTCTCAGGTGAGACCTTATAAAGCAAAGAAAGAGGGAGAAATAGATACTCCCAAACAGTTCAAGGACCTGAGGGGATCTGGGTGGAGCACAAATAGTGTCTGCCAGGGCTTCCCTGGTGGCGCAGTGGTTAAGAATCTGCCTGCCATTGCAGGGGACGCGGGTTCGAGCCCTGGTCCGGGAAGATCCCACATGCCACGGAGCAACTAAGCCCGTGCGCCACAACGACTGAGCCTGTGCTCCAGAGCCTGCGAGCCACAACTACTGAGCCCGCATGCCACAACTACTGAAGCCCGCGCGCCTAGAGCCCGTGCTCCGCAACAAGAGAAGCCACAACAATGAGAAGTCCGTGCACCGCAACAAAAGAGTAGCCCCCGCTCGACGCAACCAGAGAAAACCCACATGCAGCAATGAAGATCCAACGCAGCCAAAAATAAATAAATAAATAGATTTAAAAAAAAAAGTAGTGTCTGCCAGAGAAAACTTGTTTTGATTTTATTTTCTCAAGTCATTGCTTTCTTGGGTGTCCTTTGTTCTGTCAATGTGTCCACTAGACCAATGTGAGGCATCACTGTTTTCTATAAACAGAGGCCAATGTGGTCATTTTAGCAAAGGGAAAAACTCACCTTTCTGTTACTGATGGATGCTGGATCCAGTGCAGAAAACGCTCACACTGGGTCTTTCCTTCTGGAAGACTATTTGGGGACTCCTGATGGCCACCTGCCACTATCACTTTCTCATGGAGACATCTGGGTGTTGCAAAAAGCAACAGCTTTACTAAGGGTGGGGCTCTGCATCCACAGTTTCCTTCTGACTTAGGCTTTGCATGGGCTTTCACCTGACAAAGTCACTTTTGAAAATGCCTGGCAGTTCTTTTTTAATTTTTTCAGGAACCTCCATACTGTTTTCCATAGTGGCTGCAACCATTTACATTCCCACCACATCCCTTTTCTCCACATCCTCACCAACATTTATCTCTTGTCTTTTTGATAATAGCCATTCAAACAGGTGTGAGGTGATAAGTCACTGTGGCTTTTATTTGCACTTTCCTGATGATTAGTGAGGTTAAGCATCTTTTCATTTACCGGTTTGCCTTTTTTATGTCTTCTTTGGAAAAATGTCTACTCAGGTCCTTTGCTCATTTTCGAATTGCCTTGTTTGTGTTTTTGCTATTGAGTTGTATGAATTTCTTACATATTTTGAATATTAACCCTTTATCAGATAGATAGTTTGCAAATATTTTTCCTACTCCAGAGGTTGCCTTTTAATTTTGTTGATAGTTTATTTTGCTGTGCAGACATTTTTAGTTTAACATAGTCCGCTTGTTTATTTTTGCTTTTGTTGATTGAGCTTCTGGTGTCATATCCAAGAGAATTATTGCCAAGACTAATGTCAAGGAGGTTTTTCCCTATGTTTTCTTCTAGGACTTTTATAGTTTCAGGTCTTACATTTAAGTTTTTAATCAATTTCTAGTTTATTTTTGTGAGTAGTGTGAGATAGGGGTACACCTTTACTCTTTGCATGCGAATATCCAGTTTTGCCAACACCATTTATCCTTTCCTCATTGAGTATTTTTGCTTCCCTTGTAAGATATTAGTTGACTGTAAATGCATTGGTTTATTTCTGGGTTCTCAGTGCTGTTCCATTTGTCTATGTGTCTGTTTTTAATGCCAATAACATACTGCTTTTATTACTATAGCTTTGTAATATGGTTTGACATTGGAAAATGTTATGCCTCCATCTTTGTTTCTCTTTCTCAGGATTGCTTTGGCTATTTGGGGTCTTTTGTGGTTCCATATGAGTTTTAGGATACAGCAATCACACTTCTGAGTATATATCCAAAGGAAATGAAATCACTATTTCAAATAGATATCTGCACTCTCATATTCACGGCAGCATTATTCACATTACTCGCAATAGCCAAGACATGGAAACAACCTAAATGTCCATGGATGGATGAATTAATAAAGAAAATGTGGTGTATACATATATTCAATGTAATATTTTTCCGCCGTAAAAAGAAGGAAATCCTGCCATTTGTAACAATATAGATGGACTTGGAGGGAATTATGCTAAGTTAAATATCAGGCAATGAAAGACAAATACTGCATAATCTCATTTGTATGTGGAATTTGAAAAGGCTGTATTCACAGAAACAGAGAGTTGAATAGTGGCCCTCAGGGGCTGGGGGGGGCGGTCAGGGAATTGGGGAGGTGTTGGTCAAAGGATACAAACTGCCAGTTATAAGAGGAATAACTTGTGGTGATAATGAACAGCAAAGTGACTACAGTTAACAATACAGTGTTATATACTTGAAAGCTGTTAAGAGGGTAGATCTTAAAAGGTCTCACCACACACAAGAAAATCAGAATTATGTGAGGTGGTGAATGTGTTAACTAACCTTATTGTGATACCCCTTTCACAATAGATATGTATCTCAAATCATCATATTGTGTACTTTAATAACGTTATATTTCAATCACATATCAATAAAGCTGGGAAAATGTTTAAAAATAAATAATTAAAATTTACATACAAAATATTATGGGGAGGAAGAATAGGAGAGAGTGTATGTAGATGAAACAAGATTGGCTACAACTTGATTAATGTTGAAGCTGGATAATGGATTTGTAAGCATTAGATATACTATTGTGTCTACCTCTGCAAATGTTTGAAAGTTTTTAAAATAAGAAGAGTTTAAAAAGAAAAGGAAAATGCCTGGGACTTAATGGAAATCAATATCCACACAGCCTGGTAATCAGATTTGTCTACAAAGAGCCCCAGGCCTGGAACTTTATTTAATCAGCATCTTCCTGTTTCTTCTCTTAGAAAAAAGCAAAATGTGTAGAGCATGAAATATATTGTAAAATGTAATTAATAAAATATCTGATAATAATATTCAGTTTTATTCAATTCCAATAGGCAAGGGGAATAAAATGGTTGAAAAGACATATCCATTTAACTTGTGGGATTTTGAAGTTACTGAGGGCTGGGCTGGAGGTTTGTGTAGAGGGAACGGGAAGAGGTCACTCTGTAGATGGCAATGCTTCTCCAACCTGAATGGACATCAGGTTATTTAGGAGGATTAAAATAAACACTCAAAAACTATTGAGATGAATGCTGAAAGTCTTTT
The DNA here is from genome assembly GCF_028021215.1 of Eschrichtius robustus. Taxonomy (NCBI): domain Eukaryota; kingdom Metazoa; phylum Chordata; class Mammalia; order Artiodactyla; family Eschrichtiidae; genus Eschrichtius; species Eschrichtius robustus. The sequence goes on from NC_090838.1 coordinate 12,395,636, forward strand.
AATAATTTATGTAGCTGTTATAATCCTGAGTTTTTAAAAAGAAAACCTGACAGAGATAATACCAAGACAGGAAACCATAGACCTCTTTCACTTTTAAGTTATAGGTGTAAAATTCGCAAATACAATAACAGAAAACCAAAATCAATAGTATATTTAGAAATGCACAGTGATCTTGACAATATCCTTACTGAGTCTCTTTTTATCACTTACATTTTTCTAAAAGCTTTTTCATTTTATATGCGTTCAACTTTATTGGTAGTTATTCCTGCTCTCCTATAATTAAAAATCTCTGCAATATCTACAATATGCCCCCATTACTTGTAATATTATCTTTAGCCTTCAATTTTATTTTTTGCTTGATGCATTTTTCATATTTTATTAGGCTTTTGAAAAGAAAACCTTTGAAAAGAATAACTATTCCCAATATTTTATGTACTTGTTTTCTATTAGTATTTTATTTGTTCATTATTTGAAGTTCTTTTTACTTTGTTTTTTCGGTATTGTTATTTTGCCCTTTCTCATTTGTTTTCAATTTTTCTTGTTTTCTAATTAATACATCTGGCTTCATATTTCTAAGTACCTCTTTAACTACATCTCCCAATTTTAAGGTGTAGAATGTTCTGTTCATTTATAAATATTAAGTAATTTCCATTTTAATTTTTTTAATCATGAATTACTTAAAAATGTGTTAATAGTGTCCAATTTTATATACATTTTATCTTTAATTTATGTTTTACTCTTTACCATCGATAAAATTTAGACTTACTAGTATATTTCTAACAACTTCTTAACTCTCTGTTGCTTTTCTTCTGACCTTTTCTTTTTGCTGAATTACATCCCTAAGTATATGTATCATTTGGTATATGTTATCATTTAAAAACTGTATTGTTTAACCTTTCACATTTAGATAAACAATTAATCTGATGTTTGTGTATGATGTATATGATACAAAATAAGGGTCAAGATTCATGATTTCCAATATGAAAGTCAATTTGAACTAGAAAAAAATAATTGAAAAGGCTCTCCTTTTCCCATGACTTTGCAGAGCCACTTGATCATAAATAAATTTTCCATATATATGTGAATCTGTTCCTGAACCCTCTGTTATGCTCCACTAACTTCTTTGTCTGTTCCTAAGCCAATTCCATACACTCTTAATTATTGCAACTTTCTAACAAGTCTTGATATCTGGCGGTGCAATTCTCCAATTGTGTTTTATTCTTTATGATCATTATGGCTATTTTTGGTCCTTGGCATTTCCATTTTAATTTTAGTATCAGTGCATCAGTTTTCTCAAAAAAATAATACGAAGAAAGGAAACCAAAAAAAAATCTGCTGGTATTAGGATTTTATTTGCAATGAATCTTAATATCATACTGGGGATAATTGGCATCTTTATAATATTGGGTCTTCCAGTTCATGATATACTATATCCCTTTATTAATGTCTTCTTTCATTTATCTCAATGTTTTGCAAATTTCTGTATAGAGTGTTTATATATCGTTTGTTAGACACAGTAGTCCTCCTTTACCCTGGTTTTGCTTTCCATGGTTTCCTTTACCTATGGTGAACCACAGTCTGAAAATATTAAATGAAAAATTCCAGAAATAAACAATTCGTAAGTTTTAAAGTGTGTGCCTTTCTGAGTAGCGTGATGAAATCTCATGCCCTCCTGCTCTGTCCCACCTGTTATTCACTTAGTAGTCGTCTTAGCTGTCAAATCGACTGTCACAGTATCACAGTGCTTGTGTTCAAGGAACCCTTAGTTTACTTAATGGCCGCAAAGTGCAAGAGTAGTGAGGCTGCCGATACACATATGCCAGAGAGAAGCTGTAAAGTTCTTCCTTTAAGCGCAAACGTGAAAGTTTTGTTTAATAAAAAAAGGAAACAATTGTATGCTGAGGTTCCTGAGATCTGGTAAGAACAAATCTTATATCCTTGAAATTGTGAAGAAGGAAAAAGAAATTCATGCTAGTTTTGCTGTCACACCTCAACCTGCAAAATTAAGACCACCGTGTGTGATAAGTGCTTAGTTAAGATGGAAAAGACATTAAATTTGTACAATAAAATATTTTGAGAGAGAGAGCACATTTACATACTTTTATTACAGTATACTGCTATAATTGTTTTAGTTTATTACTAGCTATTGTTAATCTCTTACTGTGACTAATTTATAAGTTAAACTTTATCATAGGTATGTATATACAGAAAAAACATCATATAGAGAGCCCAGTATTATCGTCCATTTCAGGCATCCACTGGGTACATATCCCTTACAGATAAGGAAGATCCTCTTAAATCCTTGAGTATTTAATATTTTTTTCATGTTCTTATAATGGAATTCATTTTTAAATTCATTTGAAAATTTTTTGTTGTTGATATATGAGAATAAAAGTTTTATTTATTGAGCTATCCAGAGACCTAACTAGCTAAAATAATTTAATAATTTACTGATTCTATTAGTTTGTATGTAGATTCTTTTGACTGTTCTTTATCTACACATTCTCATAAGCTGCAAATAATAAAAGTTTTATTTTACTTTTTCAAACTTTTTATTGTTTATTTCTTTTTCTTGCTTAGAAGTATTGGCCAGGAACCCCAACAATGTTAAATAAATTGGCAGTTGTAGGCATCCGTGTCTCATTCCCACCCTCTAGGGAAATTGTTCTATATTTCTGTATTAAATGGGTTGCTTGCTAGTGTATTTTAGTTGAATGCCTTTATAAGACAAAGGCTGATTACTCACATTGCAAAAATATCATTAATGAGTATGCAATATTATCAAATGCACATTAAAAATATATTAATTTTATGCTAGTAACCAAAATAAATAATTTTAAAGCAAAATATAAATATAAAAATTGACTCAAGAAGAAATAAAGGGAATTAAAAGGTATAAACTTACAGTTATAAAATAAATGTCATGGGGATAAAATGTACTGCATGATGACTATAGTTAATAATACTGCGTTGTATATTTGAAAGTTGCTAAGAGATCTTGAAAGTTTTCATCATAAGAAAAAACTTTTTGTGACTATGTACCATGATGGATGTTAACTAGACTTACAGTAGTGATCATTTCACAATACAGTTGGCCCTCTGTATTCATAGATTCAACCAACTGTGTGTCGAAATATTAAAAACAAATTCTCAAAAGTTCCAAAAAGCAAAACTTGAATTTGCTGCATGTCAGTAACTATTTACATGACATTTACATTGTATTTGCAGCTATTTACATAGCATTTACATTGTATTAGGTATTATAAGTAACCTAGAGATGAAAAAGTATAAGGAAGGATATATGTGTAGCTCATTTGCAAATACTATGCCATTTTACATAATGGACTTGAACATCTGTGGATTTTGGTATCTGTAGGGGGTACTGGAACCAATCCTCCAAGGATCTTGAGGGGCATCTGTGTATACAAATGTCGAATCGTTGTGTATTGCAACCAATATCATGTTATATGTTGATTATATCTCAAAAAACCCACCAAGAAAAGAAGAAATGAAAACCCTATACAATTACCATCAAATAACTTGAATTTATAGTTGAAATGCCCAACCACCTACAATTCCCTATATTTTCCATGCCCATTTAGCTAAAGATAGACAATTTACCAACTGTCAAGGAACAAGGAACAAATAACCCCTAATTTATAGAAAATATCCCAGGGAATATAAAAAGAAGTAAAACTGACCAACACATTTTATGAGGCTGTTACCACCTTGAAACCAAAATTGGTTACAGCTTGTTCAAGATAGTAAACATGGGGCAATCCTTTGAACACCTGTCCTGTGCATGTTGGAATTTCATATTTTAGCTTCCATTTCCTTAGATTCTATTACCTATTTTCCATCTCTCCTCTGCGTTCTGGAGGATTTTCTCTCTTGGCTTTGGTTAGTCGATTATTAAGCCAATTCATTGAGTTTCCTTCCCCCTCTGATTTTCATCCCTTTATTGTTCTTTTCAAGAATCTATATTTTCCTTTTGAAATTTGCCCATTATGTTTTCATTCCATCCTGTTCTTGGTTTGTATTTTCTTTCCCTCAATTTGTCTCTGAGGACATTTTAAACAGTCTTGAGTAAAGCCTCCTCTTTAATACATTCCCTTGTTTGCTGCAACCTCAGATTACATCACAGAGCAGTTTCTTCATGTGGTTTTTCATTAGGGCTCCTTTTGGTGGGCTCCTGCCGTGGATTGATTTGTGAAGGCAGTCATGCAGAGACCTGTGGGACTAACCAAAACCAAGTCACTTCTTACAAGTTTCCCAACTCAGGGCTTTCCACATCTTCTAAAAAGTGTTTCTTAGGGCCTCATGATAGTATCCTTTGTAGCCTGAGAGCTTTAACTTCTCTGTGGCAACTCTGCCTCTGTCTCTTCCTTGGTTAAGCCATCCTGCCTCCTGTCCACTGTTAGAATATTGTTAGCCTCAGTCCATAGGCAGGACAGTTTGTATGACTCTGGGCTTTATGAGGCCACATCCCCTGGAAACACATAACCATATCTTTTCAGTTTTTCCACAGGTATTCAAATCTTTGTTTCTGAGTCATATATCCAATACAAATATTCATAGGAAGTTAGTTTGACTTATTGTCTTACTCACAGCTGTGAAAATTTGAATTCTCTCTTTTTTTTTTTTCCTTTCTTCCAGTTTATTGAAGTATGATTCACAAAACTGCATGTATGAATTCTTTCTTTTTTCTTCCTTATGTTGGGAAAAGCATGGGAATATGATGGGGCTGATTATCTTGCCTGAATGTCAGGAGTATGAATTAATAAATGTTATTTAAAAAAATATATTTATCCCATTTGTAAAATATGTTTATTGCTTATTTTGCAATGGGTGAATGAACTAATGGATAGCGCAGTCCCTGAACAAGATAATGAAATTGTTCTCAATTCAATTTATAGCTTTTTAGGTACTTAGTGCATTTAGCACATCAGATGCACAGCATTAAAAGGAATAAAAGCAAACTCACAACCATCAATGCTTTCCGAAGTCCCATTACAGCTCATAGAAAAGGTTTTTGAAGTGAAAATAAATGGTGATTTTGTTTGGTTCTGGATATTTAAAATCAAATGTTCCAAGAAAAAATCCATAAATTGAAGGAATAAAAGGTTTTCTTCACTTAGCATCTCCTTCTGAAATGCATTTTGTACCTGTGTGGGTTAGAATATCCTGGACCCAAAGTCTTTGTTCCCTATGGAATATTCATGTGCTTCTCGCATAACTTAGGATGAGGGGCATGCCTTACTAGTAATTAGTGGGTCTAATCAGGGTCTGGGGAGCCATCTGGATGGTCTACAACCCAGGAAGAGTTGTCTGAACTCTGAAGTATTAATGCAGAGAAACCAGAATCAGTAAGTAAATCAGGCTTTTCCTTTCTCATATGTATATGTGTGTTTGTGTGTGTATGTGTATGCCCACATGCACAGCAGTCATGCACCATTAAGGGAACTGGCATCTGCAATAAAATGAGAATTTGGTCCAACTGGGACCCTCATTCCAGTTAATACTCTGATACACTCAAGGCTTGCTTAGCCTGTCTTGAAAGGCTTTAGCTGAACTTCATGGGCTTTTCCAACTGGAGATGGCCCAAGAGATCAACATATTTATCAATCTCATCATATAGATGGGGAACCTGAGAAAAGAGAGGCCAAAGAACTACAGGTCCCAAGGGACCAATATCTAAGTTTGGTTGTTCTGAAAGAGAAGAAAAGAGAGTGCCTTCTGGAGCATTTAGATCTTACTTTGGAAGCCTGATAAGGAACATAGCAACTGGAAAGACTCTTTGGACTTCTCTCTTTGTGTCTCAGTCACCTCCTCTTCTCATCACTCACCCAGAGAAGGAAAAGCTAACCCTCACTATGACCCCCTCACCTTGCAAGGAGACCAAGTTAAAAGCAGCAGCTCCCTTGTGTTCATATTGGTTGTGCCCTTGGGGTATGGGTTCAAGGTTTTCCAGATCACCTGTATATTCTAGACTAAGGTCTCCAGATTATCTCTCAGGGGACAAAAGTTTCCACATTCCTAGTACAGTCTATCAAGATCAGAGAGGAAATGCTGACTTCTAAAGCAATTTTGATCAAGGGAAGGGGGAGAGAGTCTTAGCGCCCTGAGTGATAAACGGTACCGCTCGGTGGCAGAGTGGAGCAATTACAGGCCATGCCTCACCGTCCCATGTGGCTTAAACATCTTGATATTTATTTTCTGTCCTGACAAACTATTTTAAAATAAACCCTGGCTTTGGTTTTAATCAGGTATGGTAAGACACATGGACACAGAAATGACTGTCATGTAGGAAGATGTTTTTATTCCAAGTTCCCTAGAAACAGGAGGCATGGCATGCCATGCAGGACCACAGGGGGAAGCACCAGGGTCAGTCACGATGCAGAAGGAGCAAGGGGAGAAACATGGGCCAGAGCCCTTATCGTGGTTTCTGAAGGAAAGGCAAGGTAAGGCAGGGTAAGCAAACATAGAATTGACTAGTTTGAATAATTTCAGCAGCTTCTGGGTCCTAGAGACTGTCCCTAGTTGTCTAGGACCTGATCTTAGGATGAGTAGGGCAGAGGGATATTGCCCCCTGGAATGTAGGAGCCAGATAGAGGAGGTGGTTGGGAGTGTGGACTCTGGATTGGTGAGTTTGCACAGGAAAGATGCACTTCCAGATAAGTCTTTTGCTCTCTCAAAGAATTAGCTAGCCCTGGGAGGATGGGGGATAGGATTTCTCTCCAGTCAGTGAGTCACCAGATGCCAGAGCATCCAGAATACAGAAAATAAGAAAATATAGTCAATGCACCAATATTCTTACTTCTGACTCTTCTCCCCATCCTCCCCTAAACTTTGAACTTCCAGCTTCTTTTTTTCTTGATCTGAAGCAAACTGTTCTGTTTCTGACATCTGCTCCAGCTGACGTTCTCTGGGAAGTGAGCATCCCTGGATTTCCCTCTACTGACTCCCTCCTGGTCCCTCCCTCTCCTGTACCAGTGCCAAGAGAGTGAGGCTCTTGAGTGTGGTGACAGGAAGGAATGACTGGAAACCTTCATGGAAGAAAGATTTGGACGGGACCTCAAAGCCACTTCTCACTTGCTTCATCAGTTGCACTTTGGGGAGAATTAGGCATAAAGTAGAAGATACGAATTAGTACCAGGGAAAATGAAGAGAGTAGCATTCTGTTTACTTTCTTCTGTCTCCTATGAGAATACGGTGCTTCGTCAAAGGATCTCAGAATCCTTCCAGTTAAGCAAATTATCTTAGCGCCAGTTCTTCTTTTGTAAAACAGGAACAATAATACTGCTTTTGCATGGTGTTATCAGCCTTAAATGGGCTTGTGTATGTCTATTTTCTAATATAAGGCCAGGCATAGAGTAGGCACTTGGTAAATATATATATTTTTCAAATTCAGAGAATTAATTTTTCAAGACTATCTTTCTCTTTTCTTTGTCTTGAGCGGCATCCAAGATGGAAACAACTATTCAAGCCACTGCAGCAAACTTACACCCCTTGTTCCCAAGCAGAAACATGGACGTTTCCAAACCTAACAATCCTGGTCACGCTAATGCAGTTCACTAATGAAATTTCCATCATATTTCTGCTGTCCCAGCATTTTTACTCATACTAAGACTTATAAGACCTGAGCTGTGCTTCCCACATAGCTGAGGGGTATTAAAGGCTGCATCAGAGCACACCACAGGGCAGTACAGAACAGGCTAAGCCAGAAGGAACAGGAAATTGGCATCAAGAGTTAATTAAGATTTAGTGAGTAAATTAAGAAATCATTTTTTTTACATTATTAGTACAGGAATGCATAGCCAATGTAAAAATTTCCACAATATAGAAGTGTACAGAGTTAAAAGTTAAAGGGCCAACACACGCTCATAAATATATACAACTCACTCCATTCCCCAGTGGTAACCACAGTTAACTCTTTGTGGTATCCTTCCAGAACTTCTGCTGTGCATTTACATATCCATACACAGATATGTTCATATTGAAAACATATGCATGTGACGTAGAGAACAAATGTATGGACACCAAGGAGGGCAAGGTGGGGGGGGATGAATTGGGAGATTGGGATTGATATATATATACATTACTATGTATAAAATAGATAACTAATGAGAACTTGTGGTATAGCATAGGGGACTCGACTCAATGCTCTGTGGTGACCTAAGTGGGAAGGAAATCCAAGAAAGAGGGATATATGTATACATATAGCTGATTCACTTCGCTGTACAGCAGAAACTAACACAACATTGTAAAGCAACTCTACCTCAATTAAAAAAAAAAAAGCCAAAATCCAAATGAAAAAATAAACCGTATAATGTGGTTATATTATATGTAATATTTTGTAACTTGCTTTTATGATTTAATAAATTGATTTTTTTCATGTTAATACAAATCGATACATCTAAATATTTTTACATGTTACTTTTATTCCATAATATAGATGTATCACCCACGGTTTATGTAAATAATTCCCTTTTGAGGAAAAATTAAGTCCGTTTCCAAATGTCAACTCTGGCAAAAAAATGCTTCAAAGAACATATACATTTTTTGGGTAATTATGTTTTTTTTCTGTGGTACTGTTTGTATTAGTTTGCTAGGGCTGACATAACAAATACCACAGACTGGAGAGCTTAAATAACAGAAATTTATTTTCTCACAGGTCTGGAGGCCAGAAGTGCAAGATCAAGGTGTCAGTAGGGCTGGTTTCTTCCAAGGCAGATCTCCTTGCTTGCTGATGGTGACGGACATCTCCATGGCCTTTCCTCTGTGCTCACATGTCTGTGTCTAAATCTCCTATTCCTATAAGGACTCCAGTGGTATTGGTTAGGGCCCAACCTAAAGGCATCATTTAACTTAATTATCTCTTTAAAAACCCTACCAATAAACACAATTCTATTCTGAGGTATGGGGGTGTTAGGACCTCAGCATATGATTTTGGGAGGACATAGTTCAGCTGGCAACACTGTTCTAGTTACTAATGCTGTTTAAAAAATTGCCACAACACTCGGCAGCTGACAACAACACCAAGTTAATTAAGCTCACTGATTCTGAGGGTCAGGAATTCGTTAAGTGCACAATAGGGACAGCTTGTTCCTGTTCCATTATATCTGGGCAGAAGGCTGGAATCATCTGAAATCTCCTGGGGTAGACATTTCCCAGATGCTCTTCCAGAACCTTGCCCCTCCCATCAAGAAGCAGAATCTGTTTTTCCTCCTCTGGAATCTGGCCAGGACTTTGTGGCCACCTCTACTGACTAGAATATGGTCAAAGTGACATTGTGCAACTTCTGAGACTAGCTCAGAAAAGGAAACAGGCCTTCAAAATTTCTCTTTCTCTTGCTGTCTCTCAGCACCTTCATCCTGAGAACCCAGTGACCACACTGTTAGGAAGACAAAACTCTTCCAGATTAAGAGGAACTGAGGCCCCCAACCCACAGCCAGTATCAACCTCCAGACATGTGAGTGACCAAGCCTTCAGACGACTGCAGTTCCCAGCCTTTGAGTCTTTCAGGCAACATCCCAGCCTCATTGAGCAGAGAAAAGCTCTGCTGGGATAGGTCCACATTCTTTTTTTTTTTTTTTTTAAATTTTATAGCTACTTCATTTATTTATTTATTTTTGGCTGTGTTGGGTCTTCGGTTCGTGCGAGGGCTTTCTCTAGTTGCGGCAAGCGGGGGCCACTCTTCATCGCGGTGCGGGGACCGCTCTTCATCGCGGTGCGCGGGCCTTTCACTATCGCGGCCCCTCCCGTTGCGGGGCACAGGCTCCAGACGCGCAGGCTCAGTAGTTGTGGCTCACGGGCCCAGCTGCTCCGTGGCATGTGGGATCTTCCCAGACCAGGGCTCGAACCCGTGTCCCCTGCATTAGCAGGCAGACTCTCAACCACTGTGCCACCAGGGAAGCCCCGGTCCACATTCTTGACCTTATAAAACCAGTGATCATAATAAATGATTGTTTGGTGCCATTAAGTTTTGGGGTAATTTGTCACCAACTATAGTAGCTGTGGATAACTGTTATAGCCTTTCCTGGAGCAGATATTGAGAGCCAATGAACAAGATCCTCTTATTCTGATCTTCTCATGTGAAGATACACAGATAGTGAATTGAATTACAGGCTAATAGACTCATAGAATTCATATGATCCAGGGAACCTCTCTACTCAATCTCTGTAGCACTTTAATTCAGCACCTACTTTTAAAAGTTCCAAAGATATAGTGCTCGTGATTCATTTGTCCATTAAACAAATATTTATTGAACAAGTTCTATGTGCCGTACAGTGAAGGATTCTGGGGCAAGGCTTAGAATACTACGGTGCAGACAACAGCAAGAGACTTGAACTTAGGGAGACTTCATTCTGGAGGAGGAGATGGATACTTGCCTTAGTCAGTTCAGGCAGTCATGACAAAATACAAGAGACTGAGTGGTTGAAACAATAGACTTTTATTTCTCATAATTCTGGAGGCTGGTCCAAGATCAAGGTGCCAACAGATGCAGTGTCTCATGAAAACCTACTTTCTGGCCTTCTTGCTATGTGCTCACGTGGCCTTTCCTCAGTACACGCTCTTGGTGAGAGAAAGAGCTCTCAAGCCTGTTTTTCTTCTTATAAGGGCACCACTAATCATGGGGGCTCCACCTTCATAACTTCATCTAACCTTCATTGTATCCCAAAGACACCATCTCCAAATACCATCACCTTGGGTATTAGGGCTTCAACATATGAATTTTGAAGGGATAAACATTCAGTCCATATTCATTATGTAGCAGTAATGAATATTAAACAAGTAAAAATATAGTTTTAGATTTTGATAAATATTATGAAAGAAGTAAAACAGATAATATAATGGAATGTTACAGAGAATACTCCTTTAGGTTGAGTGATGAAGACATGCTTGTCTTAAAGGGGGCATTTGGCTTGAGACCTAAGACATAAGAAAAGATGTGAAAGGAAGGGGGAAGGGCTTTGCAGACAGAAGAGACAGCAACTAAAAGCGCTTGGAGTGCTCTAGGAAGAAACAGAAGTCAGTGTGAGGGAGAATGGCGGGTGACATTGAAAGTGGTACAAAATCAGGTTAAAAAGAAAAGCAAGGGAGAAATCTTGAGATAAGGTAAGAAGTTTAGATCTTATTCTAAATTCAGTTGAAAGCTCCTGGAGATTTTTTTTTTTTTTTTAATGGAATGACATTATTTGATTTACATTTTAGAAAAATCCCTCTGTTTTCTCTGAAGAACAAGAGTGGAAAGAGAACAATTATGAGCCTTTGAAGTTATCTGGGCAACTCATGGTCATGGCTTGGGCCAGGGTGGTAGTAGCTTAAATGAAGAAGAGTGGAGAGATTCAAGATGTCTTTCAAGGATGGAACCATTAAGACTTGCTGATAGATCAGATGTGGGGACCAAGGGAAAGAGTGAAATCCAGGGACATGTGCAGGTTTTGGATTAGGGCCACTGGGTGGATTGTGGTGACATTGACTCAGATGGAAAGAGTGGTGTTTGGGGAGGACTAGGATTGAATGACAGGGTGTTTTGGTGGAAGAGGAGAATCACAGGACTTATTATTTATTCATTCATTATATTTTAACTGTTTATTAGTCATTTAAGTGAAGATGTTGAATATACCATTGGAGAAGTGAGCTCAGCAGTCAGGGCTGGTGATATAAATGTGTGAGTCAACTTTTAGGTATTAGATACACAAAACTATGAGAGGACGAGGGAGTAAACAGGAGGGAAACGTGGCTAAAGGAACAAATATACCTCTGAGAGAGCACAGGGCGTTCTAATGCTTAGAGGACATAAAGAGCAGGGAGAAGAACCAGGAAAACAGACTGGAAAAGAAACACCAAGGACACGGGAAGAAAATCGAGATGTGTGGTGAGGTTTTCAGAAGGAAGTTACAATAGCTGTAGAAATTCTTTCTCACGACTAACATGAAGTCTGACTCCATATTACTCACACACTGGTCTCCGATCTTCATTCTGGACAACACACCAAAAAAGTCAAAGGAAATTTTTAAAGCGTTTCATTATAGGAACACAAGGCATTTCATAGTTACCCTGCTCTTGTCTGAAGCCTGAGACCAGACCACCATTGTTGAGCTGTGTGAGCATGGACAACTGACCGGGCCCCTGTGAGCTTCATTTTCCTCATCCCTGGAATGCAGAGAGTGACAACCACTTTGCAGGGTTGTGGTGGAGTTTGATGACAATGCACGTCACACACCTAGCCTGAGACATATGCCCAATACATTGAAGTAATTAGCTTGGTCCCCTTTCCCCTACGATAGCCCTGGAAAGAGCTGACGATTACCCTCATGGTCTTTTGCACCCAAGATTTTCTAAGATATCATTTCTCTCTCATCCTTTCCTTTTCTCCTTCCTTTGGCTTCCTCTTCCCATACCTGGCCAGTTTTCCAGATCTCAAAGAATTCTAAAGCAAACAGGAAATCTCACCCATGTAGGTAATACCTTTCTATGATCACAATGGCAGGGGCTATTTTGTGAAGTTGGGAGCTACTTTGGGGAAGTAAAGTGCAGAGGTTAAGAATTCAGTTTCTTGAGGTATATTGTATGGGATTTAATTCCATTTCTACCACTTAGAAGCTATATGAACTTGGACAAGCTACATAACCTTTCTTTGTGTCATTTTCCTCATTTGCAAAACGGGGGGAGTAGTACCAATCTCGGTGTTGTTATAAGCATTACACAAATTAAAATGGGTAAAGTACTTAGAAGAGTGTCTTGTGCTCAATAGTGAGTAAGCATTCACTAAATGTGAATTACCATCTATATTCAGGATCTCATGCCAATGGCTGGATGACCTCCCTTCCACGATGTGTTACCGGAGATTCATGCCTCATGAAGCAGGTGTGGGTTGACTTCCGAGTTCCCTCTGACTTTGACATTTTTGGATTTGATAACTAGTGACACTCAGTGTTTTTTTAGGGGGTGGGCTATGTCCAGAGGTGGAGAAAGCAGAAGCGTTGATCCTTGCTTCACGGTAAGCATCTGGAGCACATTCAGGAAAAGCTAGGAATTGGGGTTAAAATGTCAAAACCACTTCAGTTTTGAACAACGCGTTTTCTTCTCAAATGTCAAAACTTCAACTGCTTTTCTGGCTTCATGTGTCCTATTTAGGTTTAAAATTTTTCTTTGATAATTTATCTTTAGTAATAGAAGCAGGATGATATAGAGAAAAGATCATGGGTTCAGAGTTAATTCTAAATCTCAGCCCCTCTACTTACTACAGAGTGGCTGAATGTCTCTGAGCCATAGTTTCCCCAAAAAAGAAACAATAATACTTGCTTGCAGGGTGGTCTTGAGAACGAAGGGAAATAATGTACATAAAAAACTCGACAAGGTGAAAATTATGCTTTCCTTCTCTACCGATCCCACTGGACTGCAATCCTTATGCTTCCTTGTTCTCATTTCCTCCCAGATTCCAAAAATATCAATGCAGATGGCTCTCTCAGAACTTGGGGAAATATCTACATATTTGCAATGGTAGGTCCTGTGATTGGGTGATATTTATATTCTAAAAAAAAACCCTATTAAAATCAGACTTGAATGAATAAAAAAGAGTAGTTTCTGCAAGTTCTAAAAATACCACTCAGAAATAATGCTCTTTCCAGACCCCTAATGCTGAGTAAGGTAAACCTAACCTCTTAGTTCAATAGACTACTGATAATTCCCTTTATGCCAATGGGAAGATTAGCTAGTGCCAAGATATTTTTAACTGGTCTGAAGGAACACATCTTCATTTGCATCCAGCAAGATGTAACCTTAGCAACAGTGTGTATTTTTGGACTCCTTTTCATTTAATGTAAATGAAGCACCACTGATACACCCGTAATCTGATGACAGAATTCAGCGTGACCAATTCATGTGTCTGAGGCCTCCAAGCCCCTTGCCAGCCCAGCAAGGTTCTAATTTCCTGTCACTAGCATGAATCAGTATGGTCCAAACTGAAATTAGTTTAGAGCATTAACTTTTCTTGTTGACTTCCTTTTAAGTCACATTTAACTGTCTCTCTTATTATAAATGGTCTAAGTATGGGGGAAAGTTTACATCAATGTGGAAAGAGCTTAGGTGTCACATTTCAACAGAGAATTAAAAATGTGTTTTTGCTTCTTCTGAACTATTGAGGGCTCTTACCCACCATCTCCAAGCCAGTGTCTTCTATAAAACTGAGGCAACCATTAATTTGATAATTCCTCCCTTGTACAGTTGTGTTAACATATAATATTTCAAATTTATTTTTAAAAAGGTAAGAGGGATGTCAGTTTGAAGGCATGCTCTTACAATTTGCTACCCTCCATGATGTTTAGCATATAAGATTGGTGATGCTGACTTGGGCCAATGTTTCCTTTATAGGGGTGGAAATGGAGATGGACAAGATGTGTCTCTCTGAAGACTGCCCGCTCCCCCTCCACCTTCTGTAATTAACACTTGGCTTGTATTGCTTGCTGAGCAATTCAAAGATGGACATGTGTGGAATGGTTTATATATGTGGAAGAACAAGAAATTCTCCTTTTCCACCAAAAGCAAAGCAACAAAGAAGCCTGAATAACAGAGGGCTTTGCCAGTCTTACTTTAATAGTTGAAGCTCCTCTAGCACTAGTTTCTCAGACTTTTGCCTGCCATTGCCATGACCAGCTGCTCTTCGATTTTGTTTATCTGTTGCGTGCTGGAATAAGTGATTACATGATTGATTACATTGCAATTTGTCATTGCGACTCACCCAGTCATTGGGTCACGCTTGGTTAAATCCATGGATAAATCATGGACTGGATCAGAGAGCTCAAAAGTGGAAATGTGAGTGTATGTAAGTATCTCTGTGTGCCTGTGTGTCTGAATATGAACGTGGGTGGTCCTGTGTGTACGTGTATTTATGTCTCAAAGTTCAAGAATCTGTGTCTGTGACGTTATGGACGAGGGTCTGTGGGCATGTATGGAGGGCTGTGTGTTCATATGGTGTGTCTTTAGTTCATATGTGGTGTTAGTAAATGTATGCATGCGTGGTTTCTGTACGTTTGTTGTTGTGTAAGAGGAAGGGAGCAGCTGAAGATGAGGCGTCACTTATTTATTCATTCAAGAAATATTCACTGAGGGCATGAGCAAGCCAGACTTGGAATCTGTGAGCTCACGGGTTCAGCCAAAGGAAGAATCATGCCAAACAGAGATGAAGAAATGCTGGCTTGGCTGGTGTGCTTCGAGCAGTGCAGTGGCAAAATTCTCTGCTCATGGGTGCTGTGGCGGCAGCTCTGGGGCTCAGTGAAGCCCTTGAACAATCTCCAAGGTCATACGCATCAAGCTGTAGAGGGTCCTGTCTTTTCTTTCCTGTCTTCTGCCCTGTTCCCCGTGTCCCTTTTG
Source organism: Eschrichtius robustus (assembly GCF_028021215.1). Classification (NCBI taxonomy): domain Eukaryota; kingdom Metazoa; phylum Chordata; class Mammalia; order Artiodactyla; family Eschrichtiidae; genus Eschrichtius; species Eschrichtius robustus. The sequence goes on from NC_090838.1 coordinate 12,411,014, forward strand.
GTAGGCCCTCCTCTTCCCTAATTAGATGTGTGCTCCTGCTGGTGTAGTTCAAGATGGCACGTCCCTGGCCAATTGGGCTTAGGAGATAGTCTAATTCATTGCACATTGTGTGTTTATAGTTATGGAACTCACTTAGGAAGATTGGTGGTATCCCAACAGTCATCAAAGTAGTATTTTTGAGTGTTCTAGGCAACAGAAAAAAGCTCATTATTTCCACTTGCATCAGTCACAGAATTAGGCAGAGATGATCCCTTCATATTTATTTTGACAGGAGAAAGGAGAACAGCCCAGAAGGAAGACATGCCCCGGCCACGGGCCTCAGGGGTGAGCTGGTAGGGGACCCAGATCTCCTAGTTCAGGATCTTTCAACCCCCCCCCCTCCTCTGGGAAGCCTCCATGTGATGGTTAATATTATGTGTCACCTTGACTGGGCCACGGGGTTTCCAGATTAAACATTATTTCTGGGTGTGCCTGGGAGCGTATTTCTGAACGAGATTAGCATTGGAATCAGTGGACTCAGTAGAGCAGATTGTCCTCCCCAAGCCTGAATAGAATGCAAGGCAGCAGGTGGGGAGAAACTCACCCCTTTCCTTCCTGCCTGACCGCTGAGCTGGGACATCAGTCTTCTCTTACCCTTGGGCTGGGATTTATACATTTGGGTCTCCTGGTTCTCAGACCTTGAGCCTCGGACTGGAATTACACCGCCAGCTTCCTGGGGCTCCAGCTTGCAGACGGCAGGTAGTGGGACATCTCATAGCCAATTCCTCATAATAAATCTCCCTATCTATCTATCTGTATCTATCCTATGGGTTCTGTTTCTCTGGAGGACCCTAACACTCACTCTGATCCCTCTTTTCCCAAAAGACTCCGGGCTGTTTGAACACCTCCTGGGCTGCCCTGTGACTTCCTGGACCACTTCGAGTTTAACGGCGTCATTGTGCAGTACTTTACAGCTCCCAAGGCACTTGGGCCAGTGCTTACTCTGTGTGATCTTCATGTACCCCACGTGAGATGGGTTACTAGAACCAGATGAATGGATAAAGAAGAGACGTGGTACACATATACAATGGAATATTACTCCACCATAAAAAAGAATGAAATCTTACCATTAGCCACAACATGGAAGGACCTAGAGGGTATTATGCTAAGTGAAATAAGTCAGAGAAAAACAAATACTGTATGATTTCACTTATACGTGGAACCTAAAAAAAACAAAACAAATGAACAAATACAACAAAACAGATTCATAGATATAGAGAACAAACTAGTGGTTGTCAGAGGGGTGGGAGGTGGAGGGGAGAGGCAAAATAGGTGAAGGGGATTAAGAAGTACAATCTTTCAGCTATAAAATAAATAAGTCACAGGGATGTAACAGCACAGGGAATAGAGTCAATAATATAATAAATTTGTATGGTGCATAATCTAGAAAAGAATCAAATCACTTTGTTGTACACCTGAAACTAATATAATATTGTAAGTCAACTATATTTCAATTTTTAAAAAGTAAAATAAAATAAAGATGGAGAAATTAAGGCTCCCAGAGGAGCCTAGTGAGTGGCAAGACAGGATCTGAAGGTTCAAATCCAGGTCTCCCCGACCTGAACGTGGTTCACATTTCACGAGACTGCCTGCCCCACAGGTTAGGAGTTACTCGGGGCTGGGGCGTCCTCCCCATTGAGCTCAGCCTGGCTTGGTGTCTAGGGTTGGGTTCCCAGGGTCTGAGCTTGTTGTGCAGGAAGCTGATTGGAGAGTCTCCTCTGGATCAATACCTGAGAGGAATGAAGGAAGTAGGACCGGGCAAAGGGAGAGGTTGCAGTGCAGTGTGCTTGCAAGAAAGGCCTCAGCTGATGCCACAGGCAGCTCTGGATCTGGGATGGTCCCCGAGTTGTTTTAAATAGAAGAAAGGAGCCCTGATATCGACCGTCACTGGAGGTGGGCTGCCTCTAGGAAGGGTGTGACCTTGGACAAAGTGGCTCCCTTTAAGGGAGTGCCATTCAGGGACTCAAGGAGAGGAACTCAGCTCAGAGCCATCTGTTCTGATGAACAGATGCCAGGGGAATGAGCGACTCAGCTCTTCGGGGGGATCTGGCTGACACACCACAGAACAGTCAGGAAGGGGCTGTGAAATTGATTTTCTCTACAACATACTTCGCTGTCCTCTTAAGGTGGGTTCTCCTGAAGCATGTTTGGTTTTTTTCCGCACTGGCTGCCCTAGATCTTTAAACACTGCTGTCTTCTCTGCCCCCTTCCTCCAGAGATCGTGCTCTGGATATTGCCTCAGTGTGTGTGTGCATGCAGGCGTGCCTGTGTGTGCTTTTGTGTGTGTGTTTCTCACCAACATCTACTAAGGTTCCTTTCTGTGTTGCTTTCTCAGGCTGGGAACTCTGTGTTTCCTAGCAGCCCTGATCGCCATACAAAAATGGGATAGAAATGACAGCGTCCAGCCCTGGCCTCACTCTGTTTCTGTGCTCAGAGCATCTATGATCTTGGGAAGCTGGCCTGACACAAGAGCAGAGCTTCCACCCAAGGAAGAACGACTCTGGGTTCGGCAGGTTTGAGGCCTCCTGTGCCCTCTGGGACCTCTCACGGGGGAGGGCCCTGCTAGGGCAGCGAGGGATTCAGAGGGCAGATGCTGAGAGGCTGGGGCCTGCTCTGGAACAGGGGCTCCATTCTCCACAGAGGGTCAGCGGTCAGCCTGCGGCGAGTTCACTTGGACTCTGTCTGAGCCCCTGAATTCAGACTCTTGATTAACTAAGCCATGGCGCATGACCCCCGGCCCCCAAAGAGTTCTGTCACTGGACGGATTTCTCCCAAGTTCCAGAGGTCACGCAGAGGGCCTGATGTGAAAGGTCTTTTCTCGCCTAGGGGTCCATCCTCGCCCACAGCCGGCACTTCATATTTTCCAATCGAGTGGTCCGGCTCTCTAATCCGGACAGACTGTAAGTCGGTGCAATCCGGCCACTCGCTGGGGCCACCTTCCAGGTCGATGGGTGGGAGGAGGAGGGCTTGCTCTGTCTTGGGGCAATCTCAGGATCTCCAGAAAGATTCTCTGGCTTTTGCCGTGAAATCCCTGCTGGTTGATACCAGGATTCCCCTTTAGCAGATGACAGCATTTTTCGAGGATAACACAGATGTAGAGAACATTTTTGAAGTGGGGTGAGGAAGGGTGTCTGACCTTCACTTTGGGGCCCAGGTCAGGGATGTAGTCCTTCCTGGAGCTGGATGTGCCAGTGGTGGGGAGGAAATGAGTGAGGAGAGGCGTGGGAACCTGACGTGGAGAAGGCTCTGGAAGAAGATAGAGCCAGAAGCTGGGAGCGGCTCTAAACCAATGTTACCGAGTTTGCCAATCTGTCGGCACCGTCTCAATGGGGTTGGAATGTGACCTTGGGAAGGTCAAACAGAGAGACTATTGACAGAGTTTATCAGACAGGCTCAAGTGCGGACCTGGCAGTGACCATGGGTCCCCAGGCTGCATGTCACCTTGTCTCACGGCAAAGCTGGGAGGTGGATTGGCCTCCACCCCCGGTTCTGTTTTCTGGAAGCTGGCTCGGAAATACAATTTTATTTGTAAAATGGCTCACGTCTCCTGGAGTCAAACGAAGCTTTCCAGAGCGGGTGACGTCTGAGACGGGGCTTACTTAGTGGGTTGGGAGTTCCACAAACTCCTTTGCTGTCTTGCTCTGTGCTGGGGAGCTCTCAGTGGGAGGGGGCAGTACCCCTAATTGTTAGGGTGTCTCAGGGGTTGAGCCGTAGACATAGTCTTCCTCAGTGAATAGATCAGTAAGCAGGAGCTTCCAGAGCAAGAGTAGTCAGAGAAACTCCAGCAGTCCCACCCCTGGGCATATATCTGGAACAAGTGAAAACTCTAATTCCCAAAGATACATGCACCCCAATGTTCACAGCAGCAGCATTTACAATAGCCAAGACATGGAAGCAACTCAAATGCCCATCAACATATGAAAAGATAAAGAAGGTATGGTGTATATACATGCGTATATATATGTGTACATACACACACACACACACACACACACACATACACACATACACACACACAATGCGATACTACTCGGCCATAAAAAGAATGAAATATGGCCATTTGCAGCAATGTGGATGGATCTAGAGAATATTATACTAAGTAAATAAGTCAGAGAAAGACAAATACTATATGACATCACTTATATGTGGATCTCAAAAATATGCAAATGAATGCGTATACAAAACAGAAACAGATCGCAGATGTAGAAAACAAACCTGTGGTTATGAAAGGGGAGAGGGAAGGTGAGAGGGGCAAATTAGGGGTATGGGGTTAACAGATACAAACTACTATCCATAAAATAGATAAGCAACAAAGAGTTAGTATATAGCACAGGGAATTTTACCCAATATCTTGTAGTAACCTATGATGGAATATAATCTGCACAAATACTGAATCACTATGCTGTACACTTGAAGCTAACACAATTTTGTAAATCAACTTTACTTCAGTAAAAAATAGAAAGTTAAAACGGAGAAGAGAAATACTATGGCAAAGACACAGAATGTATACAAAGACAAACATGAAGATGTTCTTTGAAAATAAAAGACAATTTTGATTTATAAAGTTCTTCCTTTTTTTATGTCTGCAGTCAGAAATCTCCTAGGGAGGGACAGAGGGAGGACGTGGCCTCCAAGGTTATGATTCCTCGACAGAAGCACTTATTTTTCTTTCTCAAAGAAAACTGAGAGCAGCCTGTAGCCTGCAGGGGAGGGCCTTGGGCTGGGGCCAGGCCTGTGTCTGCATCCCAGCGGCTGCCTGAGCTCGCCGCGTGTCCTTGGGCAAGCGCCTCGCCCTCTCTGGGTCTCCCTTTGCGGAATCATAAACTGAAAAGTGCCTTTCAATTCTGACCCTCTACGGATCTATTTTTAACAAAACCCACGCTTACTTCCACACTCTTGAGCCTGCCATAAGGACATTTGTAGCTCTACAAGCTTTCTAGAATCAGAAAGAAATAGCGTTTGTGAAGTGTCAGCTCGTCAGAAATGACTGGCACCCGGGGGTTCCAAGCCCCTCCCCGAAACCTGCTCCTGCTGCGAACACAAGCCCCTCCCCTCCCTGCGCTGCTGCCTCTCGGCCTGTCCTTGCTGACCGCCGGGTGTTCTCAAGAACAGAAATAGAATATGTCTGCCACGCAGCAAGGGCACTCCTGGGAGGATGGGGGGGTGTGTGTAATTTATTTTATTTCATTGTTTTCAGATAATTCTCTGTTAAAGAAGATAATCTCTGAAGTGGAGTGTAGGGGCTCTGAAAAGCTGTCAGCTCCCTGCTAGACAAGTCACTTTGCACAGCATCTTGGTGTCCCCAGCTAGAGAGGGTGCCAAGCACGCTCCAAATCCTTCATCAATGCAGGGATGCCCTGGGACTGCGTGCAAGGGGCTCACAGACATTTCGAGTGTAAAACTACAAAGCAAAGCGTCACCAGATTATTAGGATGCAAGAGCTGCCTTCTCCGCATCCTAGGTTCAGGATTTCCTTGAACCAAGCTAAGCTGGCAGCTGTGAGCTCAAGCGGCCCATAGATCAGAGACCACGGTGCTCTAAGATCACGCTTCCCTCTGTCAACTTGGAGCAGGGCTCCCCTCTCAGCTTCCCTGACAAGGGGCATCCAGCTGCCTCATTTACCATCTGAAATCTACACAGTGGTCAGCGGGCTTTCTTGTGTCCTAATCTGATCGGATCTCACGGTGGAATCTATCAGCAACTTGAAAACCCCTTGATAGGAAGTGGAATCAGGAGTTCAAGTCCAGACTCCCCTCCATCTGAGCTGCATAACCTTGGGCAGGCTTTTCAGCCCTCTCTGTACATCTATGCCAGCTGCAAATTGGAGATCATGAAAACGTTTTTCTTGCCAGTCTTGCCAGTTATTGTAACCATCGGGTATCATATCGGGCATCAAAATGTTTGAAGCTGGGCTGAGCAGAGGCCCGTGGATGCTCTGTTCATGGTCCAGTGCCAGACACACGCAGCTGAGACGGAGGGGTACGAGTAGGACCGTATGACAGCTACTGGGAAGAAAGCTAGAGTCTGGAGCACAGGACACGGGGATGGGAGGGAGCAGAGGAGGCGGAAGTCATCTGTTAGTGTCTCTTGAAGGAGGCCCCCCACCCCAACCCCGCCTGGTGCCAGAACTTCCGCTGGGACACCCCTCAGCCCAAGGGACCGTTGGTTTCCTCACATCTGTGAGCCCCGCCCCCAGCCCTGGGACAGGTCCCTGCTAGAGCCCCGAGATGCCTGTTGCCGTGTTTTCTCCTCCGAAGCATCTGGTCAGCACTGGCCTGGCACATCGCAGGAGCTTGGGATCCCTTTCAGAGCTGCCCCTCGGTCTCTCAGCTCCAGGACCAGCCCAACGCTGCTCTCCTGCAGTGCTTTGCCGGGTCAGGCTCGGGCCCCAGACCCCTCCCTCCCCTGCGCTCCTCTCCCCGCCTCCGCCTCCACCTCCACCTCCTGTTACCACTACCGCTGTCTCCTCTGTCACCTCTGCTGCCACCGCCACCTCCCCCAGCAGGCTGCACGCTGGGGGGCCGGGGCTGGGCGAGGCTGGGCCCCCTGGGAGCTGGCTGGCCACGGCCTGGGCGTAGGGGGCGGGCGTGCCCGAGTTGTGGCCGGGAGCTGGGCTGGCCTTGGGACCCAGGGCACTCGGCAGTGCTGCGGGGCAGGGGCCCCCTTTGTTGCCAGGGACAGTGCTCTGGACAGAAGTGGCAGGCGGGGGGCCCGAGGGGTAGCTTGGTGCTACGGCTGGGGACCGAGGGTGCTGGCTGCTGTGGACAGGTTTGCAGCCGTGTTTGGCTGGAGGCTGGCTGACTTCGCTGTCCATGGAGCGTCCCCTCTTCTTGTCATCTTCAGAGTTTTCCGTGGTACAGGTGGCTGGGCTGGGCGGGCTGGGGCCTCAGCCTCAGCCATGATGACACCAGCCTCCTTCACAGGCGTATTCAGGCCATTCAACAAGGATGGAACCATTTTTAGACCCCACGGGGGCACTGCGGGGAACTCAGACATGAGTGGGCACGGTCCTGGCTCTCGTGGATCTTGGAAAGTTCTTAATGAACGAATCCCTACCAGGCCTGAGGAATCCTGACTAGCTCGTGGCTGAGCTGAGGGCGTGGAGAGCCACGTTGTAACTAGAGCCATGCCCACGATGAGCACCCTTTCATCCATACAACAGCCTCTGTGAGGATTTTCATACCCATTTTCCTGATGAGGAAACTGAGGCTCAGAGAAGGCTGGTAAGTGGCAGAGCCAGGACTAGAAATAAACTCTTCCAACCCCAGATAATGAACGTTCCCAATAAACCACAGTGCCTCACATGGCATGCTTGGTGAGAGGCCCAAGATAAATTCTGGGATGAGAATAGTGGAAAGAGGACTAAACTAGATCTTGTTCTGCCTGGGATAAGAAGTTATTCAATAAATGAACATGAGTCAGTGAGGAGGCAGCACCTTCTCCCTGGAAGACATGGGTGTAATTCTGCAATTAGAGGTTCCAGTAAAAGTGGGTGGACAGCTCCTTGGAAATATAAATCACTTCCAGGAGGCACAGATGAACAGCTGTGGCTACATGGCTGGGGGCCAGAGAAGGTCAGGAACTTCATGTTTTATGTCGTGACCACATTGAACCTGCCCCCGACTTTGGCCACAAATCCTTAATTGGGATTCCTTCTTCTCTTTTGCTTGTACAATCCCTCCTCCTCCTGCCATCTCGGTGACATTTATTTTAAAAATAAATGTGTGTGTGTGTGTAACCATGTTACTTCCCTAATTAAAATACTTCATTGGTTTCCTAGCTCCACAAGGTAGAATCTAGACTCTTCAGTGTGGCTTACGGGGTTAGCTTAGCTTAGGCTGTCCCCAAAGCAGACCCTGAGACAGGATTTGTAAGACAGCTGAGGCATTCACCCATCAATGCTTGTTCCTCGTTGGTGAAGGCTTGCTTTTGGGGATATTGACTTCCCAAGACGTCTGTCTGCTCCTCACGTGGCCAGCACACTCCTGGGAGGAGAGTGGGCCCTCAGATGGAGAGGTACATCTGCTCGAGGTAGAAGTCATTGCCGTGTGATGAACTGTCCACAGAGCTGGCCAAAGGGATGCGGGCAGTCAGCGTGGCATCTGTGGCACAGATTCTGCACAAGTTTCCTTCTCAAGCTGCATCTTCTACTCCTACACCTGGTCCTAGATTTCCCAGAGGGGTTACTCAACGACTAAGAAAAACACATAGGTCACACACAGTTATGATACCTTAACAAGAGCGCTTTTATCTGAAGTCACAGGCAACTAACCTCTCTGCAGTAGATTGACCAGGTTGTAAACTCTGGACTCTTTTTCCTCTAACATACATTCCCATGCCCTCAACTAACAGGCATGAGAAGAAACCAAATGAGGGTGAAAGACAAGCTCGTAGCAACAAAAACTCAGCTCCCTGTGTGGTGGGCAGGAGGAAAGGCTGTGTGAAGCTCTCTCCCTGGACCTGGGTAGAAACGCCCTAAGAAACTCCTGGGATGTAAGTGCATTCTTTAGATTCTCCTTAATAGGGCAAAGCAAAGGATGTGAGCAGGTGTATGGAAGTTTAAACAGAGTGTTTGATTAGATGAAGTTTGAAAAGCTGTTCCCAAACATGCAGTCTTTTTTCAGACGCCCATATTTTGTACATGCTGGTCCCTCTGCCAGACTACCCTTCTGTGTTTGTCCATCGCCACTTCTGTGAAATCCTCTCTGACCAGCACATACAGACTTAATCACCCCACCCTCTTTCTCCATCAGACTTGTAAATACTTTATTATAACTCTGAAAGTCATTACTCTCTTTCTGGACCTCCTTTTATGTGTCTGTAATATAAAGTGTTCACAACCATAAGCTTTAAGGCCTAAAGTTTTTGAATCTTTTATCACTCATAATTATTTTTTAATAGAAAAATCAGCTATTTTGTAGGATAATATGTATGCCTTTTTTTAAATTTTAAAATCTATTTTAGGTTGGTTGTCATAAAAATTCCATGATTCAAAAACATTTGCTAAACGTCTTCTATGTGCCAGGTCTAGTGGGCCACACCTAGAATTTATTATTCCTATCCTTGAGAAATTTATTTTCTTGCTAAAAAACTGACATCTAAACCCAGGAAATAATGCCAGTCACATAGCAAACCAGCAGGAATTCATACCGCAGGGGAGTTCACCAGGAGCTGGGGCAATGCTTCCAGGATGTGAGCCTTGGGGGGAGAATAGGACACAGTATTTCTGATGCTAGGAGGAGGACATCCTAAATTAGTGCAGTATCAACTTCACAGAACCACATGGGGACAAGCAAGACATGAGATTGAGGGAGATGAGGACCCTGACGATCTCCCCGGGACAGCCTGTCTGCTCTGGAGTGGAGCCAGGGATGTGGATGGAAGGGTGAAGACGGGGGAGAATTTAGGTGCCAGCCAGTGGAGTTTGACATCAGACTACATGAAACCAGTAACTTTTTAGAAAACAGAGGGACATTAAGATGTTTGTGTTTGAGAAGGTCAGTGTGGCAGCTGATGGGAGACGGACTGGGTGGGGATGAGAGGCTGTCCCATTGAGACCTTCAGGAGAGCACAACTTGACGTGGGCATAGGAGAAGGAGATGCAGGTTTGAGGGGACACGGATCTGGAGAGCAAGACAGGAGAAGGATGCAATATTGAGGACAGCAAGGTTTGGCTCTTGGCCAAGAGAATGGTGGTCGTGGTGCTAGGGGCTGGAGAAATTGACCCAAAGAGGTATGACTTGTTAAAGCCACGTTAATGAGGAGTGTATGTGTGTGTGTGTGTGTGCACGCGTGCGTGCGAGTGTGTAGGGGGCACAGAGTTTTGGTGTGAGAAGGGGAAACTGAAGCAGAGAAGAACACAGAGGCTGTCAGAAGTAGGGAGTAATGCCCTTGCCTTTGAACACAGCTTGGTTTCAGACATACCACTTGAACCATTCTTTGCAGCTCATGGGGGCCCTGACTTCCCAGAGCATCAATAATGCAACATGGAAACTGCAGGTCTGTCTCTGAACGAAGACACTGGGATTAGGGAAGCAAGCCATTCGAGAAGCTCTTCCTTTATCACAGTCTTTACAAACATGGCCCACGTTTGGAACTTGGTAGGGAATTTGATGCTTGACTTTTCGACATGTGTCCACACGGTTTCCATACTCTTTCTTTTGGGTGATAATGCTACTTAGCTTTGTATGTAGATAACAGTGCGACCATTCACAGCACAGACAAACACATAAGCAGATGTTTTACACAGGAATCACTTAAGCTCAGTGGCTCTTAAAATACTTTTGCCATCCCAGCACTCCTGAGGGGGACGGTACTCCCAGATCAAAAACAGAGAGTCAATTCATATGTGTCCAATTTCAGTGGGAGAGAATGGAAGGACCCACGTCCCTCAGTGCTTGAGTCAGAATCTGGGGGAAAGAGAGCAAAGCCCTGCAGGTGGTTCTGATGGAGCCCCCAGGAGGCTGGTCCCCATGAGGACCCACCGGCCTCTAGTTCAAGCACAATCTGGGCTCGTGCTTCTGCCCGAACTGAATTTTCTGCCCTGCCCCCTGCCCTTCTAATCCTAAACCTAACCTCAACCCTATAAGGGTTCAAGACCCTTCAAGACCCACTTGTAGTTTTCTCAGCTGAGAAATCATCCCTGCCTCACGCAGCACAGGTCATCTCTTTGATGTGCTATTCTTGCTCTTCAATCAGTATTTGATCATCTGAGTGTCTGTTTCCCCCCAGAGACAGTGGGCTCCTGGAGAACAGGTGCCACGTTTTATGTGTCTCTGAAACCTGGCACCTAGCACAGGGGAGATCTACCGTGAAAGCTTACAGATCAAAAGAATGGATGGATGCCTCGAAAAATACACGTCTGCAACCTTCAGTCTCTCTGCCATTTCTTGATTTGTTTCCAAACCTCTGTGGGGCCCTGGCCTCAGCCCCTTGCCCTGGAGTCTCCTCTTCTTCGGGGCAGCTGCAGCTCCCTCCTGCATCCTCCGCGTCAGGGCTACATTCCTCGGGAGAGGTTGGATAAAACGGTCTTTCCGTCTCTGCAGGTTCAGAGTTGCACACGAGTGTGGCACGCCATGGTAGCTTTTCAGTAACTGCTCACGTGTGCAGAGCATTTCAACATTCCCCGACCATCACATCCTTTACCTTATCATCAGCTCCCTGACATCCTGGGGAAGCACCATTATTCTCTGTTCTGCACAAGCAACTGAGGGACTTGAGAGTGAAGTGACCTAACTGAGGTTGTCCATTAGCAGGCGGAGGAGGGAGAATTAGGACAGGGACCCCGACCGACTCAAAGCTTGGGTTTTTTCCACTTTATCACATTTGATCTTTTCCCATCAGGTTCCATTTTCTTTCTGGTTTTGGGATTCGTCCAATACTTCTCTATTAGCGCCTGACCCCTGCCTCTTCTGATTCTTTTGAAAGGACCCCACTTTCCCTGACAGGAAAATCCAACAGGAACTGTTATTTCTGAGATGTCCGACATCTGACCTCTCAAGGCTCACGTTTCCCAGTTTGATTCCGGAAGCCAGGTTGACCCAGAGGACTTTGGAGCCTCCTTCAGAGGCTTGGAGCAAGATTGATTGGCAAGCACTGTTTGGTATCCATCTTCTTAAAATAGAATGCTAGAATATACTTTGTTCTATTTTTTTACAGTTTTTTCTCTTCCTCCCTGCCCCATCCTCCTCCTCCTCGCCTGTCTAGTCTTTGAAGCATTTTCAAGCTCATCACAGATATAGGCAATTAAATGTGTTCACTAAGTCATCCTTTGCTTCCTCATAATGAAAATGAATGCATAGTTTTCTTTCTGCAAAAGTTTGCTAAAATCCCTGGCTAGAGCACGATCAACCTGTCGTCTGGTCATCTTGTCTTAGTCATGGGCTTTGTGACTCCAGGGAAGTCACATAATCTTTCAGATCTTTCACTGATCACATCCCTTCTCAGTTATTTACTCATATGATTGCCTCCCCTACCAGACGGTGAACAACCAGCAGGCGGAGCAAATTTTGTTCCAGTTTGTATTCTCAACACTTAGTACAGTTTCCAGCAGACGTTGGTTGAATTCAGTGGAGCACTGAACGCCAGAGAGAGGATGGGAAACAATTAACTGCAGAAAAGGGACATCAAGAAGCCCTGCTCATCTATCTGATGCTTCCCTTCATGTTGGAGAGGAACAGTAGCAGGGTCAAAGGGGGAAGAAGGTGTGATGTGTGTGTGTGTACAGGAGTGCACATGCGGTGTTTGTTCTGAATGGAGGACACAGAGCTGTTGGCATAGAACAAGAGAAGGAGCCATGAGTGACAAAAACCCTGACCAAAGAGCGGATCATTTCAAATCATATCTGACAGGACCAGAGGATGCCAACTCAAATTCCCTAGCCAAATGCCCACGATCTTAGCGCCACGGTGCAGCAACAGCTGGGACTCAAGAGTTCTTCTAACTCGTTAGGTGACCTAACGAAAGTTTCCTCTAATTTAGGGTGACATTTAAATTTCCAAGAGGACAGAGAACAGTGAAATTTGCTAGCTGGGCTTTGGAGGGCACAGAAATGCACCCAGGTTGTTGAGTATATCATGCTGTTTTCTGGGGAATTAGAGGCATACTAGGATGTGTTTGTTTGGGTACTGCTTTATATCACCATTGCTGAGGGAAAAGCTAAAAACTGCCAGAAAACAAAAATATTAGTACAAAGGATTATTGGACTGGTAACAAGGAACACCCAGAAGATAGGAATTGTTTCCAACAGAAAGACTGTGAAATATATATATGAAGGTAAGGAATGGCATAGAGTAAACACATGCAAATAGTATAATTGGGACCAAGACATTATGGAAAAGGCAATCCTGCTCAATAATTTGTTTATTTATTTTTATTTATTTTCTTTTAAAATGTTTATTTGGTTGATTTTGTTATTTTTCTAATGCTTTAATTTGGATGCTTCGTTTACTAATTTTTTTTTTACAGTTTTTTATTTATTTTACTTTTTGACAGCAGGTTCTTATTAGTTATCTGTTTTATACATATCAGTGTATGTATGTCAATCCCAATCTCCCAGTTCATCCCACCACCACCACCCCCCGCTTTCCCCCCTTGGTGCTCTCTACATCTGTGTCTCTACTTCTGCCTTGCAAACCGGTTCATCTGTACCATTTTTCTAGGTTCCACATATATGTGTTAATATACGATATTTGTTTTTCTCTTTTTGACTTACTTCACTCTGTATGGCAGTCTCTAAGTCCATCCATGTCTCTACAAATGATCCAATTTCGTTCCTTTTTATGGCTAATACTCCATTGTGTATATGTACCACATCTTCTTTATCCATTCGTTTGTTGATGGGCATTTAGGTTGATCCCATGACCTGGCTATTATAAACAGTGCTGCAATGAGCATTGGGGTGCATGTGTCTTTCTGAATTATGGTTTTGTCTGGGTATATGCCCAGTAGTGGGATTGCTGGGTCATACGGTAATTCTATTTTTAGTTTTTTAAGGAATCTCCATAATCTTCTCTATAGTGGCTGTATCAATTTACATTCCCACCAACAGTGCAAGAGGGTTCCCTTTTCTCCACACCCTCTCCAGCATTTGTTTGTAGATTTTCTGATGATGCCCATTCTAACTGGTGTAAGGTGATACCTCATTGTACTTTTGATTTGCATTTCTCTAATAATTAGTGATGTTGAGCAGCTTTTCATGTGCCTCTTGGCCATCTGTATGTCTTCTTTGGAGAGATGCCTATTTAAGTTTTCTGCCCATTTTCTGATTAGGTTGTTTGGTTTTTTTTGATATTGAGCTGCATGAGCTGTTTATATATTTTGGAGATTAATCCTTTGTCCGTTGATTCATTTGCAAATATTTTCTCCCATTCTGAGGGTGGTCTTTTCATCTTGCTTATGGTTTCCTTTGCTGTGCAAAAGCTTTTAAGTTTCATTAGGTCCCATTTGTTTATTTTTGTTTTTATTTCCATTACTCTAGAAGGTGGGTCAAAAAAGATCTTGCTGTGATTTATGTCAAAGAGTGTTCTTCCTATGTCCTCCTCTAAGAGTTTTATAGTGTCTGGTCTTACATTTAGGTCTTTAATCCATTTTGAGTTTATTTTTTGCGTATGGTGTTAGGGAGTGTTCTAATTTCATTCTTTTACATGTAGCTGTCCAGGTTTCCCAGCACCACTTATTGAAGAGACTGTCTTTTCTCCATTGTATATCCTTGCCTCCTTTGTCATAGATTAGTTGACAACAGATGTGTGGGTTTATCTCTGGGCTTTCTATCCAGTTCCATTGATCTATATTTCTGTTTTTGTGACAGTACCATACTGTCTTGATTACTGTTGCTTTGCAGTATAGTCTGAAGACAGGGAGTCTGATTCCTCCAGCTCCATGTTTTTCCCCTCAAGGTTGCTTTGGCTCTTCGGGGTCTTTTGTGTCTCCATACAAATTTTAAGGTTTTTTGTTCTGGTTCTGTAAAAAATGCCATTGGTAATTTGATAGGGATTGCATTGAATCTGTAGATTGCTTTGGGTTGTATAGTCATTTTCACAATATTGATTCTTCCAATCCAAGAACATGGTATATCTCTCCATCTGTTTGTGTCATCTTTGATTTCTTTCATCAGTATCTTATAGTTTTCTGAGTACAGGTCTTTTACCTCCTTAGGTAGGTTTATTCCTAGGTATTTTATTCTTTTTGTTGCAATGGTGAATGGGATTGTTTCCTTAATTTGTCTTTCTGAACTTTCATTGTTAGTGTATAGGAATGCAAGAGATTTCTGTGCATTAATTTTTATCCTGCAACTTAACCAGATTCATTGATTAGCTCTAGTAGTTTTCTGGTGGCATCTTTAGGATTATCTATGTGTAGTATCATGTCATCTGCAAACAGTGACAGTTTTACTTGTTCTTCTCCAATTTGGACTCCTTTACTTCTTTTTCTTCTCTGATTGCCGTGGCTAGGACTTCCAAAACTATGTTGAATAAGAGTGGCAAGAGCGGACATCCTTGTCTTATTCCTGATCTTAGAGGAAATGCTTTCAGTTTTTCACCATTGAGTATGATGTTTGGGTTTGTCGTATATGGGCTTTATTATGTTGATGTAAGTTCCATCTATGCCTACTTTCTGGAGAGTTTTTGTCATAAATGGGTGTTGAATTTTGTTGAAAGCTTTTTCTGCATCTATTGAGATGATCATATGGTTTTTATTCTTCAATTTGTTAATATGGTGTATCACATTGATTGATTTGCATATATTGAAGAATCCTTGCGTCCTTGGGATAAATCCTACTTGATTATGGTGTATAATCTCTTTAATGTATTGTTGGATTCTGTTTGCTAGTATTTTGTTGACGATTTTTGCATCTATATTTATCAGTGGTATTGGTCTGTAATTTTCTTTTTTTGTAGTATCTCTGTCTGGTTTTGGTAGCAGGGTGATGGTGGCCTCATAGAATGAGTTTGAGAGTGTTCCTTCCTCTGCAAGTTTTTTGAAGAGTTTGAGAAGGATGGGTGATAGGTCTTCTCTAAATGTTTGATAGAATTCACCTATGAAGCCATTTGGTCCTGGACTTCTGTTTGTTGGAAGATTTTTAATCACAGTTTCAATTTCATTACTTGTGATTGGTCTGTTCATATTTTCTATTTCTTCCTGGTTCAGTCGTGGAAGGTTATACCTTTCTAAGAATTTGTCCATTTCTTCCAGGTTGTCCATTTTATTGACATAGAATTGCTTATATTAGTCTCTTATGATGCTTTGTATTTCTGCAGTGTCCGTTGTAACTTCTCCCTTTTCATTTCTAATTTTATTGATTTGAGTCATCTCCCTCTTTTCCTTGATGAATCTGACTAAAGGTTTATGAATTTTGTTTATGTACTCAAAGAACCAGCTTTTAGTTTTATTGATCTTTGCTATTGTTTTCTTTGTTTCTATTTCCTTTATTTCTGCTCTGATCTTTATGATTTCTTTCCTTCTACTAACTTTGGGTTTGTTTGTTCTTTTTTCTCTAGTTCCTTTAGGTGTAAAGCTAGATTGTTTATTTGCGATTTTTCTTGTTTCTTGAGGTAGGATTGTATTACTATAAACTTCCCTCTTAGAACTGCTTTTGCTGCATCCCATAGGTTTTGCATCATCGTGTTTTTGTTGTCATTTGTCTCTAGGTGTTTTTTGATTTTCTCTTTGATTTCTTTCAGTGATCTCTTGATTATTTAGTAGTGTATTATTTAGTCTCCATGTGTTTATGTTTTTTATGTTTTTTTCCCCTGTAATTTATTTCTAATCTCATAATGCTGTGGTCAGAAAAGATGCTTGATATGATTTCAATTTTCTTAAATTTACCAAGGCTTGATTTGTGAGACAAGATGCGATCTATCCTGGAGAATGTTTTGTGTGCACTTGAGAAGAAAGTGTAATCTGCTGTTTCTGGATGGAATATCCTATAAATATCAATTAAATCTATCTGGTATATTGTGTCATTTAAAGCTTATGTTTCCTTATTAATTTTCTGTCTGGCCTGTCCATTGGTGTAAGTGAGGTGTTAAAGTCCCCCACTATTATTGTGTTACTGTTGACTTCCTCTTTTATAGCTGTTAGCATTTGCTTTATGTATTGAGGTGCTCCTATGTTGGGTGCATATATATTTATAACTGTTATATCTTCTTCTTGGATTGATCCCTTGATCATTATGTAGTGCTCTTCCTTGTCTCTTGTAACATTCTGTATTTTGAAGTCTATTTTATCTGATATGAGTATTGCTACTCCAGCTTTCTTTTGATTTCCATTTGCATGGAATATCTTTTTCCATCCCCTCACTTGCAGTCTGTATGTATCCCTAGGTCTGAAGCAGGTCTCTTGTAGACAGCATATATATGGGTCTTGTTTTGTATCCATTCAGCGAGGCTGTTTCTTTTGGTTAGAGCATTTAATCCATTCACATTTAAGGTGATTATCGATATGTATGTTCCTATTACCATTTTCTTAATTGTTTTGGGTTTGTTTCTGTAGGTGCTTTTCTTCTCTTGTGTTTCCCATTTAGAGAAATTCCTTTAGCATTTGTTGTAGAGCTGTATGATGGTGCTGAATTCTCTTAGCTTTTGCTTGTCTGTAAAGCTTTTGATTTCTCCGTCAAATCTGAATGACATCCTTGCCAGGTAGAGTAATCTTGCTTGTAGATTCTTCCTTTTCATCACTTTAAATATATCGTGCCACTCCCTTCTGGCTTGTAGAGTTTCTGCTGAGAAATCAGCTGTTAACCTTATGAGAGTTCCCTTGTATGTTATTTGTTGTTTTTCCCTTGCTGCTTTTGATAATTTTTCTTTGTCTTTAATTTTTGTCAATTTGAGTACTATGTGTCTTGGCGTGTTTCTCCTGGGGTTTATCCTGCCTGGGATTCTCTGCACTTCCTGGACTTTTCCTTTCCCATGTTATGGAAGTTTTCAACTATAATCTCTTCAAATATTTTCTCTGGTCCTTTCTCTCTCTCTTCTCCTTCTGGGATCCCTATAATGTGAATGTTGTTGTGTTTAATGTTGTCCCAGAGGTCTCTTAGGCTGTCTTCATTTCTTTTTACTCTTTTTTCTTTATTCTGTTCTGCAGCAGTGAATTCCACCATTCTGTCTTCCAGGTCACTTATCTGTTCTTCCGCCTCAGTTATTCTGCTATTGATTCCTTCTAGTGTATTTTTCATTTCAGTTATTGTATTGTTCATCACTGTTTGTTTGTTCTTTAATTCTTCTAGGTCTTTGTTAAACATTTCTTTCATCTTCTTGATCTTTGCCTCCATTCTTTTTCCATGGTCCTGGATCATCTTCACTATCATTATTCTGAATTCTTTTTCTGGAAGGTTGCCTATCTCTACTTCATTTAGTTGTCTTTCTGGGGTTTTATCTTGTTCCTTCATCTGGTACATAGTCCTCTACCTTTTCATTTTGTCTATCTTTCTCTGAGCGTGGTTTTTGTTCCACAGGCTGCAGAATTGTAGTTCTTCTTGCTTCTGCTGTCTGCCCTCTCGTGGATGAGGCTATGTAAGAGGTTTGTGCAAGATTCCTGATTGGAGGGACTCTGCTCAATAATTTAAAAGCACAAGAGATACAACAAACGAATCCTAGGAGAGCACTCAACTCAGGAGATTGGCAAGGGTACTGGGAAGATAGGAAAGTATTTTTAACCAATGGGGAGAGGAGAGTGGAATACACTTTATAAGAATAGGAATGCATCACACATCATGTTCTTTTCGCAGGGTAATTTCAACATGAAATTGATTTTCCAGATAATACAAATCATTAAATTTATATAAGAAAATATTTAGTCTGAAAAAGTACAGATTGTCAGTCATCTTTGAAATCTTTATGTATTCCTAGGCTCTCCTACTAACAATTTTCTTGGGATTCAGCAGCTGTCTGTTCACTGACTCTTAAATGCTTTTCCCATTGGAGGCTGGAAGATGCACACCTTCATCCTTATACAGGAATTTAGGGAACACTTCACAACTCAGCTACGTTTCACACTCTCAAAGCACTTCTGTTCTGTTTTGATCATTTTCCCTTATGGAACAGGGTAAATAAAACAACAAAAAACAAAAACCATGCAATTCCTATGAGCTTCACACCTTATAAGTGTCATAAAACTGCAAATGCTTTCTTGGAGCATCCAGGTAACTTTCCTGTAAAATCTCAGGTTTTGTTAGTTTTCCTTAAACTTCAGAAGCAGGTTCTTTCCTGATATGATCTTTGGATGTCTGAGATAACATAGGGGGATCTGTTCTTGTGTTTACTTATCACCTGTTTCTGCACACAGAGCCCCTTTCATTATCCTGATTGGGTCTCACCAGGATTTTACTCTGAGTAGATGCTCTGCTTCAAGGGTCATTATTTGACTCTGTTGCATCTGAGGACCTGCAACAATAAATACTGTTCTACAACAGTGTCGCAAGGGGCATCTGTTTTGCACACGTAACCTCCTTTCTCATAACATAAATGAACCATAAATATCAAAGCCAGAATAGATCTGAGACAACCTATGGCCCAAATATGGAGAGAAATTTGACCCAGGACATCCTTAATTTGGACACAAGCAAATATAATTCCTGGACAGAATGTCTAAAAGAAAATTAAACGCGGGTTACTTTTTCGTTTGCCTATAGAGTGAAGGATCATTCAGTATTGAAATTCACTCATTACCAAGTTGTCAGGTGAGAGCTGACCAGGGGCTGGCAAGACTGGCAAACTGTAGGAATTTGTATTCATAGGCACTGGCCTCCACATTTCCTGCACAGAGATCTCAGACTCTCTTTAAAACAGTGGGTGTCCTAACCCTTTAAGAGATTGGCATTCCATCATTTTATTTTATTTACTTATGTATTTCTGCAATTTATTTATTTTTGTGTACTTATAAAAAAAATTTTATTGGGGTATAGGTGATTTACAATGTTGTGTTAGTTTCAGGTGTACAGCAAAATGAATCTGTTATACATATACATATATCCACTCTTTTTTAGATTCTTTTCCCATATAGGCCATTACAGAATATTAAGTAGAATTCCCTGTGCTATACAGTAGGTCCTCATTAGTTATTTATTTTATATATTGTAGTGTGTATGTGTCAATCTCAATCTTCCAATTTATCCCTCCCCCCGCTTAACCCCAGTAACCATAAGTTTATTTTCTACATCTGTAAGTCTATTTCTGTTTTGCAGATAAGTTCACTTGTAGCCTTTTCTTAGATTCCACATATAAGCGATATCACATGATATTTGTCTTTCTCTGTCTGACGTACTTCACTCAGTATGACAATCTCCCTCATTTTAGAAAGACTATGGGCCATGGCATACGCTTTCCCAATACTCCCTTCTCATTGGATTCTGTTCTCCTTCCTCCTCTGAGGTCATCATATAAAATGGACTTCACATCTCATCTGACAAGTGCCAGTGACCACAGAATGGAAGCTGTCTCTGTCTGAGACCTCAGTGTGGAGAGGGTTGGTCCTAACGCTCACACTCAACATTTCTTGACTTTAGTTTTCCAGGTTCATAATCTCTTCTTTGAGCCTCTAGGAGTCCTTGGTTCTAATCACTTCTCTGACACTCACTTACTGTGAGTGATCCTGGGCTATTTCTTTCTCTCTTGGCCATGATTTCTCCATCTGAATTTTAAGGAATCTTATTTGATGCTGTACTTGAAAGCAGCAAGCAAAACTCAAGTGAAAGGATTTAATATTATGGTGATGATTTTCCAACCACAGGGAAAAGGGTTTCCTATGTTTGTTTCTGCTGAAATGTTGACAGCCTGTGTCTACTGAGACATTAGTCTCCTTCGTACCCGGGAGGCTCTTCCCATCCGCTCTGAGTTGAGATTCACATCCTATCCTCCAGCAAGAGAGTGCTGCAAGGCTATTCAGAATAAAGATTTACTTGTGCTTCACTTCAAATGAATCTCATCCCTGTCACCCACATAAAATAGTACATCTCAGGCCATCACCAAGAGGAAATTCCAAGTCTGCCAAATGCCTTCCTGCTCATGACACAGGAGCACAAGCAAGGCTCCAAACAGGCCCTGGCTCCTGCCTCATTTTCTAGACCCACCTCGCCCAGCTCCCCCCATAGTCTCTCCTCCTGCTTCAGACACACAGGGACTTGTAGTTTTCCATTGTCCATGTTCAGAGTGGCCTCTGAACTGGTATACACTGGTCTCTACTTCATCTGAAGA